>NC_080070.1:5098110-5398110 GCF_949987535.1 Balaenoptera acutorostrata
AAAGTAGGCACTCAGTACATCCTTGATGAATATATGAATGGTACATTAGCTGTGATCAAGTGAACTCACCAAACTGTCCTTCACATCTGGTTCCGCCAGAATTGTAGAGACTCACCTACAGGTAAGCGAGTTGGAAAAATAGCTATTCTCTTGGTAACTATTCTATGTTTCTTTGTGCACTTGATATCTGGCTGTTCTTTGAGAAGGAGAGTGAGAAACAAGGCCTGTTGCCCCAAGGCCACCCATCATTTGCCCACCTCTTCTCCAGCTGTCACAGCATGTGACACTGCCTTGCCCTCTCCCTGACCCCCGGTGGGCACATACTTGGGTGGCGGCGCCTTCTCCCTGAGGAGTCTCTGCTCCATGTTGCCGTCACACTCAGCTGGGGCCCTGTCATGGGTTCTACCTTAGGCGGGAACGCAGACTAGGAGGAAGCCCCTTCCAGTTGCCCCTTCCCCCCTCAGACTTACTGCTGGGGTTCCAGTCAGCGGTGAGCCCTCTGTCTGGACCCCTGCACAGGGGCGCCTCCTCTGCCTTCTGAGGCACAGAGAACCCCGCCTCAGTCATGGGAAAGGTGAAATCTAGTCCCGACCGCCCCAAACAGGTGGTATGAGTCTGGCCAAATCTAGTAACTCCCTGGTTCTCAGTGACTTCATCGGTCTTTGCCTCTGTTGTTTGCTTATAGTTTTAGAGATGTAGACATCTCATAGATTTCAGCTGCTCGAAACTATCCGCCCAAAGAAGAATCCTGCGGCTTCCCCCCTGGGGCACAAAGAGGCTGCTGGTGCAATAAAGCCAGTGCTTCCTAATTTACGTTCAGTAGGAGAGAGTGCACTTCCCGTCATGTGTTCCAGGCCAGAATCCTCCGGTTCACCCTGCTTGGACTGTCTGGGCCCGGGCCCAGCCCTAGACCAGTAACTCTGGCCAGGAGAATGGAAAGCCTTGATCAGGTTAAACCTACCAGCCAACCAGAGCATATCCTTAGAATAAGGGTGGGGTCGGCTCCTGATAAGTGTGTGTGGAACTGAAATCTACATCCTTTTAGATAGGGGGTACTGAGGGGGCGGGGTGCCGAGTAGGTATTCAGCAGTGCCCCTGAGAGGAATTAGCACAGGGCCAGCTAATAAGTGTTAGCCATCGCTGTGGTCAGCAAAGACAAGATGGTGTGGGGGAATTCGCCTGGCAAGCAAAGGCATTCATCTCAGACCCCTAATCCACCGCTAACCGCTAGCTTTGTAACTTCAGACGAATTATGGAAGTGGTACCATTTTAGAAGTGGAGGAGGACTTAGAGGCCATAGGGTTCAAGCCTTCATTGGGCAGACTTGGAAACTGATGCCCCCAGAGATTAGTCTGGGTCTCGGTTTCTTCATCTGTGAAGTAGGGCTGATAATACTGGTCCTGGCTCGTCTCACAGTTATTATGTGGATCAAATGAGGTAGTGTTTCTACAAAGGGCTCAGGAAGGTAACAAAAATGCTGTTCTTATGCAAAGCATTTTATTTTCATCATTAATGTAGTAACAATGCCTTAATAAGAGGAGAAAGGGAGAGTACATTCAAAGGATAAGCTTACTTGGCTCAAAGAAATAAATAATAACACTTGCAAAAGAGGAAGGTGTGTGTGTGTGTGTGTTGTTAGGTGAGGTGGGGAAGGTGTAAGGCGAGGCCCTGCTATACCCTTAGGGAGTGGTGTAGGGAGTGGCTCTAAGGGTGGGAGGTTGGGTGAGGTAGTTGGTAATAAATCGAAGTTATCTCTCCTTGAATGACTTTTCAGAAGAGGAGGGTCACTCACTTAGGAGGACAAATCTAGATTTCAGGGTAATCTTATATTTCTGTAGTTCAGCTCCTCTGCAAAATTGATGCCAAGACAGGATTGTCATGCAGGAGACTGACGGGAGGAAATATCTATGAGGGAAGAAAGGGGAGAGAGTTGGAAGAGGCAGGAGATCTGACCCCTGGGAAGGGGAGGCGGAGCAGGCAGAGTGGGTCGACTTTGGCCAGACGGGCCGGAGTGCTGGAGCACAGGTTCCCTTCTGAGGATCCTGGTGGTGGATTCCAAGGTCGCCGAGGCACTCAGTCAGTCACTCTCCCTGCAACAGGAGATGAGATTGGGGTCCCACACCATCCCGTGAAGCTTCAAAACAGCTTCATTCATTCCTTCACTCAGTACGCTGATCAGCTACTAAGTGTCACGTGTCGGTGGCTGCAGCAATGGAAGCATGTGACCCTTGTCTTTCCTAGCTATCTTCCATCCACTTTCTAATACTTCTAAATGGTGAGTTTGCCTGATCGAGATTCCTTGCCTGTTAGCCGAGTTAAATCCTGGTATCAGGGTAGTTCTTAACACTGAGTTAGCACTTAATAAATGTTCAAATTGCCATAATAAATCCAACTGTACCCCACTATTACTTGAAATATAAACAGCTACATTTACTTCTAGATCTCCACTGTTTACTCTGCAGAATGAGAGGAAATTTTAAACTCTCAGCACTTCTAGAAACCTGTTATTTGGATTATTTGGATAAGTGCAACATAAGAGTTTAGGAGAGTTCAGTAGAGGAAAAACTTTATGAAAGTAAAAAGCTGAAGAGGGCTTCCCTGGTGGCGCAGTGGTTGAGAATCTGCCTGCCAATGCAGGGGACAAGGGTTTGAGCCCTGGTCTGGGAAGATCCCACGTGTCGCGGAGCAGCTGGGCCCGTGAGCCACAATTATTGAGCCTGCGCGTCTGGAGCCTGTGCTCCGCAACAAGAGAGGCCACGATAGTGAGAGGCCCGCGCACCGCAATGAAGAGTGCCCCCGCTTGCCACAACTAGGGAAAGCCCTCGCACAGAAACGAAGACCCAACACAGCCATAAATAAATTAATTAATTAATTTAAAAAAAAATCTTAAAAAAAAAAAGCTGAAGACATCAGTAGAGAGTGGAGAAAAATGAAAGAAGAGAAATTTAATTTATGAAAAGGAAACCCAGATCTTGGGGAGAAAATAGGGAATTATCTTTCTGAAACTCCCAGGAAACAAACAAACAGACAAACAGACAAACAAAAGAAAACTTACCCAAGATGGAAAAGATGGAAAAGAATAAGGTTGAGCAGGCATTTCAAGAAGCCAGAGACTAAATAAAAGGCAAAGATGATTAATTACTCGTTGTAATGAGAGCCCATAGGAATTGATGGAAAAGTAGAACCCATGGGCAAAGAAATAAAGAAATGGATGAGAAATATACAAAACAACATAGAAAATAAAATGTGGGAGGGAGGAGAAAAGCAATTATACCTAATGAATTTGTAATATAATAGAAAATGGAGTAAAATGTAACAAGAAGGCACATAGGAATATTTTCTCTGAATAAATATTGCATTACTGAGAGTTCCCTGGTGGCCTAGTGGTTAGGATTCTGGGCTTTCACTGCTGTGGCCGGGCTTCAATCCCTGCTCAGGGAACTTGAGATCCTGCAAGCCACGCAGCACGGCCAAAAACAACAACTAGAAAATTTATTGCATTACTATTTCTATATTTCAAATCATTGATGATATTCTCATTCTCTACTACTTAGTGCCTATTGTAGCATAAGGCAAAATAAAAATTTACACAGAAATAGGAAAACTGAATTTCCGACTGTGGCATTAGCATATCAATCTCTACGGATGTACCTGTGTGGTGTGATGCTGAACATCTGAGTAAAGACTTTAAATTTCAGTGAAGTGCTCATACAACTCAATAGCAAAAACAAACAAAAACAGTCCAATTTAAAATGGGGAGAGGAAGAGACATTTTTTCAAAGACGTACAAACGCCAACAGGTACATGAAAAGGTGCTCAACATCACTAATCATCAGAGAAATGTAAATCAAAACCCTAATGGGCCATCACCTCACACCTGTCTATTTCCTGGCTATTATCAAAAAGACAGCAGTAAGTGTTTCTGAGGGTGTGAAGAAAAGGGAACACTTCTGCACTGTTGGTGGGAATGTAAATTGGTGCAGCCACTATGGAGAACAGTATGGAGGGTCCTCAAAAAATTAAAAATAGAACTACCTTATGATCCAGTAATTCAACTTGTGGGTATTTATCGGAAAAAAGCTTAATCACTATCTCAAAAACATGTCTACACCCCCATGTTCATTGCAGCATTATTCACAATAGCCAAGACATGGAAACAACCTAAGAGTCCATCAGTGGATGAATGGATAAAGAAAAGGTGGTATATATACACAGTGGAATATTACTCAGCCATGAAATAGAAGGAAATCCTGCCATTTGCAACAACGTGGATGGACCTTGAGAGCATTACGCTAAGTGGAATAAGTCAGACAGAGAAAGACAAATAGTATATGATCCACTTATATGTGGAACAACAAGAAAAGACAAACAAAAACTAACTCAAATATACAGAGAACAGATTATCAGTTGCCAGAGGTGGAGACATTGGGGGTACATGTGGAGAGTGGGCAAAATGGGTGAAGGGGGTCAAAAGGTACAAACTTCCAGTTACCAGATACATAAGTCCTGGGATGTAACGTATAGCGTGGTGACTCTAGTTGACAATATTGTGTATTTGAAGTTTATCAAGGGAGTAGATCTTAAAAGTTCTCATCACAAGAAAAAAAAATTTGTAACTATGTGTGGAGATACATGTTAACTAATTGTGATCATTTCACAATATATACATGTGTCAAATTATTATGTTGTATACCTAAAACTAATACAATATTATATGTCAATTATATCTCAATAAAAAAAGACTAAATTTCAGTAACATCTGGGTGTATTTTGAAATGTTTTCTATTTAGTTTCAGGAATTAAGGCATGTGTAGATTTTTCTCAAATTAAAATCTAGGGACTTCCCTGGTGGCACAGTGGGTAAGACTCTGTGCTCCCAGTGCAGGGGGCCCAGGTTCAATCCCTGGTCAGGGAACTAGATCCCACATTCATGCCACAACTAAGAGTTCACATGCCACAACTAAGGAGCCCTGGAGCTGCAACTAAGGAGCCCTCCTGCCGCAACTGAGACCCCGTGCAACCAAATACGTAAATATTAAAAGAAAAAAAAATCTAGTGTAAAAAAACATTGCAAGTCATTTTGGAAACTATTTTTCACGTGAGACAATATTGCAATGGATTATTACCCCTTTTGTCAACAAATTACATTAATAAAATTGAAATAGAAGGAGGTTTTAGATCAAAATGAATGTAGGAATGCAATGTGAAGCACGGAGTATTTGGCATCTACGCAAGGAAGACTGAGGCTGACGGACAGATCTCATCGCTTCTGGGGGTAGGGGTGGAGCAGGGGTGCTCGTCCAGAGCTTGGGTGCTTCCCGGGAGGGTAAGCTCAGGTAAGCAGCCGCACTGGGGCCCTCTGCAATGCTAGGTTCTGGAGTCGGTGGGCACAGGAGGCAGAGTACACAGGGGTTAAGTTGTTTTTAAAAATGTATAATGATCCGGATGTGAAAATGTTTTCCGTTGTGCATTCAGTGACGTTTAGAGAGGCATATCTGGCCTAAACTCACCAGGATCCACCTCTCCTTTCTGATTGCATTCAGTGAATTAGAAGAAAACTTATAGAGAGCCATGATTTTGTTTTTAACCTGTAGAATGAATAAAACTGCATCTCAAATCTGTGCTGCAGTACAGAAAGATTGCCGTTGTTTTGCTAACCAGCCTCTATTCTCTCTTACTTAGCTCTGCAGTAACCAATGGCAAGCTCTGTTAATGACATGTGCTGGAGTGTCCAAATTCCTCATACAGTCTTTACATTTGTAGAAGGTTTGAATTCTCAAGTCCCAAACTCAAGGTGTTCGAAGTATGTATTTCTATAATTAAATGATCTTAAAATTTCTTTTTCCAGCTCCCTTTCTGCCTGATGGTAGAATATTTAATTTAGTTAATTCCAGGTAAATTTAGTCCCTTCATGGTTTTTCTTGATCAGTCCAGACTAAAGTCAAGTCAATTTTTTTAAAATTTATTTTATTGAAGTATGGTTGATTTACAATGTTGTGTTAATTTCTGCTGTACAGCAAAATGATTCAGTTATACATATATGTACATTCTTTTTCATATTCTTTTCCATTATGGTTACCACAGGATCTTGAATATAGTTCCCTGTGCTCTACAGTAGGACCTTGTTGTCTATCCATTCTGTATGTAATAGTTTGCATCTGCTAATCCCAAACTCCCAGTCCCTCCCTCCCCCACCTCCCCTCCCCCTTAGCAACCACAAGTCTGTTCTGTATGTCTGTGGGTTTGTTTCTGTTTCATAGATAAGTTCATTTGCATCATATTTTAGTTTCCACATATAAGTAATATCATGTGGTATTTGTCTTTCTTTTTCTGGCTTACTTCACTTAGTATGATAATCTCTAGGTCCATCCATGTGGCCATGAATGGCATTATTTTATTCTTTTTTATGGCTGAGTAATAGTCCATTATATATATATACCACATCTTTCTTATCCACTCCTCTGTCGATCAGCCAAATCAGTTCTTTTTTTTTTTTAATTTATTTTATTTTTGGCTGCATTATTCTTAGTTGCAGTACGTGGGATCTTCTGTTGTGGTGCGTGGGCTCTTCATTGTGGCACGCGGGCTTTCTCTCTAGTTGTGGCGCACAGGCTCAGTAGTTGCGGCGCACAGGCTTAGATCTCAGACCAGGGATCGAACCCACGTCCCCTGCATTGGAAGATGGATTCTTAACCATTGGACCACCAGGAAAGTCCCCCAGCCAAGTCAATTCTTGCTCTCCTCCTGAGGCACAGGGAGACCTGCCTGCTCTCCCGGGAGAGCCCTTTCTTCCCTGCCCCTCCCGCACTGTCATTTCTGCTCCATCCTGTTGGCACTCCTTGGGGGCTCCAGGTTGCAGACCAGAAGCAGAGACTCTCCTCTGTTTTCAGACCCTCAAACTTTCCTGGAGATTCTACTGCCTTTTTCCTCATCTCACTCCTTAGAGCCCATGAGGAGGTGAGCAGAGCCCCTCTCAGATCCTGCCAGCATCTGTCTCATTCTCCCCCAACCATCTTCCTCTCCCCCCTTCCCCAGTTAGGAAGGGGATCTTTAGCTTGGTGGGAGGGGAGGTTGATATTTTGGGAAAAAAGTTGACTCAGCTACTTTAGGAATCACAGAGATTCTGGGGTTTCTGTGTCTACTGCAGGTTTTAGCATTTTAGCACTTTGGGGACAGCTTTCCCTGGGGTAGTTACCTTAACAAGGAAACTGAGTACAAGGGGAAATTTTCAATAAATCAGTGGGAAGTAGCCCATCAGTAAATACTTAACAATGCCACGCCCCTCACATCATGGTGAAGCATCATCCAGAGTTGGTCTCTATTCCAGAAAGGTTCAGGCAGAAATGGGAGGGGCCTGGGGCTACAAACTTGTGTATTTATGTCAGTCCAGCTGACAGGGTACAAGCAAGTCTTCTTAAACTAGTTTCGTTCATTCGCAAAAGAAATGGTTGAGTCCCTGAGCCCCAGTCTTCCCTTTTCCTCCCATTCAGATGTCCCAGTTTGGAAGTCTTCTGTTTTCTCTCTTGAGTCTTAGCTTTCTCTATCCTTTGGCCTCTGCACTAAAGGGATTTCAGACTTGTAGGCCTAGAAAGCAGAGCTCCTGCTGTAAGGGGATCTCTTGAGAAAGGCCTCTTGGGAAGAGGTCCAGAAATAGACAAAGGATTGGAACAGACTCCTGACAGCTCTTTCTTGTTTCAATCTTCTTTTCACAGTTTGGAAGCAATGACTTCCGTCCCTTCAGACTCCAGGATTTGTAGGCCCCAGTCTTGGGTCTGTGCTCACAGGTGCCCAGAAGTATGGGGTAGTTCTCCCAACTCAGCCCCAGTCTTCCCCACCCAGGCCAGCCACCATCTTCTTCATCCCCCAGGACTCAGAAGTTCTTGTTTTCAGTCCGTGTTTTCTCCTGATCTTATCTCTTTGCTCTCTGCTTGCTGGGTCAACTCAGAACCCCACAACACAATGTCACTAAATTGGAAGGTGTGGGGGATAGAAGAACAGACAAGTCCACCGGCTGCAAGTTTCATGGAGAATGTGCTCTCGAAATTGTTGTTTTTGAAATTCAGCTGCTTCTGGAGCTGAAGACAGCACATCTTGGAAGAGAAAGATGTAGCCAAGTCCTTGGGCCCTTGGAGAACTCGAGACCCTGCATCCTAGGAGAGCTTGATCCTGGAACCTTGGAAGCAGGATCCAGAGAGACCTGGTAAAATTGAGGTCAAATTCTGGTCAGTTTCTCCATAGTCAGTAGGAGAAAAGACACAACTTTATGTCTGATTCAGACATTTTGACACTTAGAATGCTTAAAGATGATGTTAAGAGGATACTTGATTTCTAGGCATAATCAAGATAGAGCTAACTGGGAGTGTAGCTTAGATCAGTGCTTCTCAGACTTTAATATGCACCCCAGTCACCTGGGGATCTTGTTAAAGTGCAAATTCTGACAAAGTAGGTTGTTGAGGGGCTGGGGGCGGCTGAGATTCTGCATGTCTAACATGCTCCCGAATGATGCCAGTGCCACTGGTTCAGGGATCACTGCTAAGTAGCAAGAGTTTAGAAGGCAGGCTGTAGGGTTGGAGATGAGCCTCAACTGATGCTAAAAAAAACCTCAACACCCAAACACTTTCAGTTCGTACTGAGCTCTCCCTTCTGGTCCTCTTCCCCAAGCCGTGTCTGCTAGCTGCCCACGGTAGTCAACTTAACCATTGTACGACGTTTCCTTCTCTTCTGGAGCAGCTAATGCTCTTTATTTTCTATTTTTTGGCCACACTGCATGGCATGGCGGAACTTCCCCGACACTGCACTGGAGGCACGGGGTCTTAACCAATGTGCCACCGGGGAAGTCCTAAAGCTCTTTAGATAACAAGAAGGGGAAGCCAGCTCTGGCTCGATCAAGCAGATTTATCTGAAGGATACTTCGCAGTTTACAGAATTGAAGAGCTGGCCAACTAGTCATGGGACAGATGGGAACCAGGGTGATTCAGGGGCCTCCTTAGCACAAGCTCTAGGACCTTGCCAGCTTTCCCATGAGATGCCTGAATTCTCTGGGTCTTTAGGTTTCAAATTGGGGTTAGATGTTTTTACCTTTAAAGCCCTCAGTATAAGCCAGTTAAATTTGTATCTGCCATATATTTCTTCATCACTTGTAAGGCTGTCCTTGCTAATTTTAACTTGTGTGTATATATACATATATATATATATATATATATATATATATATATATATATATAATTGTGTGTGTATCTGTCTGTCTAGGGGAAAAGGAGATGGTAATGTTACAGTATGATTTCTCCCCACTTATCAAAAAAATCACTCGTATATCAAATTTAGGGCACTTAAAAGATACTAAGTTACATGTTTGGCCTTCATATGTCTTGGATCTATAACTAAAATGTTCTCTGTGAGCAAGAGCTGTCTTTATTTACTTATTTTATCTTGCAAAGTAAACATGCCTTTTTGTCTAATTTAAAAAACACTAATTGTAGGGACTTCCCTGGCAGTCCAGTGGTTAAGATTCCATGCTCCCAATTCAGGGGGCATGGGTTCGATCCCTGGTCAGGGAACTAAGATCCTGCATGCTGCTCAGTGTGGCCAAAAAAAAAAAAAAAAAAAAACGAAAAACAAAACACTAATTGTAAATTTTCAATTTACATTTTGAGACATACTTTCTTCATAATCATAGGGGTTATATCTCTGAAAACATCACAACAGAGGAATTTGGGGCAATAAAATAATGAATAAGAGAATGGGTTTTCCTCTTCTATTTACTGTATAAATTTGGCCAATTACTTAATTTCTCTGAAGCTCAATTGTGTCTCCTGCAACTGAGAGATAACAAGCTTCTTTCTCATAAGTTTGTTTTGATGACTAAATAAAATGAAGACAAAGTGCTTTTGAACTGCTTTAAAAAGTTACCTATCTCTATCATCATCACTATGGAATTTGAGACTCTATGAGAACAATACGGAACCTGAGGGCAGGGGAGAAATATGACAGCACTTAGTTATATTTGCTAAAATACAACGATGAAGACGCAGCAAGGAAAGACACGTCAAGGATGTTGTATAGATATAACTTATTACTATAAGTTAGTGATAACGAGTATAGTTCTATATATTTTCATGTGCCATCCATCCTTTGTTCACTAACAACTTCTCAGATTTCACTTCTGGGTTTCAAAGAATCTTTGCAAATTTGTTTTGCGTTGTTGCAGCTAATATGCCTGCTATAAGACAGTTGTTTCTTGAGTCTGGTTCTCTCTCCAAATGCTTAAGCTTCTTTGTTTTGATTCTCAAGAGACTGCAGCTTCCCATCACCTCAGTTCTGTCCCTACATTCAGCTCTTTTCCCAGAGGCAGAGTAACTTGGATGGTTAAGTGGGAAAGGTTTTGGGTAACATGTTCCCAGCTCTGCTCAACTCTCTTTACTGCCCAGGAGTATCTGGGCATAATCACAGCCTGGCCAGGATAACCTGGTGCTGGGTGCTCCCCAGCGCTCCTCACCTCCACTGGAACTGTAGTGCGGTTCTAAGGTGTGTGTTCTTATCTTTTGTTATATATGCCAAGGATGCTTTTTAAAAAATATATTTCTGCCTGCCAGCTCATTTTCCTCCTTTATATTGATTTTTTGCCTTAAAATAACATTCCCTTCTTTTTCCAAATAATCACAACGGGAACGAAAGGCCACTCCTTTAAGCTGAAACTGAGGTTCTCAGATTGCTAAAGTGACATTTAGACAGAAATTCTAGAAATTTAGAATTCATGCAGGAATACTCAAACAGTTGGGAAGAGATACCTGCCCTTTCTTGCATCCCCAAAATTCAGGTACTCAATTTAAAAATCTTTAACAGAATTGAATCCTGGAGGAAAGAACAGAATCTGATGGAGAGAAACAGGAAATGAAAAAAGCCAAGAATCTGAAAGGAAGTAAATCAATGGAAAGGACTTTAACGGTTATGTTGTTTTTATCTAAAGAAATGGACTCAAACAGCAGCAAACGTGGAGGCAATACAAGGCAACATTCATTTTTGGGGTGGCAGTGCCCTCCTTGGCAACCCCATTTTATTGAGGATGTTGCCACTTATTTGTTCCAAGGACTCCATTTTTTCACGGGGGATGGGCGCTCCTTTGCCACCTTAGGTTCAGGTTTCAGGTCCTGGTGAGGTGTGGGACTTTTCTTGGCTACTACAATGTCATCGACAGTCAGGAGCTGTAGTACCATGTCAGCCGCGACTCGAAGTCCTTGGGCTTTGGCTATTAGGGTGTCCCACACCTCTTCCTGGGCCGCATTTATTATCCCTTCAACCTCCAGTGCTATCAGGAAATTCCCAGCTTGGTGAGCTCCGTTCATTTCTGCCATCACGTCTGAGACGGCTAAGCCTGCCTTCTCTGCCAGGGTTTCAGGAAGAGACTGCAGGGCCTGGGCAAATGCCAGGAAGGTGGGACCACTGGGCCCTTCCAGTTTGGTTCCTTTCTCTGAGAGCATTTTCGCCAGAGCCATCTCCGTGGCCCCAGCTCCTGGAAGCAGTCTGGGATCCTGGCATAACTGGAAATAGGCATCAATGCCATGGTAGGCAGCCTACTCTGCACCCCGTAGCCCCTCAGCGGTGGCCTCCCTGAGCACCAAGGTGAGGGCAGGGGTGCCTGGAGTTTCCCACTCAAATACCACAGCCAAACCTTCTCCCAGCTCCTGCCCGTACACCCTCTGACACGTCCCTGGCTCCAGCGGAGGAAGCAGATAAGGCATCAGAGGCGCGCCAGACACCTCGCTCAGGTACACCATCTCCCGCCGGGACTTCACCTGAATCACCATGAGGCCGCACCTGTCAGCATGCGTTAGGGCCTCCTCGTCAATTTCCCCCCAAACCACCACCACGTTAATAGCCGCGGCTGCCAGCTGGGCCACCTGCTTTTCTATCAGCCTCTCGCTACCCTTCCTGAACTCGGTTAGGTCATCAGGACTAGAGAGACGAGCCGTGGCCGGGGCACTGGGGCTGGCGGGCCCGAAGGCGCAGGCCATCAGAGCCACGCTGGCGCCGCTCAGCACCATGGCCACCTGGCCGCAGGGCTTGCCGGGCAGGGCCAGGCCGGGGAGCAGGCACGAGTCCTCCGGCCGCGCCCCGGGCAGCGCGCACACGTGCACGCGCTCCGGCCGGAAGCCGCCGGCCGGACCCCCAGGGGACCCAGCACGCATGCGCCACCATCTTGGTCAAGCAGTCTGTCTGCCACAGCCTGTGCGTGTTCGTCACCGAGTGGAGGGCCCCGAGCGGGTCCTCCAGAGGCCCCAGCGCCCGGATGGCCAGGGACGGCAGCAGGGCCAGTGTCTCGGCGGCCGCCGCAGCCTAGGCCTCCCGGAGCTGGGCGCGCGGCAGGCTGGCCCGCAGCAGGCGCTCGACCTGCGCCAGCAGGGCCTGGGCCAGGAGCGCCACGAAGGCCGCGCCGTCGCCGCTCTGCTCCGCCTGGCTCTGCGCCGCCAACCGCAGCAGCTGGGCGGCGGGGTGCTCCAGCTCCAGCGCCCGGAGGATGTCCGTGGCGTACCCCGTGACCACGGTTTCTCCTTTGGCGGTGACCAGGAGCTCTGCCGCCCCTGGGGGCCGTAGCAGGGCCGCAGGACTCTGGCCAAGGTGTGTGCCGCGGCCAAGCTGCTCAGCAGGTGCTTCTCCTCGGCCGCCGGCGTCGCCAGCCGTTCGGGCAGCTCAGGCGCCGAAGGGGCTCTGCCGTCCATCACCCGCGGGGGCCACCCGGCCTCAGACAGGCGCTAGAACAGCAGCGAGGCGCCCCGGGAGGAGATCTCTGAAGCCCCTCGAGAGGTCAGTGGGAAAAGCAGCCAAATACCCATCAACTGGTGTCTGGAGAAGCCGGCGCTCTGGGCCCGGGGGCAAGGATGGTCTGCTGAGAGCTCAGCCCTAAAACCACCCCCAGATTGATCTGAAAAGGAACGGGGCCCTTGGGGCCTCTGGGGCTTGGTAGCTGAAACAGATCTGATCTTGATTAAGTCACAAGTGGCACATGGAACCAGGGCAGGGAATGAGGTCACAGAAGGATGGACCATGAGTTGGGAGGCCCTGGGGCAGGCGGAAGTCAGGCCCGGTTGTCCCCCAGAGGCGGGACACGCGTACCCGGGGCCCCAGAGTTTCATTTAAACTTCAGAGACAGGGAAGAGGAAACCAGGTGAAAACCCACCCAACTTCAAATTCCTGGTGAAGCCGTGGCTCCCGTTGTTTGGTTGGTTGGCCTGGGTTTCTTTTGTTTGTTTTTGTTTTCTGAGAGGGGAAGTGTTTCGTTCACTGTCTCAGGCCGTGCTCTGTAACCCTAGCCACGTTTGGTTACCTGTGTGCCTCGGCCTCTTTGGCCACCTTACCCGTTTGTGCTGCTCATCAGCTTCCTTAAGGTGTCTGCTGGTCTGTTTGTCTTTCCGGTTGCAGATGTGTGAGGCTGCACAGTGTGGGACAACTCTTCCCAATGACGGTGATGTCACTGAGCTGGCAAAGGCAGGTCAAGACAAGGGAGGGAAAGAGGCTGGCAGCCTGCAGACAGAGTAATAGACGTGGACGCAGAGGAGTGAAAGTGACCAGGAAGGCAGCAAAGGAGTGAGTGGGGCTGGGCATGGGGCCCTCCCACCCTTACCCTCAGCCCTTAGAATTTGAGCTCCCGCCTTCCATCCTCCCTCCTTCCATCCTCCCTCCTTCCCTCCTTCCTTCTCTTGCTCCCTCCCATCCTCATATGGCACCTACTGGAGTAATGATTGCTGCTTTTTTAGTTTAACAAATATTTATGAGCATCTACTCTGTTCGATGTACTGGGGTCACAAAGATGGCAGGAACGTGAGACCAGTGAGGGAAAGAGATTGGTACCAAGTGAGTACAACTTCCTTAGGTGTTGGGCAGAGCACCAGCAGGAAGTGATGAAAATACCTATTAAGATTAGGGGAGGGACTTCCCTGGTGGTCCAGTGGTTAAGACTCCACACTCCCACTGCAGGGGGCATGAGTTCCATCAAATTTTTAAAATTTCCACAGACAAGAAGATAGAAGGAAAAGGAAAAGAATGTCACAGTGAAAGTTAGATACAATTAAGGCTAAAAAGGAGTTAAATTTGGGCTTCCCTGGTGGTACAGTGGTTAAGAATCCACCTGCCAATGCAGGGGACACGGGTTCGAGCCCTGGTCTGGGAAGATCCCACATGCCGCGGAGCAACTAAGCCCGTGCGCCACAACTACTGAGCCTGTGCTCTAGAGCCCACAAGCCACAACTACTGAAGCCTGCGCACCTAGAGCCCGTGCTCCGCAACAAGAGAAGCCACTGCAATGAGAAGCCTGTACACCGCGACGAAGAGTAGCTCCCACTTGCCACAACTAGAGAAAGCCCGTGCACAGCAACGAAGACCCAACACAGCCAAAAATAAATAAATAAAATAAACTTATTTTAAAAAAAAAGATAAATTTGGAGAAAAAACTTTCTTTGCAAAACAGCTTGATTGCTTTTGTAAAAATGATAGTCATTCATTATACAACTTAAAAGGAAAAAATACAAAGAAAGTAAATGTCATTTGGAATCCCAGCCCAGAGACAGTCATTGTTTATATTTTGATGAATATTATTACTTTACACACATATGCTTACATAGCTTGTTGTGGATTTACACAGTTTTACATACGTGAGTTATATGATACATATTGTATATGCTTGTCTGTAATAATTTTCCCCTTAATGTTATCTTGGCTGACAAATGTTTCTAAGGAGATGTTATGTTGTCTGAAGACCGTGGACAACTTTTTTTTTTTTGACTGAGCCCTGCGGCATGCAGGATCTTAGTTCCCCGACCAGGGATCGAACTTGTGCCCCCTGCAGTGGAAGTGCAGAGTCCTAACCACTGGACTGCCAGGGAATTCCCTGTGGACAACTATTTTGACCTCTTTTGATTGTATAGACTCCATTAGAAAAGGCGTGATCCTCCACGTCCAGGCTTCTGAAAGCCAGTAACACTGAGGGGAGTGTCACATAACAAACGTGGGTTGTAGGCGGCAAAGAGGACTTGCCTGTTCCCTTATAGAAAAGTAAAATATAACAATCAACACAAAATGTAGCAAAGTATTCATGTATACCTTGTCTATAAAGTTAGTTACTTTTTTCAAGTAGCCTCCCCTAAGGGATCATCTTAGCTCTTTTTCTTGAAAGTAACATACATTTTCCCATTTATTTCACTTATTCAACAACTCTGTTGAGCCACTGCTGAGTAATAGGGATAGAAGGTGAATAAGGCAGACAGCTGGTGTCATCTCCAGTGGGCTTAGGCTGGGATACATGCAGTTAAGTGGGCAGTCCATCACAGGGCATGAAAGCTGCGATGGGGAAAGCACAGGTGTTGTAGAAGCATCCAGGGGGACACACAACCTTCATCATGGGAAGAACGGTGGTCAGGGTGAGGTGAAGTCTAAAGAGAGCTGAAGGGGAAAAAAAAAACAAGAAGTGGGAATTGGCCAGGTGAAAAGGGCTGGCGGGGTGGGAGGGGTTGGGACAGCCTGGTGAGGTTTGTAGCCCACCAGAAATAGTCCCGAAGGCTGGAGCTCATGGTGTGGTGGGAAGGAGAGGAGCACTTTGGCTGGAGGGTAGCAGGGACTCTCCAGGACCTAGTGAGCCATGCCAATTTAGAATTCAACCTGAAGGGTGATTCATGGGACTGTAAGTTCCATTTCCATTGTAAAAGTAGATAATTGTCTGTTGTGAAACCCTTAACTGACTACACAGCACAGGGGAAGGTGAGGGTCCAATCATTGCCTTGCACCCTTAAAGGCAGTCAGTTCATAACACCCCAAACAGTAAATTTTGTTTTTGTTTTTGTGTTGGTCGTGCTGTGCAAGGCATGCAGTATCTTAGTTCCCCAACCAGGGATCAAACCTGTGCCCCCTGCAGTGGAAGTGTGGAGTCTTAACCACTGGACTGCTGGGGAAGTCCGCAAACGGTAAAGTTTGGACTGAAATTTTGTAGAGGTACCTCTACAAAGATCAAACTAACCAAGGAGCTACTGAATCTCAATTTTACTTTTTTACTGTGTGGACACTGTCATTGTTAAATTCACATTGATTTTATTTATTCTTTGGATAAATTGATTAGATGTAAAATAAATGTAAATAATTTGTGTGTGTGTGTGCCAGGAAGAGTTTGCATGCAGTTAATGCATATAAAAATTTCTAACGACATAATTTTGATCTGCTAAGGTGGGTAGGCATCAATATAGACGGTTTGGTGGTTGTACTGGGTTGAATAGTGCCCCCCAATATTCACACCCTTCCTGGAACCTCAGAGTGTGACCTTATTTGGAAATAGGATTGTTGTGGATGTAATTAAGTAAGATGAGGTCATACTGGAGTAGGGTGGACCATTAATCCAATATGGCTGGTGTCCTTACAAGAAGAGAAGACACACACACACACACACACACACATCCCGGGAGAACATCATGTGTGAGGAATAGACACACAGGGAAGGTGGCCATGTAATGGTGGGGGCGGGCTGGGGGGATGCACCTGCAAGCGCAGGAATGCCCGGGAACGCGGGCAACCACCTGAAGCTGAGCAAGGCCTGGGACAGATTCTCCCCCAGAGCCCACCACGAGGGGCCAGCCCTGCCGACACCTTGATTTTGGACTGTTAGCCACCAGGACTGTGAGAGAATACATTTCTATTGTTTTAAGCTGCCTGTTGGGGGTAGCTTTTTGCAGCAGCTATAGGAACCCAATACAGCAGTCTTTGTATATTAATGAAGGAAGGAACCTAATGAAGTGTGTGTGTGTGTGTGTGTGTGTGTGTGTGTGTGTGTGTGTGTGTCTGAAGAGGGGGGCTGTCTGCTGCCTTCTCCCACCCTTGCCCTTCCCCCCAAACTCCCAGATGCATTTAAAAAAAATTTTTTTATCATTTGAATTTTATTTTTTTTTATACAGCAGGTTCTTATTAGTTATCCATTTTATACATATTAGTGTCTACACGTCAATCCCAATCGCTCAATTCACCCCACACCACCCCCACGCCACTTTCCCCCCTTGGTGTCCATACGTTTGTTCTCTACATCTGTGTCTCTATTTCTGCCCTGCAAACAGGTTCATCTGTACCATTTTTCTAGGGTGTCTGCTGCCTTCTCCCACCCCTGCCCTTCCCCCCAAACTCCCAGAGGCATTTTTTAGAAAACTGTGGTCTTCTACACAGTAGATGTAAATATTTAATCTTTCTATTTGTATGTTTTTCTTAATTTTTTTTTTTTGGCTGCCTTGGGTCTTTGTTGCTGCGCGTGGGCTTTCTCTAGTTGTAGCGAGCGGGGCCTACTCTTCGTTGCAGTGCGCAGGCTTCTCATTGTGGTGGCTTCTCTTGTTGCAGAGCACGGGCTCTAGGCGTGTGGGCTCAGGAGCTGTGGCTCGCGGGCTCTAGAGCGCAGGCTCAGTAGTTGTAGCTCACAGGCCCAGTTGCTCCGTGGCATGTGGGATCCTCCCGGACCAGGGATTGAACCCGTGTCCCCTGCATTGGCAGGTGGACTCCCAACCACTACGCCACCAGGGAAGTCCCTGTATGTTCTTCCATGTTTATTTTTCAGTTGCTTGATTGCCTTTTTTTGTGTTTACCTTGTTCAGTAGTGCCAGGTTTAAAGTACAGACCCCTGGAGGGCAAGATTCATGTCTCTATAAAACATGCTGTAGAACATTTACATATGCCTCATACTCTTTTTTTTTTTTTAATTTATTTTATTTATTTATTTATTTTTGGCTGCGTTGGGTCTTGTTGCTGCACGCGAGCTTTCTCTAGTTGCAGCGAGCGCGGGCTACTCTTCGTTGCAGTGCGCGGGCTTCTCATTGCAGTGGCTTCTCTCATTCTGGAGCACGGGCTCTCGGCGCGTGGGCTTCAGTAGTTGCAGCACGCAGGCTCAGTAGTTGTGGCTCACGGGCTCTAGAGCACAGGCTCAGTAGTTGTGGCACACGAGCTTAGTTGCTCCGCGGCATGTGGGATCTTCCCGGACCAGGGATCGAACCCGTGTCTCCTGCATTGGCAGGCGGATTCTCAACCACTGCGCTACAGGGGAAGCCTGCCTCATACTCTTATACACAAATTATTTTTGAAGATGACTGTCTTATTTCCTTCTCAGATTCTTCCTTTAATTTTTCTATCACACAGGTACATGGTATGCATTACTGAAATAACTTATGTAAAGCAATATGAATTTATAAAACTAAAAATGCACTATGGACTAAATATGAACTAATTTTAAGTGGTTGAAATTCTTTTAAAAACAATATTTTGGGGGCTTCCCTGGTGGCGCAGTGGTTGGGAGTCTGCCTGCCAATGCAGGGGACACGGGTTCGGGCCCTGGTCTGGGAAGATCCCACATGCCGCGGAGCAGCTGGGCCCGTGAGCCACAACTACTGAGCCTGCACGTCTGGAGCCTGTGCTCCGCAACGGGAGAGGCCGCGATGATGAGAGGCCCGCGCACCGCGATGAAGAGCGGCTCCCACTTGCCGCAACTAGAGAAAGCCCTCGCACAGAAACGAAGACCCAACACAGCCATAAATAAATAAATAAATAAAAACAAACCCAAAGTTTAAGAAATATATATATATTTTTAAAAAAACCAATATTTTGACTGAAAAATAAAGGACAAAAAATGATAGCCTATGACTGCAACTTGTTAAAGTGCAACTTTAACAGTAAAAATATGAACACAAATCTTATAAGATCTAGCATTTACGTTCTGAGCGGTCTTTTTACACAACTGTAAAAATTTGGTTCCTAAAAAACCCTGAGGAATTTAAGACTTTATGGGAAAACAAAGAGAGGGATACCATTTAGTAGTGAATCTATGGAAAAGCCTTATAAATACTTCCACGTTCACTAAAACAAAGTGATAAAGACTGCTCTCTCAAGAAAGACATCAATGACATTTTATAGGCCTTCAATTAGTAAGAATGTCTACTGTACCATGAATTTTTATTCACTGTCATTTGTATGCTAGACACTTTGAGAATCTCCTTTGCTCACAGTTTCACGAGATGTTGCTTTTTCTTTTTTGCGGATAACCCTTACTCCCACTCACATTTTAAACATTTAATATATGTTTATGATTATACTACATGTGCTCTGAAAGATTGATGTATTATAGAAAAATGCATTATAGAAAGTGAAAGTCCCTTGTAATCCAACCCTTTAGAGATGATTGCTGCTAACACTTTGGTGCATGTCTACCATATTTTTAAAGTGCCTGTTTAACGTGTACTTATTAGAAAGTAGGCATTCTTTTTTTTTTTTTTTGCACTTGGTCCTTCCAGATGCTCGTTGTCTTTCTGGTTTTATAATTTTGAGGAACCTACCTCAGCTATCTGCCTCCTGGATTTTTGCCATTGTGGTCTCAGAGCTGTGTAATTTTAATGTCAGAGATGGAAAAACCTTTGAAAGACCTTTATTTAAGTCGAATAAGTATTCCTTGAATACTTCCTCTGCATCCTGGGTTATATTTTGTTTGCTCTGCCCACAATAACTTCATGCTGGTGAGCCTCCTAACCATCCTTTAAAACAGCTCCCAACGACTTGTCTGCTCACAGTAGCCAAAGGAATGGAGATTTAAGGCTGGGTTTACCTTCATCATCTTTTATCTTTCCAGAAGTAACACTGCACAGACTTCTATTTCTACCCTTCCATTTACTCTACCCACTTTTCTGTTCCCAGTCCCTAGCTGTTTCCTTTAAGAACTTGTCTCCAGCAGGAGTGACTTGCAATTTGCACATTCTGGTCCTTAAATTCTCCCAAGTGCTGACAAGTATACTTAAGTGAACTGTCCTGATGTGGAATTTTGTGCATATGAAACACACAGTTGTAAATGACTCTTCTAATTTCAGTACTGAACACAGATAAACATTTGGATCGATAATCCAGTTTTTGAAAGTATACTTTATTTAGTGTAATGTACAGAAAATGAAAAAGAAAGGGTGAGTAATAAACTTTAAATATATCACTTCATAAATTACTCATGCATATGTTGTATTTCTATGTATAATAATAGTCAGACACTTTTAATTTATAGTTTTCATTTACCAAGCTAGGTTCTCCCCAATCTCAAATTTTAAATTTAGTAAGCTTGAAAAAGCCAGCAGGAACTAAACCTTGAAGGGATTCAAACGACTGTCTTATTGTGGTCCTCACTTCAGCCCTTTCAAGAAACTATGCTTTAGTCAGAAGAGGCTCTGGAAACTGTGCATGTTTGCCCAAATACACACAAATACACGATTCAGAGTTTATATTCTGGCTATTGGGAAGGGAAGGCAAACAACACAGCAGGAAAAACCGCGTTTTATTCTTACCTTACACTAGAACTGTTGTGAAGATGGAAAGAAATCATAATCAGAAAGTGCCCGGGGTGTCCGGCCTAGAGTCTAAGCCTGTAAGATGATAGTTTACCCCAATCCTTTTACAAATGGTTGATGCGTCGTAATAGTTTTTCCCAATTCAAATCTATGTTTTTCACTCCCCTAGTGAATGGGAAGGAAATCAGAGAAGAGTACATTTGTCCAAGTGTTGGTCCGTGTTAGAATAAGAAACCCAGAACTCCCCACCTGTAACTCTCCTTCCTTCCTTCCTAAGCGCACATGTCAGATTTCGGACCCTAGCAGCCCCAGTTTTCCTTCACCGTTTTTAGGTAGTGTAAGAGGTGGCTTACAAGTCTTTCCATTTTTGTCTCTTCGTCACAACACACCCAACGTTAAAACCAAGTTGTCGGGGTTTTACTGGTTCATTATGTCTCTCAGCACTTTATCCCTCAAAATGCCATCGTTCTTTTTGTCTGACAGCTTTATAAACCCTTTCCGGATCATTTTTAAAACGACGCTGTAATAACGAAAGTATCCCTGGAATTGGAGTAGAACGAAGTTGCACTCCATTTCTTTTCCTCCACCGACGCGCATTACAACGAACGAACGCTGAACGTGCGCCCGCCGAAGCCCCTCCGGCCGGTCCCCGCGCCCCGCCGGGGGTGGGGGTGGGAGTGGAGGCGCGGGGCGCGGGGGAAACCCGGGCCCGCCGCGCGCCGGGGCGGGACGAGCTCTGCACCCGCCCGCCAGTCCGCCGAGGCCGAGCGCCTGCGGAGCGCGGACGCGGCCCGCCTCGTCCTCGCTCTCCCTCCGCGCACTCCCCGGACCCTGATCCCGGACTCGCTCATCCGCAGCTTGGCGCTCTCCCGAGCCGGAGCCGGAGCCCGAGCCGGAGCCGGAGTTGGAGTCGCGGCGCGGCCCGGCCGCCGCGTCAGAAAAGGAGGGAGCGGGGGCGGGGGAGGGGCGGTGAGGTCAGCGGCGGCGGCGCGTCCGCGGGCGGCGCATGCGCGGAGCGAGCCCCGTGAGTGGCAGCGGCGGCGAGCGGGGGGCGGCGGGGCCGGCGGAGTGGGGGAGGGGGCGGGGGCGTCGCGGCGGCCGTGTGTGGGCGAGACGGCGGCGAGTTTGAGAGGTCTGTGGTGCGGGGGCGCTCTGGGAGACCCGGCGCGGCCCTGGCGCGACGGCCACGGTCGAGTGTGTGTGTCTGTGTGTGGTACACGCACACCCGCAAAACTTCCTCCTCCCCTGCCCGGAGGGCTGGCGCGGGCGCTGAGGGGCCGGCGCTCGCACAGCCCGGAACCCACCACAACAACTGGAGCAGCTGTCAAAACTTCGCCGCCGCCGCCGCCCGGCCTGACGCGGCCCGCGCGGGGGAGGGGCAACCGGCGGGGGGCGCGACCCCCGCCCGCCCGCCCGCCGCCGTCCCGCCGCTCCCCGCGCCGCGGCCCCTTTCTCCTCCTCGCCGCGGGCGGCCTGGGGGAGGGGCGCGGGCGTAGACCCCCGGGGCCGGCGCCCTTCGTGCCCCCTCAGTAGCCCCGCCCCGCCCCGCCCGGCGCCGCCCGCCCCGCCCCCGCGCCCGCACCCACACCCGCACCGCCCGAAGCCCGCCCGCCCCGCCCGCACCTCCCCGCCCCGGTCCGGCCCCTCCCTCCCGGCCGCCCGCCCCGCCCGCCGCCCCCCGCCCGGCCCCTGCGCGCCGAGGTGCGCGCGCTCGCGCGTATGTGTGTGAGTGCGTGTCCTGCTCGCTCCATGTTGCCGCCTCTCCCGGTACCTGCTGCTGCTCCCGGGGCTGCGGGAAATGCGAGAGGCTGAGCCGGGGAGGAGGAACCCGAGCAGCAGCGGCGGCGGCGGCCGCGGCGGCGGCGGCGGCGGCGGGAGGAGCCCCCCAGGAGGAGGACCGGGATCCATGTGTCTTTCCTGGTGACTAGGATGTCGTCGGAGGAGGACAAGAGCGCGGAGCAGCCGCAGCCGCCGCCACCCCCCCCCGAGGAGCCCGGAGCCCCGGCCCCGAGCCCCGCAGCCGCAGACAAAAGACCTCGGGGCCGGCCTCGCAAAGATGGCGCTTCCCCTTTCCAGAGAGCCAGAAAGAAGTAAGTTGAGTGTGAGGGAGCCAGGCCGGGAGCCAGCCGCGGCGCCGGCCCGGAGCTGTCACCGGCGCGCCCGGCCCCGCCGCCCCCGCGCGCCCCCGGCCGCCCCCGCGGGGTGGGGGTGGGGCCCGCGCGGGCCGCGCGGCTCCGGCCCGGGGCGCCCGCCCCGCGCCCCGCGCCGGCGCCCGGCCTCCCGCGGCCGCCCGCACTTCCCTCCGCCGGCCCGGGTCCGACGGCTCGCGCCGCCGCCACACTTTACTTTTTAGTTTGGCCCCGGCGCCGTGTGTTCCGGGGCTTCTCTTGAGAAATTTCTCGTCGATGCCCCTGGGCCTCGCCGGGTCGTTTAGCAAACGAGCCCGGAGCACAGCTGGGTAGTCGCCGGACGGGCTCCCGCTCGGCTCCCAGGCGCTCGGCTCCGGGACGCTCGCCGAGCTGTCAAAACGCCGCGGCCAGGTGGTCCCCCGGCCCGGTTGGGCGGGGGAGCAGGAAACGGACGCAGCCGGAGCTGCTTTCCTTTGTCAGCCGGTCGCTCCTTTAACTTTTCTCGCTCCCAAACGTCTGCTTTCGTGCTTTAATGATATATTAGGAAGTACTCCGACCGCTTCCCCTCCCCTCCCCCAGCCGGGCCCCGCACTGCCCAGCGCCGAGAGCAATAGTTTGTGCGGTCGCTCCGCGTAGGGGACGGCGTGCAGCAAGTTTTGGAAACGTCGCTGCCACCGCAGGCCGATCGCGAGGAGCACGTTCGTTCGGGTCCAGACGGATGTAAATGTGGCCGAACTTCTATCGGAGTAGCCACTCCCGGCTGTTACTGGGGCAGGAGTCGCTCTCGTGTGCTTTTGAGCAGGCACTAGGGCTGTGCGCCTCCGGCCATTCGCTGGTTTAGAAATGTCTTTCTACAAAATGGTTATAGGACAACTTTGCCTGTGGATCCAGAAGCCCGCTTCAGTGCCGGTGAGTCGCTGAGCGCTCGTGGCTCTTGAGGCTGCTGCTGTGGAAGGTCTGTGGCCGTCTTTCGGAGTTGTAGGAAGGCGTGTATTGCTTACTCATTTCATTATATGGTCGTCTCAGGGAACTGGGGGTAGTGGAAGGGTGCACCGGGACGCCGAGGAAAGCAGCATACTTACGGATAGTCTGGTTTTTTCTTGTTGTTGTTTTTTCTTCTTTTGATGGGGTGCATTCGTTTAGTAATAGCATTGTTACGTTTGGTGATACATAGTAAAAATAGCGTCAACGCAAGGCAGAGAACAGGGTTGTGGGAAACCCGTGAAGCTCTGCACTGGACGTGCTCTTTTTCGCTTTGCTATTCTTTTACTATGAACGTGATTCAGGGCCTTCGACTTGCCCTCCATATTTTATTGCCAGCTCTTACCTAGCTATGACAAATCGTGAGGGAAACAAGTACAGGATGTATACATTATTACATTAGTTTCTTTGTGATACAAAGTTGGGGTTTATTATACCACTTGCGTTGTAATGTCTGGTATAAAATGCCATTGTTACTCCTTTATTAACTGAAATTTCGAGAAGGAAGATGCAGTTTTAAGTAATTTTAAACTTCTTTGCCACTTTTTTGGTATCCTTTAAAGGAACGCATACGAAGCCATAGTAGGGTTTTAACTTGATTGCTTCCCATTTTCACTATTTCTTGGTTTCTTTCTGAACATTAATTTGGGATTATAACGTGTTAGATTTGCTTTTAAATTCTTACTTTAGAAAGAGTAGACCTATCTATGTTGTGCTCCTCACCCCTACACATCCAAGTGTGTGTTTGTGTGAGTGTGCACACTTCCCCTGAGATTGCAGTGAGCTCATTTGTATTAGTGCAACTCCTGGGTGCACCAGAAGAAAGGTTGGTTTAGGGTATTGTCACTTTATTATTTTAATTTTTATCTCTTATGAGTGGGAAAACGGTAGCCCTTTGAGAAGTTAAAACCTTTCTGTAGAATGACACTAATATAACAGTAAAAAAAACCCTCAACACTTTGGAAAATGTTTGGAACAGTTCTAAGTCATAAGAGTTTTTTAGATTTGAAAACTGGTACAGCATTCCTTATAGGTAATTAAGTCTAGTGGTAACTTTGATCGTTCCAAACTTGTTAGTGAATTCTTTAATACTAGGTGTGTCTTTTGAAGGAAATGGAATCTCCAGTCGTTTTAGAAACATGTAAATGGAAACTAATATCTGAAATGGAAAGCAAAGAGAGGGGTTTTCAATTGTGTATCTCTGCACTGTATTAAGATACATGCAGAAAAGACCCTATAGTTAGCTGGGTAGTGCAGACCCTGAAAGTGAAACTGATGTGTAATAAATGTAAATTAGGTTTGTAAGTGTTAAAATTATGTGGAATTGCAGATACCTCAGAAATGAAAATTAATATCTTTGTGGAATGCAGTGGAGATAAAGGTGTTTAAATTGTCTTATTTAGATGGTCAGTAAGTGGGTTGCTTTACCCTAGAGCAGATGCCTTATGACACTATTTTTTAAAAGTAGATGGTGTATTTGTTTTCGGATTAAAAAAAAAAAGATAACTATAGACTAGTAACTACACATTCTTTGAGTTTAAATGTTTGAATTTTTAGTAATTAGGTAAAAATTAAGCATTTTCTTGTTTTATAGTGTTCGATAATTTTTGTGTTTTATCACATGTGAAAAGCATATGTGGTTATTGGTTTTACATTAACTATTATTACTTTAAAATTATATTTACAACCTAAAATCAAGAATTTTGCACTGAAGGTCTTAATCTTAGAGGCAGAGTTTGAAGTGTAGGTATGTAAATAGGGAAATATCAAGTGGAACAGTGAAATTGGCACATGTCTAAAAGTTCTCTTGCACAGTAAGGACTGCCTATTACGTAGTCTTTATCAGAGGTGCAAGTCTTCCCATTGGTGCAGAAGCTCCCGCTGCAGGGCAGGCACGCACGTACCAGAGGCTGGAGTTATTTTTCTATTCAGGTGAAGGAAACCCTTCCTGAAACTTTGATTTTATCTTTTCTTCCTTAGAATATACACCCACATTACTAAGTTGGGAAGCCAAGCGGAGATTCTGCCATATTTCTTACCACGTGAACAAAGTTTATGTCCAGGCTGGGTGGTGTGGGGATGGCAGGGAAGCGGCAGGTGGTGGGGATAGGGTCTCTGGGGCGCTACCCTTGACTCTCTCTGAATCAACTCTTGATACCCTGAACCACTTTCTTTTCAGAGGTCAATTACTGTTATTAGAAAGTCACCTTGAGGGATTTTTCTGAGTTGGCGCAGTGGTTAAGAATCTGCCTGCCAATGCAAGGGACACGGGTTCGAGCCCTGGTCCGGGAAGATCCCACATGCCGCAGAGCAACTAAGCCCGTGTGCCACAACTACTGAGCCTGCGTGCCACAACTACTGAGCCTGCACGCCTAGAGCCCGTGTTCCGCAACAAGAGAAGCCACCGCAATGAGAAGCCCGCTCGCCGCAACTAGAGAAAGCCCGTGCGCAGCAACGAAGATTCAGTGCAGCCTAAATAAATAAATAAGCTTATTAAAAAAAAAAAGAAAAGAAAGTCACCTAGAGCATTACTGTAGAAAAAATTAGGTACAACCAGTGATGTCATA
This sequence comes from Balaenoptera acutorostrata, assembly GCF_949987535.1. Taxonomy (NCBI): domain Eukaryota; kingdom Metazoa; phylum Chordata; class Mammalia; order Artiodactyla; family Balaenopteridae; genus Balaenoptera; species Balaenoptera acutorostrata. The sequence continues at coordinate 5,124,115 of NC_080070.1, forward strand.
CAAGGGACCAGCAAAAAAAATGGCTCTGCTGCAGGGGACTATTGCTGTTCTATACTTGTAAGCATCCCCCCCCCGCAAACCTCTCATTTCCATAGCTGTCAACTTGAAATTAGTGAAACAAACAAAAAAACTGTATTGCATTATAATACACGCAGTTTCATAAAACAAGTTTATAGTTGAGACATCACTATTATTTGTGCTTTTTGAGATGATGCAAATTTGTAATTTTTATTATATTCTTCTTATTTTTCAAGAAATTAGATACAGGGAAATTTTCAGTAGTTACTGGTCTCTAGCATTTAATGGGCACTGAAAAGTTTTAATTTACCTGAAAAGCTGGTCCTGGAATGGCAGCTTCTCTTATCTGTCAGGTGGCCTCATTGTAGTTTGCTTTTGTCCTGTTGTTGGTCTTTTCCATGGACTCTCTAGTCTTTGAGAATATGATATTTTTAGTGTAAAATACAAATTATATTTGGTATAATATGGTTATTAATATGTAAACTATCTGATAAACATGGATTTCCATGTAAATTTTTTTTTTTTAAAGATCGTTTTGTGATCTCAGATTAACATCTTTATTCTTTTTTTTTTTTTAATTTTATTTATTTATTTATTTTTGGCTGTGTTGGGTCCTCGTTTCTGTGCGAAGGCTTTCCCCAGCCGCGGCGAGCGGGGGCCACTTCTCATCGCGGTGCGCGGGGCCTCTCACCGTCGAGGCCTCTCTCGTTGCGGAGCACAGGCTCCAGACGCGCAGGCTCAGTAGTTGTGGCTCACGGGCCTAGTTGCTCCGCGGCATGTGGGATCCTCCCAGACCAGGGCCCGAACCCGTGTCCCCCGCATTGGCAGGCAGACTCTCAACCACTGCACCACCAGGGAAGCCCTCCATGTAAATTTAACTATATCACAACAGTTTATTTTCTCATTTTGAAAATAGGGGTTTAGTACATTTTCCTATTACCAGTTAATTCTTTTTTTAATAAATTAATTAACACACACACTTATTGGAACGTTTATTCAGTATCAGCTAAAAATTATGTTCAGGGACTTCCCTAGCGGTCCAGTGGTTAAGACTCCATGCTTCCAATTCAGGGGGCGTGGGTTCGATCCCTGGTCAGAGAACTTAGATCTCATATGCTGTGGGGCACGGCCATAAAAAAACAAAAACAAAGAATAAAATAAAAAGTATGTTCAGTCCAGATGTCTCATAGATTAAAAACTATATCAAGGGCTTCCCTGGTGGCGCAGTGGTTGAGAATCCGCCTGCCGATGCAGGGGACGCGGGTTCGGGCCCTGGTCTGGGAGGATCCCGCATGCCGCGGAGCAACTGGGCCCGTGAGCCACGGCTGCTGAGCCTGCGCCTCTGGAGCCTGTGCTCCGCAATGAGAGGCCGCGACAGTGAGAGGCCCGCGCACCGCGATGAGGAGTGGCCCCCGCTCGCCGCAGCTGGAGAGGGCCCTCGCACAGAAACGAAGACCCAACACAGCCATAAATAAATAAATAAATAAAAAAGAAAAGTAGGTAAAAAAAAAAAAAAAAAACTATATCAAATCCTATCAAGGGTTTCACACACCTCCCCACCAGGTGAGAGCAGAGAGAGAGTATTTAAAGCTCTCCATAACTAAAAACTGACTGTTTACACTTTGGAAGATCAGTGAAGTTTCATGGAAGCCCCTCAGTCATAACCATAAGTGCCTTAAGTGCCATAAGAATACAAGGTTACAATACAATCACTACCTGCCCAGAGGAAATATGACTGTGGCCTGGGGAATAACATGCAGTTTTGCAGAAAGGTGGGGGAGAAGGGGAGAGTTAGAGCAGTGTGTCTTGTCACCCCGCAGTGACTACAAATCTGTCATGGTAGAATTAACTGATAAGGGACTTCCCTGGTGGCGCAGTGGTTAAGAATACACCTGCCAGTGCAGGGGACACGGGTTCGATCGTGTCCTTTTTTTTTTTTTTAATTGTTTTGGCGCATCTTTTAATTTCAACAAGATGATTAATCCCTTCCTCCTTTAACACTTTATCATGTTTGTGCTACAGTGGCTATTTTCAGAACTGCTTGGCGGTATAAGTTCAAAAGTTATGGAGTGAAATAGGGAAAATCCCCTGCCCTCCCCTCCCCTCCCCATAAATGTATGCCTGTGGTTAGTGTGAAAATCTAGTACAAAGATGAATCTTGAATTTGTAGTTGGAAGTGTCAGTCTGTTTGCAGAATTGAAGGACTTAAGAACACAAGAGAAGCAGGAATGACACAGCTCTTTTTGCACTTTCTCTAGAAAAAGCCTCCTGTAAAAGACAGGAAGATTGTTTGACTTTGCTCCTGCTATTAATTTTGTGATGACAGTAAGTATGTATGATGCACAAACGCTGCAACTGTTTAAGTCTGAGAAATACTTTCCAGTAACTTTTTAGATCTTTCATTTGGCACTGTTATTCAGAGAGCATAAAAGTGTTAAATATATGCTGGGATGGACACTCCGCTCTGGAAGAAGGTTCACTGTGGCCAAGAAGGGTCCCCAGAGATTTGGAGGAAGCAGTACATGAATTATACCTTGAAGGGTCGACAGGATTTAGCCAGATCGAGTGAGAAGAAAGTGAGAAGGTGTTTGGGGTAGCAGAGTGAATACAGTTATTGAGGGAAGTGGAAAAGATGTTTTCTTGGTGGGGGGTGGGGTGACCAGCACAGAGGTTTAAGGCAGGGGTTGGGGCCGCCCTGTGATGGCCATTGAACACCAGGCTGACCGAGAGTCCACGGGTTATAAACTGTTCACAGTGACCAAGTAGGTAATGTAAATGAGTTGCATGCAGCTTGTAAGCTCCTGAATGACAGCTGACATTTTTAAGGCCTTGGGTTGGGGAGAAAATGGTGAGTCAAAACAGCCTGAAGAGTCCCAGGAGTCTTTATACCTTGCTTAGGAGAAACTGATAGATAATTCTGGCTGATGGCTGCCAAGTGAGACTGTGAGACGTTTCCAGATACTCTGGTTTTTCAACAAAGGCTCAAAACTTGGATTTGAATGTGAAAGCTCGTGATTTTTAAGTATTTTCTATTAATTAATAACTAAAACACAATTTGGAACTACACCTTGTGGGCTAGGTTTAATCTGTGGACCACGAGTGGACTACATGTCTTCAGCCTCTGCTTTATGCCTAGGTTACTTTATTTTTTAAATTAAAGTTTTATAAGAAGATATTTGCAGTCTTCCTGAGGACAAGAATGCTATTATATTATTTTGTGTTCTGTGTCCATCTTATACAGTTGAATGTAGGTACTCTGATACTGGATGATTTGATGATGACTGTTTTAGGAAAACCATCCTGGTCATGATATGAAGAGAGGAGTTACATGGAGGCAGAGATACAGGATGTTGCATAGTCCTGGTGTGAGGTGATCACGGCAGAGGGTAGATTGTTGGTAGTGCGAATGGAAGGGAAGAGAGATTTCAGTCAATGCAGAGGAAAAATTTTGAGTTTCTGGCATAGCTGTCTACAAGATAGAAATGTCTGGGAGTATTTGGGGGTTTGGGAGAAGAGTTTAGGAGCTAGATTAGGATAAATGTGATTTACTTGCAATCACTGACAATATGGAGAATGTGTGGAAAGTAGTAAAAGGATTAGGATGCTTACTTACCCTTAGGAGATGGGCGAAAAAGGGTCAAGAAAGCCCGTAAAGATGAGAAACATGCTCATGGCAACAGAGAAAGGTAGAAAACTAGTAGAGAAAGACTGGCAAGAACAAAATACCCATCAGTGGACTACCATGTAGTTTTGTTGTTTTTTTTTTAACAGTTTTTCTTTTTTTTTTAAATGCACTTTTTATTAATTAATTAATTAATTAATTTTTGGCTGTGTTGGGTCTTCGTTTTTGTGCGAGGGCTTTCTCTAGTTGTGGCAAGTGGGGGCCACTCTTCATCGCAGTGTGCGGGCCTCTCACTATCGCGGCCTCTCTTGTTGTGGAGCATAGGCTCCAGACGTGCAGGCTCAGTAGTTGTGGCTCACGGGCCCAGTTGCTCCGCGGCATGTGGGATCTTCCCCAGACCAGGGCTCGAACCCGTGTCCCCTGCATTGGCAGGCGGATTCTCAACCACTGCACCACCAGGGAAGCCCCAGTTTTTCTTTTAAGTTGAGGTATAGTTTTTCTTTTTTTCAGCCTGTCTTTTATAGCTTTATTTTTTAAAATAATTAATTAATTTATTTTTAGTTGTGTTGGGTCTTTGTTGCTGTGCACGGGCTTTCTCTAGTTGTGGCGAGCGGGGGCCACTCTTGGTTGCGGTGCCCGGGCTTCTCATTGTGGTGACTTCTCTTATTGCGGTGAGCGGGCTCTAGGCGCGAGGGCTGCAGTAGTTGTGGCATGCGGGCTCAGTAGTCGTGGCTTGCTGGCTTTAGAGCGCAGGCTCAGTAGTTGCGGTGCACAGGCTTAGTTGCTCCGTGGCATGTGGGATCTTCCCAGACCAGGGCTTGAACCCGTGTCCCCTGCATTGGTAGGTGGATTCTTAACCACTGTGCCACCAGGGAAGTCCTAAATTGAGGTATAGTTAATTTACAAATACTTTCAGGTCTACAGCAAAGTGATTCAGTTATGTGTGTGTGTATATGTATTCTTTTTCAGATTCTTTTTCATTATAGGTTATTATAAGATATTGAGTAGAGTTCCCTGTGCTATACAGTAGGTCCTTGTTGTTTATCTGTTTTATACATGGTAGTGTGTACATGTTAATCCCAAACCCCTAATTTATCATCCACTCCCCCACACCCCTGCTATCCCCTTTGGTAACCATAAATTTGTTTTCTTTGTCTGTGAGTCTATTTTAAATTGAAGTATAGTTAATTTACAAAGTTGTGTTAACTTGTTTTGTAAATAAATTCATTTGTATTATTTTTTTAGATTCTATATGTAAGTGATATATTTGTCTTTCTCTGTCTGGCTTACTTCACTCAGTATGATCATCTCTGGGTCCATCCATGTTGCTGCAAATGGCATTATTTTGTTCTTTTTTTATGGCTGAGTAGTATTCATTGTGTATATATACCACATCTTTTTTATCCACTCATTTGTTGATAGACATTTCGGTTACTTAAGTGTTTTGGCTATTGTAAATAGTGCTGCTGTGAGCATTGGGGTGCATGTATCTTTTCAAATTAGAGTTTTCTCCGGATATATGCCTAGGAGTGGGATTGTAGGATCATATACCACGTAGTTCTTTTTTTTTTTTTTTTTTAAATGAAAGCACTCTTTTTTTTTTTTTAAATTTATTTATTTATGTATTTATTTTTGGTTGTGTTGTGTCTTCGTTTCTGTGCGAGGGCTTTCTCTAGTTTCGGCAAGCGGGGGCCACTCTTCATCACGGTGCGCGGGCCTCTCACTATCGCGGCCTCTCTTGTTGCAGAGCACAGGCTCCAGACGCGCAGGCTCAGTAATCGTGGCTCACGGGCCCAGTTGCTCCGTGGCATGTGGGATCCTCCCGGACCAGGGCTCGAACCCATGTCCCCTGCATTGGCAGGCAGATTCTCAACCACTGCGCCACCAGGGAAGCCCCTACCACGTAGTTCTTATCAGGACAGAGAGGTAGACCTGTGGGTACCGAAGTGGGAGAATATCTGTGATACATTTGTTGACTTGAGGAAAAAATTTCTGAGAGTTACAAAGCAGTGAGTTTAGTACTAACTCTGTTTTGTAAAAAACATACAGATCCAAACTATGTATATATTTTGTCATAGAAAATGATTTGGAAGGATACCTAATAAATGTACGTGTACTTTCATATGTAGATCTATGCAACTTTTAAAAAGCCAATAAATTTCAAGCCATAATCTTGTTTTACAAATGAGAAAACTTAAGTTCTAGGGACATCACTGATTCCGGAGCCACGATTACCTGAATTCAAATCTGGGTTCTACTACTTACTAACTACATTTGACCTTGGGAGGTGACTTAACTTTTTGTGCCTTGGTTGCCTCATCTGCAGAGTGGTCACACTAGCACATCTAGTTGAGGTTGTTGTGAATTTATATATGTGTAGAATTTAGACCATGTCTGGCACAAACTAAATGCTATTACGAGGCGGTATGATGAGAATTTGCTATTACTATTACTGCTACTGTTGTCAGTTATCTTCATGTCTTATTCTGACATTATAGAATGTTATTGGCTGACATGTGATGAGGTGCCCAACTCACTCCAGAAACACCACGGTATAGAATAATGTAGTACTTACGGTGGGGGGTGAGGGCATAAAGATCTCCTTTCTGCACAGCTGTCCCTAATACAGAGAGAAAGATAAAAAAGCTAAGTCAGCAGAAGTCTCTATAGAATGTTTCTTATTATGAATAACACATGAAAAACAACCAAGAGAGTTCCCTAGAAGCTGTATGTGTAATAATGTTATTACAAAATCATTAAAGTTTTTTTTTATTACCCAAACTTGTGTATGTTGTCATAGTGGTATTTTTATATTACACCTCTGCTGACCATGGTTTTCTTAGTAGGTCTCCCTAAATGAGATGTATTATTAGGTGGTTTTAAAATGATTTTTTATGTTTTTTTATACTGGGTCACTTTTAAAAAAAATAAATTTATTTATTTTATTTATTTACTTTTGGCTGCATTGGGTCTTCGTTGCTGTGTGCAGGCTTTCTCTACTTGTGGCGAGTGGGGGGCTACTCTTCGTTGTGGTGCGCAGGCTTCTCATTGTGGTGGCTTCTCTTGTTGCGGAGCACACGGGCTCTAGGTGTGTGGGCTTCAGTGGTTGTGGCTCACGGGCTCTAGAGCGCAGGCTTAGTAGTTGTGGCATACGGGCTTAGTTGCTCCGCAGCGTGTGGGATCCTCCCGGACCAGGGCTCGAACCCATGTCCCCTGCATTGGCAGGTGGGCTCTTAACCACTGCGCCACCAGGGAAGCCCTATACTGGATCACTTTTAATCTTTATATCTCATTGTTTCCCGTTTACATTAGAAGCAACATAGTTGATGGTCATAGTGAAGTTTGTGTGGTTTTGTTCTTAATGTCATCCTCTAGTGGAGCCTAGCAAAAAAAACTTTCTTCATTTCCTGATTTTTGGGATCCTAATGACATGCACATGTGTTTGGGGTAAGCACCCAGTTGCATATGAAATAACAATATGAAACATATTAAAGAATAACCATATTCTTTATCTTAAACCTCTCATCAATGAATTGTTCTACTAGGGTTGAAGCATTTGGTTATTAGCATGGCCAAATTTTTTTTTTTTTAATTTTTAAAAATATTTATTTGGCTGCATCGGGTCTTAGTTTGTGGCATGCGGGATCTTCGTTGCGGCATGCGGAATCTTTCGTTGCGGCATGCAGGCTTCTCTCTAGTTGTAGCATGCGGGTTTAGTAGTTACAGCACACAGACTCAGTAGTTGTGGCATGCGGGCTTAGTAGTTGTGGCGCGCGGGATCTAGAGCGCACGGGCTTAGTTGCCCTGTGGCATGTGGGATCTCAGTTCCCCGACCAGGGATTGAGCCCGCATCCCCTGCGTTGGAAGGCAGGTTCTTAACCACTGGGCCACCATGGAAATCCCGGCCAAGGTTTTCTAATGTTAGACTTATGTATTTAAGAGAGTTATAGAATATTAAAACTAGATGAGAATTCCAAGAACATTTAGTCTAACTCCTTATTTTACAGACAGTTGAGCCCCAGAGAGATTATAGCATGCTAGAGGTCATACGTTAGGGTGTTAACCTGTTCAGTAAATAAGTGGGGAGAAGGTAGTCTGTAATATTGGTGACCCCCAGTGAATGCCTACTGGCATTCATGCTATTGTATAGTCAGCTCCCCATGTATCTTGGTGCGCCCTGTGATTCATTGGAATGCAGCAAAAATGACATTGTGCTAGTTTGTGGCTTAAGTTTTAAGAAGGCCTGGAACTTCCACTTTTGCCTTCTTGGAGCACTGTTACCATGCAAGAAGCTAGGTTGTACCTTGGTGGCGAGACCATGCAGAGAGGGGGGGATTCTGAGACTACGTGGGAAGAGAAATGCCCAACAATCCTAGTATCCCAGCTGAGTCTGGCCCCTAATCAACTTGCTCATGGAATTACGGCCACAGACTGACCACCACTGAGACTAGCAGAGGAACCAGTCAGCTGAGCCCAGCCCAGGCTGCAAAATTATGAGTAAATAAAACGGTGGTGGTTTTAATCTGTTAGATTTGGTGGTGATTTGTTATATAGCAATATAGGATGGAAGCAGATGATTTTGTGAATTAAGACACTCTAAGAATAAAAAATATTTGAGATGCAAATGATAAAAATCATTATTGTTTTCCAACTTCTTTTACTGAGATAGGTTAGGTGAGGTTGTCCCCTACCCTCTGGCCCTCATTTCTCTAGGGTATTTTGAAGTAGAGATGGATTTTTATTATTGGGGTATTTAAATGGTATTTAAAAATATAGTTGCCACAGTGTAGATTCGACTATAATTTTTTTTTTTTTTTGGTCACACCACGTGGTTTGTGGGATCTCAGTTCGCAGACCAGGGATCAAACCTGAGCGGCGGCAGTGAAAGCCTGGAATCCTAACCACTAGGCCACCAGGGAACTCCCTGGACTGTAATTAGATAATGTATAATGGAAAGATAAAATAATTAAGAACATCAGCCTTCAAAAGTATGATTTTACTTTTTTGACTTACACAGAGATTTCATATATATGTATGTATATATATATTTGAAGTGTCATGAACTCTGTCAGAATACTTGGGTTCTATTCCTAGGCTTGGATTAGGTTTGTCTTTTTGTGATAGAAAACCCCTAAATAATAGCGACTTGAATGGGAGTGTTTATTTCTCTCACGTCAAAGTCTGAAGGGAGGCGCTAGGGCTGGTATTGTGCCTCTGCACTGCAAAATCATCAGGGACTTAGCTCCTTTTATCTCACAGCTCAGACATTTCTGGGATGCGGGTTTTGCCCTCAGATTCCACAGTAGTTACTAGAGCACTAGTCATTCCATCCTCGTTCCATGAAGTAGGGTAGAGGAAGAGTAGACCAAGGGCACAATTCTTCTGTTTAAAACATCCTTCTAAGATGTACCATATGCTTCAGCTTGTGTCATATGGCTACATGTAACTGAAGAGGAGGCTGGGAATGTAGTCCTTTAGCTGAGTACGTTCCTGCCTAGGATAGATCTGTTTATTTCTCTTCCAGTTGTATTGAGATTTAATTGACATACAGCACTGTATAGTTTTAAGGTGTGCAGCATAACGATTTGACTTACATAAATTGTGAAATAATTACCACGATAATAAGTTTAGTGAGCATCCATCATCTCATACAGATACAAAGGAAAAGAAAAAGAAAAAAATTTTTTTTTTTGTGATAGGAACCCTTAGGATTTACTCTCTTAGTAATTTTCATATATAACATGTAGCAGTGTTAATTATATTAATCATGTTGTACATTACATCCCTAGCACTTATTTATCTTTTTTTTTTTTTTTTTTTTGGCTGCGCTGGGTCTTCACTGCGGCGTGTGGGCTTCTCTAGTTGTGGTGTGCAGACTCCAGAGCATGTGGATTCAGTAGTTGCGGCGTGAGCGTGGGCTTAGTTGCCCCGTGGCATGTGGGATCTTAGTTCCCCGACCAGGGATCGAACCCGCGTCCCCTGTGTTGGAAGGTGGATTCTTAACCACTGGACCACCAGGGAAGTCCCACTTATTTATAACTGGAAGTTTGTACCTTCTGACCACCTTTGTCGAGTTCCCCTCCCCCACCCCTTCCTCTGATAACCACAAATCTGATCTCTTTTTCTATGAGTTTGTTTTTGAAATATAATTGAATTACAACACTATGTTAGTTCCTGGTTTACAACATAGTGATTCAGTATTTCTGTACATTGCAAAGTGACCACCACTAGAATAGATTTAGAGCCTTGTTACCAAGGGTGGGGATGGACATTGCAGAAGCGGGCAACAGTCTCCACCAGGTTGAGCAACCTGTCTCCATAGGCCTAGGCTTTCCGGTGTATGAGAACAATGACATTGAACCACTTGGGATGGCGGATAGATTTCATAATTGATTGGTAGGGACTGCTTGTAGTGCTTTGTCGAACCCCGAGTCCCTGGTTTTCAGCCTCTGCAGGGAGAGGAAGTAGTAGAAGTAATTATTTTGGGTAAATAAGGGAGTATTAGCAGGCTGCCATTTATATACCACCCCTGTACACCTTGGCCTTTTTAATGTGCAGTTACTTCAGTTTTTAAAATCTTTTCATTGAAAATATCTGACTCTGGGACTTCCCTGGTGGCTTGTGGTTAAGAATCCGCCTGCCAGTGCAGGGGACACGGGTTCGATCCCTGGTCTGGGAAGATCCCACATGCCATGGAGCAACTAAGCCCGTGCGCTAAAACTACTGAGCCTGCACTCTAGAGCCTGTGAACCACAACTACTGAAGCCTGTGCTCCACAACAAGAGAAGGCACCACGATGAAAAGCCCGCGCACCGCAACAAAGAGTAGCCCCCCGCGCACCACAACTAGAGAAAGCCCGCACACAGTAATGAAGACCCAACACAGCCAAAAATAAAAATAAATAAATAAATAAATAGAAAATATCTGACTCTTCTGCTAACCTTTAGACCATGTTTTAGTCCTTTAAAAAAATATCCTAATACTTAAAAAAGGGTGCTAATAGACATGAGTCCCAACTTTGTGCAGAACATTCTTAAAGCTGGAGCTGGGGATGATGTAGAGAAATACTAAACTCTTTTTTATGTGTGTGTCAGAACACCTAGAGTATGGTGGGGCAACAAACAACCGCAGTTCTTAGTGGCTTCAGACAGCAAGGTTTATTCCTTGTTCATCCTGCATGTTCATCATGGGCTGGCTTGGGAGCTTTCCTCTACAACACCTACATCCAGGTGGAGGGAGACACCATCTCTGTTCTCCACAGTTGCCCAGGCCGGAAAAGGAGAACATGGGAGGTTGTGCTTTGGCTCTCAGAGACTACAGAAGGGACACATGTTGGTTCCGTTTACATTTTGTTGGCCCGAGAAAGTCACGTGGTAGAATCTAACTTCAAGGGGGCAGGGAAGTGAAATCTTACCATACTTCTGGAGGGAGAACTGGAAATAGTTGGTGAAGAGCAGTGATAAATACCACAGAGTAACATTTAGCTTAGTACAAAAATTCACTTTTTGTTTTTTGTTTTTGGCTGTGCCGTGGGGCATGCAGGATCTTAATTCTGCAACCAGGGGTGGAACCCATGCCCCCTGCAGTGCAAGCACAGAGTCCTAACCACTGGACCGCCAGGGAATTCCCCCAAAATTCATATTTGACTTTGGAGTATGTTATGTTACCTATGATTGAATATGACCATCTGGTGGACTGTTGTATTACAACATATTAATTAAGGGATGTGTTTAATAATACTGTTAAATATAGAAAACATTTTCCAGGACTTCCCTGGTGACGCAGTGGTTAAGAATCCGCCTGCCAATGCAGGGGACATGGGTTCAAGCCGTGGTCCGGGAAGATCCCACATGCCGCAGAGCAACGAAGCCTGTGCACCACAACTACTGAGCCTGCGTGCCACAGCTGCTGAAGCCCGCGTGCCTAGAGCCTGTGCTCTGCAACAAAGAGAAGCCACCACAATGAGAAGCCCGCACGCAGCAACGAAGACCCAATGTAGCCAAAAATAAAACAACAACAACAAAAAATGTTTTCCAGAGGTAGAAATAACATAGGAAGGCTTGGGCCCTTGATTCTTTCTTTCTCTACTGTACTTCATGCTTTCTTCCTTTCTCCCACCCACATGAAAGGAGGGAAGGAATCAAATGATAAAATTGCTATGTAATGTTACTGAGGTTATAGGTGACTTAAAATCTATCCTTCCCCCCCGCCCCCAACCCCGACAAAGTAAGTTCTTAAAGCATATGTTTTATTTTCAGTCAGGGTTTCGTTGTCTATATGTTTTCTGTTAATCACCCAAGAAGATGTTACTCAGCATCTACTGTGCACTGTACACTGGAGAGACCAAAATAAGACACATCCCTACCCTCGGTTTCTACCAATTTGGAGCAAACTATAATGCAAAACGACAAATGCTACAATGGAAGATTGCACAAAGTACTGGGGAAGCTTAGAGAAGGAAGAACTTTAAGGCTGGGGAACCGATAAAAGACTGCATCTGAGTTGAGTGTTGAAGAATGAAAACAAACTTGATTGAAGAGAATGGGAAGGTGAGGAACAATTAGCACATGGCCGTTGTGGGTTGGCACTTGTCATGCTCACCAGAAGTTATCTCCTTTGATACTTAACAGTAACATCAGTAGAATCATTAGTTCCAGTTTTACACATGAAGGAGCTAAATTTCAGGAAGATCACATAGTTGGTAAGTGATTGAGTCAGGATTTAAGTCCAGGTGTGTCTGACTCTGGTTTTTGCTGTTTCAGAAACTCCAGTCCAACTTTCAGCTATAAGATGAATAAGGTCTGAGGTTCCAATGTACAATATGATTTCTATAGTTGATAACCATGTATTATATAATTAAAATTTGCTAAGAGAGTAGAAAGGAAGTATTCTCTCTCTCACACTACAAATGTGTGAGGTGATGGATGTATTAATTAAATGGGAGGAATCCTTTCGCAATGGATATGTATATCAAATCGTCATTATATCTTACAATTGTATTTGTCAATTATACCTCAGTAAAGGTGGGGAAAAAATGCTCACGAAAGAAAGAAAGAAACTCCAGCCCATTTTGTGAGTAAATAAGGGAAAGTAAATTGGGAAGTTTGAAGTTTTACTGTAGGCAACAGGGAGCCATTGAAGATGGCTACAGAAGAATAGCATTGTATCTTTTTTTAAAGTCTTTATTGACTTTGTTACAATATTGCTTCTGTTTTTATGTTTTGCTTTTGTGGCTGTGAGACAGGTGGGATCTTAACTCCACCACCAGGGATGGAACCTGCACCCCCTGCATTGGAAGGCAAAGTCTTAACCACTGGACAGTCAGGAAAGTCCCAGCATTGTGTCTTTGTTAGAAAAATAACCTTGTCAATAACAATTGGGAAGATGGCATGGAGGGAGTATAGATACCCCATTTGTGGTGTTACAGGGACCAGAATGAGAACCCAAAGTGATTTACCATACTGTTTTTTTTTCTCTTCCAGTTTTACTGAGATATCATTGACATACAGCACTGTATAATTTTAAGCTGTACAGCATAGTGATTTGACTTATGTACATCATGAAATGATTGCTACAATAAGTTTAGTGAACATTCATCATATCGTATAGATAAAAAAGAAAAAATAAAAAATATTTTTTTCCTTGTGATAAGAACACTTAGGATTTTTCTCATATATAACTTGGTTTTTTAAAAATAAATTTATTTATTTATTTGTTGGCTGCATTGGATCTTCGTTGCTGTGCGCGGGCTTTCTCTAGTTGCGGCGAGCGGGGGCTACTCTTTGTTGTGGTGTGTGGGCTTCTTATTGCAGTGGCTTCTCTTTGTTGCGGAGCACAGGCTCTAGGCACGTGGGCTGCAGTAGTTGTGGCACGCAGGCTCAGTAGTTGTGGCTCGTGGGCTCTAGAGCGCAGGCTCAGTAGCTGTGGCTCATGAGCTTAGTTGCTCTGTGGCATGTGGGATCTTCGCAGACCAGGGCTCAAAGTGTCCCCTGCACTGGCAGGTGGATTCTTAACCACTGCGCCACCAGGGAAGTCCCTGCTGTTTGGTTTTTACATTAAGGTCCATGATACATGTTGAGTTAATTCTTGTGTATGGTGTGAGGTATGGTCCAAGTTAATTATTTTGCATATGCATGTACAGTTGTTCCAAGGCAGTTTGCTGAAAAGACTGTCCTTCCCTTACTGAGTTGTCATGGCACCTTTGCTGAAAATCACTTGATCATAAATGTGTGGGTTTATTTCTGGATTCTCTAATTTTCCACTAGTCTGTATTCCATTCGTTATGCCAGTAGTATGCTATCTTCGTTACTGTGGATTTATTGTAAGTTTTAAAATCAGGTAGTATAATTCCCCCCAATTTTCTTCTTCTTTTTCCAAAATTATTTTGCCCATTATAGGCCCTACGCATTTCCATATAAATATTAGCATCAGCTTGCCATTTTCGACAAAAAAGTCTATTGGGATTTTGATAAGGATTATGATGAACCTGTAGCATGAATCTCTTCATTTTGGTCTTCTTTAATTTCAACAATATTTTATAACTTTCAGTGTACAGATCTTGTACGTTTTTCTGGTTAAATTTATTCCTAAGTATTTAATTCTTTTTGATGCTGTTATAAATGGAATTTTTTGAATTTTTTTTATAAATTATTGCTACTATATATAGAAATACATTTTTTAAAAGACAGTAAGGCTGATTTTATTTAGGGGGACTCTACAGTGGGGTTTTGCAGTCGGGGAGAGAGATTGGGCTCAATTCCTGAAGTATAATTTATATATATGTCATATTCTGTTATCTTGCTAAACTCACTTATTAGTTTTAGTATTTTTTGGTAGGTTCTTCAGGATTTTCTACATCCTAACAGAAATCTTTTAACTGATCAGATGCCAACCTTAAAGATCCCAAACCAAGTTTTATCCTGGGACAAAATGTCTTTCAGGTTCCTCTTTCAAATCTTTCTTGACGGGAGTGATCTGTCTGTGTAACTGGCAGCCTAGCAGAGATGTGTCTTTTTTTTTTTTTTTTTTTTTTAATTTTTTTTTTTTTATTTTTTTATTTTTTTAATGCTATTCTTGTCTGCTTACATTCTTTTTATGTATGTATGTATGTATGTATGTATGTATGTATGGCTGTGTTGGGTCTTCGTTTCTGTGCGAGGGCTTCCTCTAGTTGTGGCAAGCGGGGGCCACTCTTCATCGCAGTGCGCGGGCCTCTCACCGTCGCGGCCTCTCCCGTTGTGGAGCACAGGCTCCAGACGCGCAGGCTCAGTAGTTGTGGCTCACGGGCCTAGTTGCTCCGCGGCATGTGGGATCTTCCCAGACCAGGGCTCGAACCTGTGTCCCCTGCATTGGCAGGCGGATTCTCAACCACTGCGCCACCAGGGAAGCCCAGAGATGTGTCTTTTGACAACAAAATCAATTTTCTGTCTGGCTCAGGTGAGGGTTAAACAGAAAGACCCACTAGTTAAGAGAAATGTGTACACAAGTAAATAGGTATATTTCATTTT
The DNA here is from genome assembly GCF_949987535.1 of Balaenoptera acutorostrata. Classification (NCBI taxonomy): domain Eukaryota; kingdom Metazoa; phylum Chordata; class Mammalia; order Artiodactyla; family Balaenopteridae; genus Balaenoptera; species Balaenoptera acutorostrata. Next base: position 5,139,262 of record NC_080070.1, read on the forward strand.
GAGAAGTTTTACAATTTTTGAACAGAACAGCAATGTGACTTTTGGCAAATGACTTCTTGGTGCTTTAGTTACTTCATCTGCTAAGTGGGATAATAATAATACCTACTTCATTGAGTTGTAAGAATTAAATTAATGTGTGTGAAGCACTTAGCATGGTATCTGACGTAATAATCACTTTATATGTTTGTCAATTTTATTAGTATTAAATAGGCAAGAATTAAGCAGGAGGACTAAGAAAGGAAAACTGCCGAACTGATCTGAGTTCATCCTAGTGTGGGTGCAGTAAAATCTTGGGTGCCTCTTAACCTCTTCTTTGGGTTACAGCTCCCTTTGGGTATACCCTCACTTTCCACAGAAGAGTGCGCAATGAATATAGGTGTACACATCTTATATAATTTAAGGGGCAGAGTTCAGTGACCCCCTGAAGCTTATATAAAACCTTTGTAGGGGTTCGTCACCCCCAGAATAAGAACCTTTCCTCAGAAAATAAAGTGCTCTGAAGGATCCTGTCCTGGATGCAGAAGGGGATGGAGGTTTTTTCCTCAAAACTGAGTTCTCGAAGGGAATAGTTTAGGAAGTAAACACAGCATTAGTGCTTTTTTCTTGTAGGAAGTCACTTGACAGTGACATTCAAGGGAAGGTTCTCTGATGAGTATTATCAGATTTCAGTGTACTGTGGGTGATGTGCACTTCAGAGTGTATATCATGACTGTACCCAAGAAAGCATGTTGAAATGCATGTGAGTGGGAGTGGGGTTGTTATAGAGATAACCTTAAACTGCCCTAACTTATTTTTAAGTAAATTTTCACAAACTTCAGTACTTCAGACATAATTAATTAATAAGAAAGTACTTGTGACAGACCTTAATGTTGCAATAGTGAGACGGAGAATTGCTGTCAGGTTTCGGATTTTTACAGGTTAGCCAGGACACAGCTGAGGGAGGTGATAGATCAGACCGCGAGCTTCTTGAACATGGTGCCTGTGATTTTTCAATGTTGTGTCCTCAGTAAACAGAGAGTGCAAAGTTTTGCATAGTCTTATGTTTGTGGGTTTTTTTGTTGTTGTTTTTAAATAAATTTATTTGTTTAATTTATTTATTTTTGGCTGTGTTGGGTCTTCGTTGCTGCACGCAGGCTTTCTCTAGTTGCGGCGAGCGGGGGCTACTCTTCCTTGCGGTGCGCGGGCTTCTCATTGCGGTGGCTTCTCTTGTTGCGGAGCACAGGTTCCAGACGCGCAGGCTCAGTAGTTGTGGCTCACGGGCCTAGCCGCTCCGCGGCATGTGGGATCTTCCCGGACCAGGGCCCGAACCCGTGTCCCCTGCATTGGCAGGTGGATTCCTAACCACTGCACCACCAGGGAAGCCCTGTTTCCATTTTATTAATGATTGTATATATATAGAATTTTATAGCCTACTCTATCCTCCTTAACATGTAAAAGAAAATTTCCATGTTGTTAATCTTCATAACTTTTTTGAAAGGTGCTTTATTTTCCACTGAGTAGACTGACATAAATGTCCCGTAATCACCCCTATTCCTCCACTTCTCTTAATGTTATTATTACTGTTGCTTATTATGCCATATAAAATGATCTGGCAGCATTTTTGTAGATAAAGTCCTTTTCATATTTTGGATTATTATTATTTTTAAAATTTATTTTATTTACTTATTTTTGGCTGTGTTGGGTCTTTGTTGCAGCGCGAGGGCTTTCTCTAGTTGCGGCGAGTGGGGGCTACTCTTTTTTTTTTTTTTTTTTTTTTTTTTAAAGGATTTTCTTATTTATTTATTTATTTATTTATTTATTATTTTTGGCTGTGTTGGGTCTTCGGTTCGTGCGAGGGCTTTCTCCAGTTGCGGCAAGCGGGGGCCACTCTTCATCGCGGTGCGGGGACCGCTCTTCATCGCGGTGCGCGGGCCTTTCTCTATCGCGGCCCCTCCCGTCGCGGGGCACAGGCTCCAGACGCGCAGGCTCAGCAATTGTGGCTCACGGGCCCAGCTGCTCCGTGGCATGTGGGATCTTCCCAGACCAGGGCTCGAACCCGTGTCCCCTGCATTAGCAGGCAGATTCTCAACCACTGCGCCACCAGGGAAGCCCGGGGCTACTCTTCATTGCAGTGCGCAGGCTTCTCATTGTGGTGGCTTCTCTTGTTGCGGAGCACAGGCTCTAGGCGCGCGGGCTTCAGTAGTTGCGGCATGCGAGCTCAGTAGTTGTGGCTCACGGGCTCTAGAGCACAGGCTCAGTAGTTGTGGCACACGAGCTTAGTTGCTCTGCGGCATGTGGGATCTTCCCTGACTGGGGATCGAACCCTTGTCCCCTGCATTGGCAGGCGGATTCTCAGCCACTGCGCCACCAGGGAAGCCCTTGGATTATTTTTATAGGACAGATTTCTGTAAGCAGGATTGCTAATTTAAAAGAAAGAAATATTTTGATTCTTGATACATATTTAGAGGTGAGTGGGCTCTAATGTCCAATTGCTGGGTCTCAGGTTCTGGCTCTGTCACTTTCTAGTTGTTGGACTTTGAATAAGCTATTGAATCTCTCTGTGTTTGTTTACTCATCTATAAAATGGGGATGATGATAAAAACCCTGTGATAGGATTTTTGAGAGTGTTAAAGAGGGTTCATGTTCAGAAAACCTTTAGAACAATGCCTGTTAACTTAGTAAGTTCCTACTTAAATGTGAACTCTTATTTTTTTTATAACTCTAAAATCCTCCCCAAAAGGGATGTATTGAATTATAATGCCAACAGCAACGTGTGTTAGGACCAGTTTCACCCAACTTTTTCATGCATGGTGTATTAAAACCTTTATAAAAGGACTTCCCTGGTGGCGCAGTGGTTAAGAATCCACCTGCCAATGCGGGGGACACAGGTTTAAGCCCTGGTCCGGGAAGATCCCACGTGCCACGGAGCAACTAAGCCTACATGCCACAGCTGCTGAACCCGCGTGCCTAGAGCTCGTGCTCCGCAACAAGTGAAGCCACTGCAATGAGAAGCCCGCGCACCGCAATGAAGAGTAGCCCCTGCTCACTGCAACTAGAGAAAGCCTGTGCACAGCAACGCAGACCCAACACAGCCAAAAATAAATAAAAAAACAAAACAAAACAATAAAAAGCCTTTATACAAACCTTTTTACTTCTTAGCTTAATAATTGAGAAATAGTACTTAAGTTTTAAATTTTTGCTTACTTGATTAGTAGGACTATTGAACATTCCTGAATTTTATTACTTGTATTTCTTGTATATGCTCAATCATGTTTTGTCCATAGTTTATTGGAGGGGGGGTTTTCTTAATGTTTTTCCTATTATTAATTCTTTATATAACACATTTTAAGACATTTACTCTAAGTATTTTGCTTCCTTTGGCTGTATAGAAAATTATCTTTTGTGTAGTTGGGTTCCTTATTTCTTTTAATGCATTGTGGTTTTATTCAAGTCTTTGTAGAAGGAGAGAATTAAGAAAAAATTTTGTTGATTAGGATAACAACACCTTAGGATTTTTGACTTTTTGGAAAGTCAAAACATTTGATTTATTGTCCTTTTTTGTTCAGTCTTATTCTCTGTCTCATTAGTAGGGCACAGTACTGGGAGGAGAAACTTCTTCAAGTTTTTTTTTTTTTTTTGTAAATTTATTTATTTTTGGCTGTGTTAGGTCTTCGTAGCTGTGTGCAGGCTTTCTCTACTTGCGGTGAGCGAGGACTGCTCTTTGTTGCGGTGCATGGGCTTCTCATTGCAGCGGTTTCTCTGTTGCAGAGCACGGGCTCTAGGCATGCGGGCTGCAGTAGTTGTGGCACGTGGGCTCAGTAGTTGTGGCTCTGGGGCTTAGTTGCTCTGCGACACGTGGGATCTTTCTGGACCACGGATCGAACGCGTGTCCCCTGCATTGGCAGGCAGATTCTTAACCACTGTGCCACCAGGGAAGTCCTTTTTCAAGTTTTAATCATGGAATTGTTCCTATATATTTTTTTAATAACCTAGGATTAGTGGTGAATTTCTCTTTTATAAATGAAAATATCGAGAAGTTACCTTACTTCACAGTCTTAATGAAAAATGGTTAAACATATTACATAAATGCAGAGGTGGTTCTATTTCTTTATTTACTGCCACACATATCCTACTTTTCTGTAAGTCTTATTACTTTTCCTCTCTTAATATTTGTACTGGCAAGCTGCTAAAGAACAGCCACATGCTTCCTCAAGGTACTTGACTGCACTGTGCCTATAGCTTCTTTTGTAGGTGATATTTAGGATTTTAGGGGAAGTAGTGGGGGAAGTGAGGGGAGCCGTAAAGTGGATAAGAGGAATTGATAAGTTAATTAAAGTAGTTAATTAATCTACTGCTGCCCCCAGGATGCTGTGCAACATCTTAGAGTTTGTGCTTTGATGGAAGGGCACAAAAGGAAGTGAAGGAATTCTGTTAATTGATCATAGGAATGATTTCTCCAAATACAGCATTTTTATTAAATCTTATTGTGTAGTTTTCACCATTGACCAATCTTTGTGCTTCATATACATTTTCTAAAAGACTTGTAAATTTAATTAGGATAAAAATCTTGAGATTGAAACTTGTGTAGAATTTTATTCATATTTGAAACTACATTACAGTGGAAATAAAAATAGAAACTTTTGCATGTGTTTTCTAAAACCATTTAAAATAATTCCAAAGTTCATTATAGATAATTCTTGGAATGATATTATTTAACTTTGTGATAATGAAAGAGTAGACTTCTATTTTTTAGTTGTTTTCTTCTGACCACAGACAGCATGGCTTGTCTGTCTGTGTACAAGTGTCAATCATGCAATCAGCATTTTTGTAGAAGGGTTGGTTTCTTGGTTGTATCTTAAATCTTAACTCCTTTAATTTTGTTATTCTGAATTTTAGTGGGATTACTATAACATTGTAGGTTTGGAGAATATTTCATGGAAGATGATTTATAATCAGTGTTCTGAGTTGGTAAGATTTTACAGGGTACCAGATCTGGGAAAAAAAAAAAAAATTTCTTGAGTTTGCCTTTATCGAAACAAAGAATTTGATTCCCATTTCCTGCTCTTCTCCCCCAGTATTGACAGTCTTTAAAACACTTGTTTATTTAAAAATATGGATTCTTTAGTAACCAAGGCCACAGTTAAATCATAATTTAAGCTAGTTTATTAAAACAACAGAAGTAGACTGAAGTTACATAATGTTTCTTTTTATTTTTTCAGTGCCAGGAGTAGAAAACACTTGGCCAGCTTCATAGAAGATTAGAAAGTTTGAGGAGGAAAAGTAGACTTGTTTGTTTATTGAGCAGGAGGGTAATTGTCCATAATTACAGATGCTTGTTTTGAGGCTTGGAAAAGGTGGTTTAAAAAAACACTTATATTTAAAAAAACCATGATAAACACCTATAAATAAAAGGAGTAAGAAAAATTTGTTAAAATATGGTTGCAGTATCTTAAGTAGACTTATTGCATGAAAATTCCTTTGTTAAATGGGGGCAAAAAGTGGCTCTGGTTTGGGAGAGTGAGACCCGAGTAGGACATTTTTGGTAGACATCGAAGACCATTTTAGGGGGTTAATATTTCAGTTTTGACCTCCTCACTCCAGATAGAATAGAAAGAATTTGGAGATTTACTCATAGGGTTAACCTAAGGTTTTAACGTTGTGACGCAAAATGTGTTTGTTGCCCTTTGTTTCATATTCTCAGCTCCCAACAAAATTTCATTAAATAATATAAAATAATAAAATGGACTTGTTGGTTTATTTGAAATTAAATGGTAGGGGCGAAGTTCCTGTAAAAGGTTAGCAAAGAGTTAACCTTAGGGGCTTTCTCTGTTGGCTGTTTCCAGCAAGGTTCCCGATCTGAGCTTTGGAGAAATCCATCCCACCTTTTTGAGGCGCCTGCTACGTACGGATCTACTTTCTCTAGTCGTGCTTTTTCCTCCACCTACCTTCCCCCTCCTCTTTCTTGTAGGCTCCCCGAGTGTGTGTCTTGGGTGTGTGTTTGGTGGTGGGTGTGTGTGGCGGGAGAGTCTCAGAGCTGCAGGAGAAGTTGCAAGAAAGAACCTTAATGCTCATTTGTTTCGTTGTGTGTGGATGGGTGCTGCAGTGGGATCGGGGTGGCAGGTCTCGGTTGGGAGCCAGGGAGTCTGCCCTATTGAATCGCGCTGCCGGAGGATGGATGGTGAAGCTGAAAGTAAAATATTTAAATCATAGTAAGAATTTGACACATTTTGAAATATTTATATAATTTTAAAACTCTGAATAAACACTTGGACTCAAGTATTCCGTGGCGGGTTTGAGGATTTTCAACATATTTCTTCATGTGTGTTTAACCCCCAGTTATAATTAGAAAAGAAAAAAAAAAAGTAAAATCTTTGGTCCCTTCGCCAGCATTTTAACATATTTCTTCTGGTAATCTGCTAGAATTTAATTAGATCAGAAGAAGAAAAAAACCCAACTATTTTGTAGCTAATGTGTTTTAGAGAACTTGTTTCAAGCTGAGAGAAAAACAGTTTGATGAATTTAAATACATGTTCCCTTTTTGTTAAGTAAAAATATGATAGTATAGGTTTAATTTCATTATGTTACAGTTGAACTCATATTTAGACTTCTACTTATTCTGAGATATTTAATACTTAAAATACTTATGTGTAATATTTAATATATTTAACCTCAGCTGGCATTAGTTATATATCTTTTTTTCTTGTAAAATCTTGTAGTATATGTTAAGTATGATAAACTGTCTCTTCTGGAATAACTTTTATATATTGAAGCTGCAGTAGTGCCTGATTTCTAAGTAGAATTTTCTTTTTCTTTTTTTAAACCTAGGGCATAAAATCCTGCCTGGCTACTTTTCTAAAAGTAAAGTTAAATGATAGTGAAATATATGTTTTATTTTCTGTAAGGCGCATTGAATTGGAAACAATGTATTTTAACAAGTGTTTAAATTTGAATTTTAACTATTTCATAGTGTATATTTCAGAATAAACAGTTGCTGTTTCCAATGTAAAATGTTATATTTATTATACACTTATGATTGTTCTAGTTGTATAGTTTATGCACATATGTTTTTAAAAATATTTATTTATATATATATATATTAAAATTTTTGACTGCGTTGGGTCTTCGTTGCTGCACGCAGGCTTTCTCTAGTTGCTGTGAGCGGGGGCTACTCTTTGTTGCAGTGCGGTGGCTTCTCTTGTTGCGGAGCACGGGCTCTAGGCAGCACAAGCTTCAGTAGTTGCGGCACGTGGGCTCAGTAGTTGTGGCTCTCAGGCTCCAGAGTGCAGGCTCAGTAGTTGTGGCGCATGGGCTTAGTTGCTCCATGGCATGTGGGATCTTCCCAGACCAGGGCTCAAACCCGTGTCCCCTGCATTGGCAGGTGGATTTTTAACCACTGCACCACCAGGGAAGTCCTGCACATATATACATATATATACATATATATATACATGTGTGTGTGTATATATATATATATATATATATATATATATATATATATACACACACACACACATATATATATATATACATATATATATATTTTTAACATTTTTATTAGAGTATAATTGCTTTACAATGGTGTGTTAGTTTCTACTTTATAACAAAGTCAGTTATACATATACATATGTTCCCATATCTCTTCCCTCTTGCATCTCCATCCCTCCCACCCTCCCTATCCCACCCCTCTAGGTGGTCACAAAGCACCGAGCTGATCTCCCTGTGATATGCGGCTGCTTCCCACTAGCTATCTATTTTACGTTTGGTAGTGTATATATGTCCACTGCACATATGTTTTTAACATCTAGACTTATATGCAAAATGTAAAATAAATACAAGACTAATGTGATATAGCCAAGTCCTTTCTAAATTACCTAATGCCTTATTAAAGAACACTGAACCATTTTTTCTTTGCTTCATTTTAATAACAAAAATGTAATTTCTCTGAAGTGTCAAATTATGCAGTAGCTTCCTATATTTTGATTTGAGAGGAGTTTAGTAAATTATTTTTAAATGTTTCTTTTATATTTCATGGATAACGGAAAAGTGTCTGTGACTTAGCTGAAATATGATGTGTGATGCACTCACCTTGTCCCATCACAGCCATTTGCTCTTAGTGGTGAAGTGGAACGTGAACTGTTCTTCCTACAAACAAGTGCATTCATTTATGCTGTTTAACTGGGACTGATGACACTGTGATGTTAAAGAAAAATGTGGTCATCATGTGGAAGCTTCTCCACAGTGTAACTTGTATTTTGAAGAAGTTAATCCCAGTTTGTTTTTAGATGTTTTATTTTTAAAAAAGCTGTTCCTTGAGTAGAATATTGTTAATTAAACAAATGGTAAACACCATAAAGTGTAATGCTGTAGCATTCCCCTTCAGCTGCCTTCTCCTTACAAAAAAGAAGCCACCACCTCTAAGAACAGTAAAAAGCGAAAAACAGAACAAAACAAAAGACCCCAGAAAACAAAAGCCTTTTTTAATGTGGGAAAACTAATGGCTTATTTAACACTTTCCTATAGCCATTTTTGAAATCTCACTTAAATCTTCCATCATGGGTTAGAATTGGCTGTGTTTCTCTTAGAATTTGGTCTTATCTCTATATTTGGCTCTATGGTTTTGCATAATGTTTTGAATAGTAATAAATAATAACTTGGTTCTTTTTTCATCTTGTGTTATGTATAGACTTCAAGAAATACTTTTCCCTTTTCAGGTCTGGCAGATTAAAGATAAATAATGAAATAAACTTTATATTATCTAAAAGTAAAAAGGACAAAGGAAAAGATGGAATGAAAGCTGAAGTAAATTTAGGTCTGTTGAATTTGAAATGCTGTTGTGTATACTACTAACACCAATAAAACCTAAAGCAATCTAGAAAAAAAGGTGTTAAAAGATACATTTCCATATTTGTGGTAAAATAATTATTAAAATTGAGAAACCATGGATAAATGCGGATGTTTTGGCTTGGTTGAAGTAATGTAAATTAAATCTGTAGTTACATTTTACTTTGATACGGAGTGATGGTCCAGTAATTTTGATGATAGTAATATATACATCCTGTAACTTGAATTATTAGATTGTCTGTAAATACCTCTAAAGATGGTGGTAAAGTTTCAAAAATTATTTAACCTGGCACTCAGGAATATTAGGAAAAAGAAGTTTTATCTATTACATTATAGGGAAAAATGTAGGCAGGATGTGTTATGAATTTTGTTTTCATGAAGAGATCAGTATTCTTTGGTGTTTTTTTCTTAAGTCCATTGAAAAATTTAGAAGTCAGATATCTAGTTGCTTATAATAAAGGTCACCAACCCCTCCTCACTCCTTAGTGCCACTCTCCAAAGGAAACTCTAAATTATTTGTGTGGTTTTTGTGACTAAATAAGCTTATTTTATGATTTATCAATTTTACATTGATTCCTGCTCTGATAAATGAGGATTTGGTTCATTTTTTCTACTTACCCAATAGATGTATCACTTTTAATTTCCCTGTTCTCTTTGCAATTTATGTAATATAATAGACTTTTTCTTCATGTTGATGTAGATTGTCTGTCTTGATTTCCCAGGAGTAAAATTGAAGCTATTACTGCTTCTACTTTTCTTTTCACCTTTCCTTTCCCCCTTTCCTTTCCCCTTTATGCCCCTATGTCTGTCATGTCTACTTTGGCATTGTCAAGGCTGAGAACATTTATATTCTGTTTGCCTGTGACTTGGTTTTAATAGTTGGAAATTGATGAATAGTTTCTACATTATTGTGGTGGTATAAATATTGTTCACAGCAGAGGAAAGGAGAGTACAATTACATTTCCTGTATTGGTTCTTGGTTTTTGAGTCTGTAATTGCCTTTTTTTTTTTTTAAATTTTTATTTATTTATTTATTTATCCATTTATTCATGGCTGTGTTGGGTCTTTGTTTCTGTGCGAGGGCTTTCTCTAGTTGCGGCAAGTGGGGGCCACTCTTCATCGCGGTGCACGGGCCTCTCATTATCGCGGCCTCTCTTGTTGAGGAGCACAGGCTCCAGATGTGCAGGCTCAGTAATTGTGGCTCACGGGCCCAGTTGCTCCGCAGCATGTGGGATCCTCCCAGACCAGGACTCGAACCCGTGTCCCCTGCATTGGCAGGCAGATTCTCAACCACTGTGCCACCAGGGAAGCCCCTGTAATTGCCTTTTTTCTTGTCTTATTTGTCATTGTTCTTTCTTCCATGTTATCAGCTTTCCATGCTATTTGTTTTTATTGCTGTTGTTTTATGTATGTGAGTACTTTTCCCCTAGGAAAAGTATGATAAGGAAAGGCTTCTCCTAGTCTTTTTCCTTATTCTGGACTAGGTGTTATCTAGACCTGTTACATGTTGTTCTTAGTGCTGGACTGTGCATCACTGCATTTGCACTTTAGCTCTGCTCTTATTGGGTCTTTATTCTTTGAGTTACTTCCTTGTTTTAATGCAGTACATCCCTCACAGAAACTTCTAGAAAGAATATGTGGAAGATACAGTTTTGAATCCTGGCATATCTGAAAAAGTCTTCATTAACCCTTGTAGTTGACTGGTGTTATTTTTATTCAAGCCAAACTAAGTTGGAAATTATTTTCCGTCAAAGCTTTGAATGCATTGCTCCAGTGTCTTTTAGTATCCATTGTTGTTGTTGAGGAGAAGTCTGATACAGTGTGTTTCTTGTTCTGTTGTGGGTGATGTGTTTTATCTTCCTCTGTGGAAGCTCCTTAGAGCTTTCTTTCTGTCCTTTTTAAATAGAAATTTCTCAAAGATGTTTAGAGGTGGTTCTTTTCCATTATTATTAAACTAAGGACTCATGTTTTTTAATTCTTGAGAAATTCTCCTATTATTGCTTTAGTTCTCTTTATAACTCCTTTTAGTTGGTTATTGGGCTTTATGTATTCATGCCCACTCCCCCACCCCCATTTTTTTGTCCTTTTGTTCTTCTGGGCATTTCCTCTATTTTATTATAAGACTCTGTAATTTTACTTTAGCAGTCATATTTTAAATTTTCAAGAATTCCACCCCCACACCACCCCCACGCCCAGCATCCTTTTTCCATTTTATGGATTCATAATCTTGAATCTCTTTGAAAATGTTAATAGAGTTTTTTTTAAAGTCATCACCCTTCCTCTTATCTGTTTGCTCTAGGGTAATTGTTGTTTATCTTGGTCTCATTTATGTTGTAGGGTTTTTAATCAGACATCTGCTGATCCTTGTCACTCATATTTAAGACCTAGTAGAAAGGCTCATGGTGAGTTCTTGGTGGGAATTAATGATTAGCTTGAAGTTGATAACCCTTTGTATTCTGACATTTAGGAGTCCATTGTTTTACCCCAGAGTGCCAACCCCCCCCCACCACTCTTTTCACCAGTTCCCTTCCCCAGACAATGATTTTTTTTTTTTAAGAAAAGATCTCTGCATTTTATTTTATTTTTTAAATGATAATTCTTTTCCTTAAAAAAATTTTTAATACTATTTCAGTGATCTTTTATTGAAAGGAGCTAATGTGTGTATGTTTGATCTGCTATTTGAACCAAGAGATTCTCCTTCAGCTTTTAAGCTGGACTAGACCAAAGCTAATATTCACATGTGTATTTTATCCAGTGTTTCAGAATGTGTTAGGTTGTAGAAATATAATGGGAGCTTTAGGTTGTATATGTGTTCTGGGTGTTTAGAAAAGAGAATACTCACTTTGTGTGTTGGGCCTTTTACAGCAGGTGGAGGAATAGGAAAACTCACAAAAAAGTTATGAATATGATACCTGCTGGTGAAAATATTCAGATAGCTCAGGAGAGTGTAATTAATTAAAAACTGTAAGGCCTTTTGCCACTCTCTTCTGCCCTGTATTTCAGAGAGAATTACTGTGAACTCTATTTTGTATCCTTCTTGACTCTTGCTATGCATATATGTTTTCTATTTTTACATAATGTGCTTACATTCATTTTCACACAGATGGGATCATTTTATATGTATTTTAAAAAATTTTATTTATTTGGCTGTGCCAGGTCTTAGTTGCAGCATGTGGGATCTTCGTTGCCGCCTGTGGGATCTTCGTTGCGGCATGTGGGATCTTTAATTGCGGGCTGTGGGATCTAGTTCCCTGGATTGAACCCGGGCCCCTTGCATTGGGAGCACAGAGTCTTAGCCTCTGCAGCACCAGGGAAGTCCCCTCGTTTTATATGTGTTGCTTTGTGATTTTCTTTTGTCACTTAGTTTATCTTGAACGTTTTTCTGTTTTAGCATATATACATCAATATCATTCATTTCAAAAACTGCCTAATCTTCATCCAGCTGATGCAAATTGAGGGCTTTGCTTATGCCAAGGAGTGTTCAGGAGTGTTGTAGATTCTGGGGATTCAGTGGTGCACAACGGAGATCAAGCCCTTTCTTTCACTGGACAAATACTTCAGTAGTGAGAGGAACAAAATAAATGTATTCCTTATCATTAATTTCAGACAGTGAGAGGCACCATAAAGAAAATAAAACTGTGATAATGGTATTGAGAGTGTCCGTTAATGGTTCTGAGAGACAGTAATGCATGTAGTGAGGTTGTCAGGAAGGTCTCGTTGAAGTGATGATATTGAAATAGACCTGGGTGAAATGGAGGCAGTTATGAGAAAATTCAGAAGAACACGGTTCATTGTGAAGCCCCCAAAAGAAGAATGAGTGTGTGATGCTCAAGGGACCCTCCTACCTCTCAAAATAAAAGGGTGGTGTTACCGGACATTCAGGAGAGCTTACGAGATCGCGTCTGAGAGGCAGGCGGGAGCCTGATCACGTGGTACCGTGCATGCTAAGGGCAGGATCATGGTAAGGAGCAGGAATTTTATTCTCAGCGCAGTGGAAGCCATTGGAGGCTTTTTTTTTTTTTAATTTTATTTATTTATTTATTTAGTTAGTTAGTTAGTTAGTTAGTTAGTTAGTTATGGCTGTGTTGGGTCTCCGTTTCTGTGCGAGGGCTTTCTCTAGCTGCGGCAAGTGGGGGCCACTCTTCATCGCGGTGCGTGGGCCTCTCACTATCGCGGCCTCTCTTGTTGGGAGCACAGGCTCCAGACGCGCAGGCTCAGCAATTGTGGCTCACGGGCCTAGTCGCTCCGCGGCATGTGGGATCTTCCCAGACCAGGGCTCGAACCCGTGTCCCCTGCATTGGGAGGCAGATTTTCAACCACTGCGCCACCAGGGAAGCCCCCCATGGGAGGGTTTTAAACCAACAAAGCTATTGAAGTAATCTTGGCAGGTATGGCTTAGAGTAGGCTTGTGACAGAGGAGAAAGGTGATTAGGTTTTATATGTGTTTTGAAAGCTCCTATGATAAGGTCTGCTAAAGGATTTGATGAGGGGAGTATGAGAAAAAGAAGTAAAGTTGTTGTCTAGATTTTTGGCTTCGGCAGCTTGGGTGGATAGTAGTGTCACTTAGATTATTGGAGAGCCTAGTGGAAAAATGGGTTTGTAAACTAGATTGGAGTACCCTAATTTATTTAGCCATTCCCTTATTGATGGTCATTTAGTTGATTTCCAATTTTATTGTTATCTTTGTAGTGAACATCCTTGTGCTTGTATAGATTTACTTGTTGGCATATTTTAGAAGGTAAATTCGTAGATATAGAGTTGTCTTATTAAAGAGTATTTGTGCTTCAGGTTTTGATAGCTACTGGCCGATTGCCCTCCACAAATGGAGTATTGACTTAGACTCCCACACAGAGTATGTGACCGTCGTCCCCCGCCCCGCATCCTTGCCAGCAACATATGCTGGGTGGGGCTGGGGTGTGGGGGACAGGGCATACAGTTCTGAAAATGGGAATTGTAGTTCTAATAGAATTTTTCTTTACTAAGTCACCTAAGTACTCTGTTCCCAGGATGAAAATCAGCCCTCATCCTTTTCCTTTTTGTCTCCCAGAAGTCATAACATGTCTCTGGCCATAGTTTCTTCCAGCTACCAGTCTTATAGTTGTTGGTCAGTCCTTCTAACTTCGGTGACATTTATGAAGCCTTTCATCATAATTATGATAATAATGATGAGCATAAGACTGTTCATTGTTTAATGTATCCTGTCCTAAATGTGTCACGTGTGCCGTATTAATCTGTTTAGTCATTGCCAACAATCTAAAAGTAAATACTGTTACATCTCCAGTGTTGCCAGTGGAGGAAACTGAGACAAAGGACTTCTACCAATCTTTGACTATCTTTTCATTTTTATCTTCTTTTTCTGTCAGAGTGTTTCTTTCTGATAAGTTTGGCACTGTCACTTGAATACCTTTTTTCAGTCATTATGGGTCAAAACACAAACACAAAATAAGTGGCAGAAAGAGAGGCACAGGTGGAGTCAATGTGTTGCAGAACACATTCAGTTTGGGAGAAAGCTCTGCTTGTTGGGTTCTGGTGGTCAAACTGCCTAGGTTCAAATTCTAGCCTTATAATTAAGTAGCTATTTGATTTGGGGCTGATCATTGGTCTTTCTCGTAGCTCAGTTTCATCAACTTTAAAATGGAATAACAGGAATTCCCTGGTGGTGCAGTGATTAAGAATCCGCCTAACAATGCAGGGGACACGGGTTCAAGCCCTGGTCTGGGAAGATCCCACATGCCACGGAGCACCTAAGCCCGTGTGCCACAGCTACTGAGCCTGTGCCCTAGAGCCCGTGAGCCACAACTACTGAGCCCGTGAGCCACAACCACTGAAGCCCATGTGCCTAGAGCCCGTGCTCTGCAACAAGAGAAGCCACTGCAATGAGAAGCCCGCACACCGCAACGAAGAGTAGCCCCCGCTCGCCACAACTAGAGAAAGCCTGTGCGCAGCAATGAGGACCCAATGCAACAAATAAATAAGTAAATAAATAAATTTATAAAAACCTGGAATAACAATAGTACATGTTTTGTCGGGTTGTAGTGGGCAATAAATTATGCATGTTAAAGTGGATAGTACATGGCTAGGGCAGAGTAAGTACTTCATCAGAGTTAACTCTTATATTTACGTTATTGGTCAGGAGTGAACAGTCTGTCTAACATTCAGAGCATGGGGGAAAAACACAGGCAATGGAATATCACACTCTTATGAATTGTATGTTCATGTATAAAGTTAAAGAAATAGTAAATACCACTAGTGTTTTTAGTGAGTGAATTGGGATATACATGTATTAAGCTTTTATGTTTCTGCTGGGGTGACATATTCCATGGTTATTTTAATTTGCATGTCTTATGATTGAGTTAAATTGAGTGTATTTGCCACTAGCATTTCTTTTTTTTGCAAATTGCCTACCTGTGCCCTGTACCAGTTACCTTTTGACTTCAAATAACAAAAAGCTTAATTTAAAATGGCTGAAATGAGTCAGATTTCACTTCATATGACCAGAGTCCAGGTGTATTTCAGTAGCCTGATGAAATTATCAAGGACCCAGATGCTGTCCCCTTTCCTGCTTTTTAAAATCTTCAGCTTGGGAGGAATCAGGCTCCCTGACTTCAGACTATACTACAAAGCTACAGTAATCAAGACAGTACGGTACTGGCACAAAAACAGAAATATAGATCAGTGTAACAGGATAGAAAGCCCAGAGATAAACCCACGCACACATGGTCACCTTATCTTTGACAAAGGAGGCAAGGACATACAATGGAGAAAAGACAGCCTCTTCAATAAGTGGTGCTGGGAAAACTGGACAGCTACATGTAAAAGAATGAAATTAGAACACTCCCTAACACCATACACAAAAATAAACTCAGAATGGATTAAAGACCTAAATATAAGGCCAGACACTGTACAACTCTTAGAGGAAAACATAGGCAGAACACTCTATGACATAAATCACAGCAAGATCCTTTTTGACCCATCTCCTAGAGAAATGGAAATAAAAACAAAAATAAACAAATGGGCCCTAATGAAACTTAAAAGCTTTTGCACAGCAAAGGAAACCATAAACAAGATGAAAAGATAATCCGCAGAGTGGGAGAAAATATTTGCAAATGAAGCAACTGACAAAGGATTAATCTCCAAAATACACAAGCAGCTCAATATTAAACAAACAACCCAATCCAAAAATGGGCAGAAGATCTAAGTAGACATTTCATACCAAGAAGATATACAGATTGCCAGCAAACACATGAAAGGATGCTCAACATCACTAATCATGAGAGAAATGCAAATCAAAACTACAGTGAGGTATCACCTCATACCGGTCAGAATGGCCATCATCAAAAAATCTATAAACAATAAATGCTGGAGAGGGTGTGGAGAAGAGGGAACCCTCTTTCACTCTTGGTGGGAATGTAAATTGATACAGCCACTCTGGAGCACAGTATGGAGGTTCCTTAAAAAACTAAAAATAGAACTACCATACGACCCAGCAATCCCACTACTGGGCATATATCCTGAGAAAACCATAGTTCAAAAAGAGTCATGTACCACAGTGTTCATTGCGGCACTATTTACAATAGCCAGGACATGGAAGCAACCTAAGTGTCCATCGACAGATGAATGGATAAAGAAGATGTGGCACATATATACAGTGGAATATTACTCAGCCGTACAAAGAAACGAAATTGAGTTATTTGTAGTGAGGTGGATGGACCTAGAGTCTGTCATACAGAGTGAAGTAAGTCAGAAAGAGAAAAACAAATACCATATGCTAACACATATATATGGAATCTTAAAAAAAAAAAAAAGGTTCTGAAGAACCTAGGGGCAAGACAGGAATAAAGACACAGACGTAGAGAATGGACTTGAGGACATGGGGAGGGGGAAGGGTAAGCTGGGACAAAGTGAGAGAGTGGCATGGACATATATACACTACCAAATGTAAAATAGATAGCTAGTGGGAAGCAGCTGCATAGCACAGGGAGATCAGCTCAGTGCTTTGTGACCACCTAGAGGGGTGGGATAGGGAGGGTGGGAGGGAGATGCAAGAGGGAGGAGATATGGAGATATATGTGTATGTATAGCTGATTCATGTTGTTATAAAGCAGAAACTAACACACATTGTAAAGCAATTATACCTCAATAAAGTTAAAAAAAAATCTTCAGCTTGTTGAATTCACTTCAATAATTCACTTAAATAATTATTGAGCACCTATAATTTAGCAGGCAGTAGTCTGTACTATGGGAAATAACAGCAGTGAGGAAAACAGGCCATGTTTACTGCCCTCCGAAAGCTTACAGTTTGGTGGGGGTAGGGGACGAGGCGAACAAGAAGGTAGAATGTGCAGTAAGTAAGATGTTGTGGAAGCAAATCATTAAAAATAATAATAATAAAGCAATTAAAAAGACAAATCAAAATGCTTCAGTGACCATATATCCAACTCAAACTTTATCTGTTTAAATGATCTTCCCACTAATAAATCTTTATGTCACTCAAACTTGAACAATAAATCTTCCATACTGAAGTATCTTCCTTGCTTAATTAATTCAGAGGAAAAAACCAAAATGATTAGTAAAGGAAAATGTAGGGGTTAACACACCCTTTTAATTTGTTTTAAATATTTTTAAGGTTTAAAAATTGTTTGAAGTTTTTAATTTCTCGTAAGAAAACAGTATCTGAATGAATACCCTAATGGCAAACCACTGTAAAAACGTTTCAGCTGCATTTGGGGCAGAGGGGTAGGGATTATCTTCAAAGCACCCTAGCTTTCTTCATGAGGAGGTCAGAGGTACACTGGTTTGTATTATTGCGACATCCATTAGGTGAACTAAGTTGCTTTTCCTTCATCAGGGGCTTTATTTGTCAGAAGGGCAGTATGCTTGACCTCCAAATTTGGCCGACAATTTACTGATGAGATTCATAACCTTTGAGTTGCTCTGATATTTTGACGTATTTCCCGGGTTCTGAGCCACATCCTGGAAGGCCCACCATAACTTCTGGATCCTGTATGGCTGCAAGAACCTCTGGATCACTAAGAATTTAATTGAGCCCAGGCATTCCTGCCATTCCAGGCATGCCCCCTCCCATTCCAGGCATTCCGCCAGGAAAGACACCTGGAAAAGAGCCATACTGAGCCCCTGATTGTCATCTGGCTTCTTCCTCCCTCTGGGCGCTCTCATGTTCTTCCCGAGCCATCTTGACCCTTTCTGTTCTTCCTTTGATCTCTCGCTCTTCACGTTTTTGCTCATACTTTCTCTGATGTTCAGCAATTTCCTGGGCCCTTGGTTGAACTTCTTTCAGCATTGCACTAGCATCTTCATCATAATCCAGCTTACAGGCAAGGGCTAGATCATGGGCAGCTTCTTCCCAATGGCCCAAAAGTCTGTGTGCTTTCCCTCGCCACTTGTCTGGCTGAGCAGAATCAGGATTTATTTCAATAGCTCTGTCACAGTCTCGGATGGCAGCATTTGGCTTCTGTAATTTGATGAAGACACTTGCTCTTTTGCCATACAGAACGGCCAAACGAGGATTCAGCTTGATGGCATCTGTGAACAAGTCAATGGCTTTCTGTCGTTCACCCTCATTTAGGGCATCAGTGGCAGCTACTTTTTTATCATTTGCCTGATCCAGCATCTCCTCAGTTATCTCTACACTTTCAGCTCCCATTTCTTGAGGGGCATCAGTGTCTGGGTCAGTCACACCTTCATTGTCAATTTCTAGATCACTTTCCTCACTTGATGGTTCATCTGTCTTTATGTTTTCCTCCGCCTTCTTAACTGTTTTTTCTTCCTTGGTATTTTCTTCCAGTTTACTTTTATGAGTAGCAGGTGGTATTTTACCCCCCATGCTCTCCACCCACTCCCTCAGGAAGCGCATTTCCTCAGTGTGCAGAACGCTCGGGTCCTGCTTGCACATTTTCATGAAGGCTCGAAGCTCTCTCGCTTTGGGGGGTCCATGGTCCGGAGGCGGTGGGCGCGGCGAGGCTGCGGCCCGATTCCAGGCCCAATGTTAAGTGTTATGGAGAAAAATAAAGCAATGCAGGGGGACGGGCGAGGTTGAGTCGGGTTATTTTAATGACGTGATCAGGGAAGGCTTCAATGCAGTGACCTTTGAGTGGAGTCCCAATGGTAGTAAGAGTGCAAGGGCAAGAGGTGCGGTGGAAGAGCATTTCAGACAGAGGGCCTCTCCCGGAGCACACAGGCCTGGGGCAGGAGTGAGCTGGCGCCTTCAAAGACCTGGAAGGAGAGCTGGGGCGGGTGGCAGAGCTGAGTGATGGCTGGCAGAGAGGGGGAGCAGGAAGTCAGAGCGTGCAGGGCCTTGTAGACCGTTGTGAGATGTTTTGGCTTTTCTTCCGGGTGAGATGAGATACTTTTGGGGGCTTTCGAGCAGGGGGCTGGCCTTATCTGATGAACACTTTGCAAGGTTCATGCTGGCTGCTGTGTTGAGACTAGGATGAAGGGGACAGAGGCTGAAGCAGGCGTGGTAGTTACGAAAGTATTGCAAGCAGCCAGGTGAGAGGTATTTTGGAAAAAGATAGACGTCAGAGAAGTGGTTCTGTATATATTTTGAAGGTAGACTGAAAGGATCTGTGGAGGGGTTGGGTGTGAGATGTGAGAAGAAGAGAGGAGTGGTGTTCACACTTCTGGTAGTCCACGTGACCAGTGCCCTAAAGATGTGGTCTGTCTCTTCGTGTACGTCTATTTTATTTGGAACAAAAACCTTTCCTGGATGCTCTCAGATTTCCCCTTGGATCCTGTTGGCTGTGATTGGTCATGTATTCCTGTTGTAGGTACAAGTGAGGCCAGGAAAGCCAACATCTGTTCCTCTGAGGCCTTATAATGGGAGGTGGCCTCTGACAGCGAGAACAAGTTGATGGCGGGGGGTGGAGTGGCTGCTGGTTGGGTAACAGTAGTGGCTTCCGTATGTCACTGCCAACTTTTCTGTTGGGTTGGTCATCCTTTAAAAAAATTTTTTTTTTTAAAGTGACTTGTTAAGAAAATAAGCTCTTGTAATAATAGATTCTAAATATTTCCAAGCCATATATTTTAATGAGGTTTTTTACTCAGAGGTCAGTTTTCTAATTTTGAAATAAATGAATCCTTTCAAAGTTACAAGTGGGGGCAGGTGAATGAGGAGACTGATGCATAATTTATAGTTTTTCCTACTCTAGGTGCAAGTGTCATTTCAACCCGAATGCTGGCTAGTAATTCTTTATAAAACTCTCATTTGGGGTCTTGTAAGGGCGGCAGTGAGGTGGATGGGAAAAACAGAACCACCCTGCTACCTCTGTGCCCTGTAGCTCTCTCTCTCGTTACTGCCTCCTACCACCGAAGATGTGCGGCTTCATCAGAGGCAGAGTCTTCAGTAAGGTTTTCTTCTTACAGTTTTTTCTTGCTTCTCTCTTCAGTGGTCATTGTCTACTGACTTTTCCTTCCCTCCCTCCCTCGCTCCCTCTCTTCCTTCACCAACAAAGCTGATACCTGGCTTATTAAAACAAGAGAATTTTGTCTTATTATATGATTAATTGTTCATCCTTCAACATGGGAGGCGGTGTAGCTCTAAGGTTTTGAGTGTGCTCTTCCTCCTCAGTCACAGCAGAGTTTTGAGCTTCACCTCCACTACTTACTAGCCGTGTGACCCAGACCGCTTCATTGCACAGCTCCGTTTCTCTTGTGCTAGGGATGGCATTCCCATCAAACACAATGCAGATGCTGCTTCCTGGAGTTGTACAATGTGGTGGTTCTGATGTGACTTTAGGCAAGTTAATTCAGCCCTGAGTTTTCAATGAGATCATGAATGTGGAATTCTAAGAACACTGCCTTTAAGGGACTTAAGAGGAAATGATGAACAATTCCATAGCCCTTCGTTTTTACCTTTGACTAAGGGTGATTACTAATAACTAATCAAGTGGGGAAGTAGGGTCACTGTGAAGTAGCTGTGAGGTATTATGGAAGGTATATTATAAAAACCTCTATTTTTTCCCCCTCTGCACACATCGTTGTTAAAAAAGCAATTGTGAGTATATGAGTTTGGATCATTTCCACAGTTCACCTGGAGCTCTGAGGCCTTTCCAAGACTCCGTTGTGTTGATGCGCAGGGTTGGGGGGCGGGTACAGATAAGTGAGATACATTTACAGTTGTTGCATGATAACTTATCAAGGCATAGCCAAGAGAGGGAATTCAGTGCAGGCAGGTGAAAATATATTTAGTTTTCTTTTTCCAAAGTGTTCACTTTAATATACTTCTGGTAGGATATTAGAACAATTTCTAAGTTCCAAGTTCTGTGCTTAAAACCAGGAGATTCTCTAGGAGTCACTGGTTTAGCTTCTGTGCCATAATTCAAGTAGAGTTACAGCACCGTTACAGCAGGTGTTGGGAATTTAGGGGTTTAGGGCTCAAAGTAAACGCACATTCACTTATGTCCTTTTTTGTGCGGGGTACTTTTTTGGGGGAATGGTTTTAAGCGTAGGTTTACAAGGAGAATCAACTTAGTGCATATTAAATACAGTGTATTCCTTTTGATCAAAGCTTGCCTAGAGGAATGTTTTTCCAGTAGGTGCAGAGGGGAGTGTAATCGTAAATAAGATTGTTTTATTCTTTTTTTAAAATTTGGCTGCGTGCGGGACCTTTTTAGTTGCGGCATGCGGGATCTTAGCTGCAGCATGTGGGATCTAGTTTCCTGACCAAGGGTTGAACCCAGGCCCCCTGCATTGGGAGTGTGGAGTCTTAACCACTGGACCACCAGGGAAGTCTCAAGATTGTTTTATTCTTAATGAAGTTATGTCTTAGGGCAAGAGAAAGGTACATAAATTTTTCTTTATATTAGCCCTGTATTATAATTTGACTTACAACCTTGTAGCTTTAGATTTGTAGAGTGATTACTAACCACCTGTCACTGTGCGGATCTGTAAAGACTCCATGGTGAGATGAATGTATGGGAGAAGGGTAGGAGTTATGTGCTAGTGCATATCCAGGCAGAAGGAGCAACTTAAGGATTGGTGGCACAGACCTGCGAAATTGCTTGGCCCATTTGTAAAGTGTTCAGTGTTAATAAAAGTACAATATACTGTATATCATAGTTCCCACATTGAATTTAACCATAACTAATGATACAATTGTGGCTCTAAAGCAGTTGTCTCCAAACTTATATTTGTTTTCTTTTTCTTTTTAAAAAATTTATTATTTATTTATTTTAAAAAATTTATTTATTTTATTTATTTGGTTTTGGCTGCATTGGGTCCTTGTTGCTGCACGCGGGCTTTCTCTAGTTGCGGCGAGGGGGGGGCTACTCTTCGTTGCGGTGCGCGGGCTTCTCATTACGGTGGCTTCTCTTGTTGCGGAGCATGGGCTCTAGGTATGCGGGCTTCAGTAGTTGTGGCGTGAGGGTTCAGTAGTTGTGGCTTGTGGGCTCTAGAGCACAGGCTTAGTAGTTGTGGCGCACAGGCTTTGTTGCTCCACGGCATGTGGGATCTTCCCGGACCAGGGCTCGAACCCATGTCCCCTGCATTGGCAGAGGATTCTTAATCACTGTGTCACCAGGGAAGTCCCAAACATATTTGAATCATGCCTCCACTAGTAAGAATTTGAATCCTTGGTCTCAGCATCTGTATCCTTTTTATTTTTCTTTCTTTGAAATAGTATACATCTATCACAATCCTTATATTAATACGGGTTGCTAAATTTTAGGAGAGCTAAATTTCACATTCCTTATTACTCTCAAGTTCTAGGATTTGCAGGCTTGTGATTAGGACATTTAAGTGTGTTGTGTGCATTCTGCTTTGGAGACCACTACTCTAGAAGACCATGGTATAAAGAAGATTCAGAATGTTCGTTTTTCTGCTTTGAATGTTAAGTGGTATGTAGTGTAGATGGATGGGATAGAGAGAGTGATGAGTGGAATCTTTGAATCCCGAAGAGGCCATTGGAGGGATCAGAGAATTGGTGAAATAAAAAGTTTGAGTTCTGGGTCTGCATTCTGTGAAGGCTGTAAATGAATATTCATGTCTCCTTAACATTTATTTAGTATCCACTGTGCGCCAGGCGCTCTTCCCAGCAATTTCATATATGTTACTTAATCCACAACCCTTTTACTGATGAAGAATCCAGCTTGTTAATTTATGTAAGTGGGAAAAAGCCAGAATTTTTCCAGGACTTTGACTCAAAGCTCTTTGTTTTTCTCTTTTTACTACAGCTCTTTTGAGGAGCTCTAAAATCTAGTTGAGGAGTTAGGAGAAATAGACATTCAACAAAGTGTTAAAGAGGAAATTCTAAGTCCTTGGAATAGTGACTGTGTTTCTTGGGTCAGAGCTCTGTCTAGCCAAGTGCATACAGAAGATGTTTAATAAATACCTGTTAAGCATTCAAGGACTCTTAGTATCAAGCAGCGTGGGATTTTAAGACATGTGGACTTGAGTCTCAGCACTTCCATTTCCTAACTGTATGACCTTGGCCAGTTACTTACCCTCTCTGAGCCTGAGTTTCCTTATCTGAAAAATGGGGGACTCAATCTCAGTTGCACTGGGTTGTTATGAGAATTAAATGATAATGTATAAGATGCCTAACTCACAGGGTCTATTATGTGTTACCTAGCTTCTATAATGACTTTGAACACAAACACAGGCAGGTTCTGTACTTGTTATAGCTGTTGGTTCTCTAATCTCCAGGGAGGTGTGTAACAACAGTGCTCTCCTCCAGTTTCTATCTCCACCAGTTCCTTTTGGAGCTGGTAAAAATTAAAAATATCTTATTTTAACATAGTACATTATTTTGTTTCAAATGATAAATAGTAAGATAAAATGTAGTTTTAGTGGCCAGTGTATGGTAAACTCTGATGTCTAGGATATTCTCGTATATCATTTAATTTAATGGGTTTTTTTTTGGGGGGTTGGTGGTAAATACAGGCCAGCGTGAAGAAGAAAATGAAAACATCCACAACTTCACTGTTCACACAACCCTTGCTGGCTTAAAAAAATTCCATGTACGTGATTAAGAAATTTAAATTCTATAAACCAGAAGCCCCCTCTATTAGCTTGGTGTCATAAAAAAAAATACCACACACTGGTGGCTTAAACAACAGAAACTTATTTTCTCACAATTTTGGAGGCTGGAAGCCCCAGATCAAGGTGTCAGCAGGTTGAGTGTCTTCTGAGGTCTCTCTCCTTCCTTGGCTCGCAGGTGGCCGCCTTCTCACTGTGTCCTCACCAGATCATCCCTCTGTGTTGTCCGTGTTCTCATCTCCTCTTTTTTTTTTTTAATTTATTTTTTAATTTAATTTTTATTTTTTTAAAATTTTTTAAAAAAATAAATTTATTTTATTTATTTTTGGCTGTGTTGGGTCTTTGTTGCTGCGTGCGGGGCTTTTTCTAGTTGCGGTGAGCGGGAGCTACTCTTCGTTGCGGTGCACGGGCTTCTCATTGCGGTGGCTTCTCTCGTTGCGGAGCACGGGCTCTAGGCATGCGGGGTTCAGTAGTTGCGGCACATGGGCTCAGTAGTTGTGGCTCACGGGCTCTAGAGCACAGGCTCAGTAGTTGTGGTGCACAGTCTTAGTTGCTCCACGGCATGTGGGATCTTCCCGGACCAGGGATCGAACCCGTGTCCCCTGCATTAGCAGGCGGATTCTTAACCACTGTGCCACCAGGGAAGTCCTCATCTCCTCTTCTTTTTTTTTTTGGTTTTTGTTTTTGGTTTTTTTTTATTAATTAATTAATTTATTTATGGCTGTGTTGGGTCTTTGTTTCTGTGCGAGGGCTTTCTCTAGTTGCGGCAAGCGGGGGCCACTCTTCATCGCGGTGCGCGGGCCTCTCACTGTCGCGGCCTCTCTCGTTGCGGAGCACAGGCTCCAGATGCGCAGGCTCAGCAATTGTGGCTCACGGGCCTAGTCGCTCTGCGGCATGTGGGATCTTCCCAGACCAGGGCTCGAACCCGTGTCCCCTGCATTGGCAGGCAGACTCTCAACCACTGCGCCACCAGGGAAGTCCTCATCTCCTCTTCTTAAAAGGACATTTGTCATACTGGATTTGGGCTCACTCTTAACACACTGGTTTTAACTTCTTTACCTCTTTATAGGCCGTATTTCCAGATACAGTCACACTCTGAGATGCTGCGTGTGTGGGCATCGGCATGTGAATTTAGGGTGAGCACAGGTCAGCCTGTAACTGCCCTACCCTTGAAACCGCTAGTGACTGTTGTATTTATATAGTTCCAGAAGAAGTTCCTGTTCGTCTGTGGGCATATGAAGTTATGTAACTAGGGGTAATTGAATTAGTTTCTTTGAACTTAAAGTGAACAGTAGCAGCAAAGAATTACTGTAGGTTTGTGCTAGGTTGGGGAAATGAACTTGTTATATGGAACCAGACATGATGGTATATTTATGGGGGTGTGTGTGTGTGTCTGTAGTATATATGAGTTTGTTTATGTAAATACCAATATACGAAAGCCTCTTCAATGTAAAGTTGACTAGTTTCATATTTGTCTTAAGTCCTTGATGTGCTAAAACTTTTTTTGTGTGTGTCAACCTATGAGTTTGATTTATTCATTCAGTCCTTCTTGCATACATACGGCTGTGTCAGGTACTCTGTTAGGCATTGGAAGTATACAGGATCATAAGATGAGATCCCTGCCCACCAGCCCTAAAGTTGGGTGAACCCGCAAGGGTGGTGAGACAAGTGGAGATATGGACAGGCTTCTGAGTCCTGAAAAGAGGAGGAGCTCTTCGTACCCTGAGGCTTACACAATGCTTTTCTAGAGAAGGTAACACTAAACTGAAGCTTGTAAGGACCGTCCAAAGAGTATTTCAGGCAGAGGGAATAGCACATGTGAAGGCAGAGAGTTTTGAAGGGGATGATAAAAGGTTAAATATGGTGAAAGTATAACATGGAGAGGAGCGACAGTAGGTGAGGCTGAGCTGGTGGCATAAGTTGCATCACGAAGGGTCTTTTATGCTATATTAAGAAGTTTGTGGGGCTTCCCTGGTGGCGCAGTGGTTAAAAATCTGCCTGCCAATGCAGGAGACATGGATTCGAGCCCTGGCCCGGGAAGATGCCACATGCTGCGGAGCAACTAAGCCCATGTGCCACGAGTACTGAGCTCGTGAGCCTAGAGCCCGTGCTCCGCAACAGGAGAGGCCACCACAATAAGCATGCGCACCGCAACGAAGAGTAGCCCACACTCTCCACAACTAGAGAAGGCCCGCGCGCACCAACGAAGACCCAACACAGCCAAAAATAAATAAAATAAATAAATTATTAAAAAAAAAAAAGTTTGTATTTCGTTCTTTTTTTTTTTTTTTAAAGGAGTTTGTATATCTGTCTCTAAGGCGTGCAGTGTGCCACCACTGAGGATGAAAGAAGGGGAGCAGCATCGTATTTGCATTTTCAAAGCATCTGTCTGCGTTGGTGTGGAGGATGAATGGAGGGAGATGGGACGTGGTTGGGTGCTGGCAGGTGAGAGAGGAATGACTGCCTGAAAGAAGGCAGTTTGGGGGATGACAGAGAGGCAACAGACTGCAAAGAGGTCTCAGAGGTAGGATTAATAGGACTTATTTAGGAAGGGGAGAAAACTGAAATGATTGAAGTTTCTAGGCGGATGGAACAGATTTGGGTAGAAGCCAGATGATGACAGATTGAGTTTTGGATCTGTTGAACTAAAAGTGCCTGTGTTCCATTCAAGCGAAGATGCTCACTGGGAATTTGGATGTGTGGAGAGTGGGTGTGGACTGGAGCCGAGACTCAGTGTGAAGGTGGGAGGTGAGGGCATAAGAACCTGTCTAGTGAAAATAAGCAATTGGGAACTGTATTCCAGGGAGCGTTAATATTTTCACTGGTGGTCAGAAGGAAACACCGTAAAGGTGGCCAGAGGAGCCAGGAGATAGATTTCTAGCAGGTCTGTGTATGATGTACAGTGTCGGTTGTTCTAGGGATAACTGTGGGGTGAGATAAAGATGACTTAGAGAGTGTCTGATAGATTTGACTATCTGCTATCTGGAATAGTGGGTTTGTTAACCAGATTACAGAAGGTTCTGTGGTGAATTAGAGACAAGAGAAAGAATAGGCACGAATAACTGACGAGGCTTTCTAAAGAAGGTAACGTATATGGTATCAGAGAGGAAGGAAGCGGGGCTCAGGGATGATGGACATTTAGAGGTAGGTAAGGCTAGATTTATGGGAGGGAGACAGTGGCAGGAATGGTGGTAGCGGGGAGAGGTTAAAGAGAAACAAAAAAGGGAGGGCATTTTGGAGTAAGGGGTTGACTTGGGATCCACAGGATTGGATTGAGATTGGGATTGGGATTCATTTATTCTTTATTTTTTCCTCCCCTACTAAATGGCTATCTTGGATAATCTCTTGAGTGTGAATTGGAATATCCTCAATTTGTCTCAGGACCAAAGATATATTCTGGTATCAGGAACTAGGTTTTTTTTTTTTCATTTTCAATTACACTTAAGTAGGAAAAGCTGAATTAGTGACTCTGTTACATAGCGTTGAGATACTTTTCTGGTGATGGGGAAAGGAATCTAGCTAGCACTCTGAGTTAGCCTGTTACACTGGGGAAGAAGATAGTTGTATAAGCTTCCTAGGGCTATTGTAACAGAGTACCAGAAACAGACATTTACTGTCTCACATCTGCTACAGGCCTCTCTCCTAGTTTCTGGTGTTGCTGGGCAGTCCTTGGTGTTCCTTGACTTGCAGCTGCATCACCCCAGTCTGTCTTCATTGTCGCAAGACCTTCTCCCTGTATGTCTGTGTCTCTTTGTCCAAATTACCCTCTTATAAGGACACTGGCCATACTAGATTTAGAGTTCATCTTACTCCAGTATGACCTTATCTTAACTTGATTACATCTGCAAAGACCCTATTTCCAAATCAGGTCACATTTCTCAGGTTCCAGGTGGACATGAATTCTGGGGACGGTATTCAACCAAATATGGTAGTTTTAGAAATGCATTTCTAAAGTGAAATTTCATGCATCAATTAAAGTTGTAGAGCGGGTTTTATAATACTAAGGGAATTGTCAAAGCAGGCCCATTAGAATTGTTTTAACCTATTTAGGGCTTAAGTCTCTGTGATTATACATTTTTAGTATTGTAAACCAATTCAGATGAAATCCTGTAAATCTAAATCCGAATTATAAATTAAAACTTCCCCACTTTTATTATTTTTAAGTGTAAGGATCCCATTATTACCAAGGAGAGATCATTGAGGATAATCTTTTCTGATGAGAAAATGATGAGAAATGCCATTGTATGTTTTAAAGTAGATGGTTGTAAAATGCTTACTGTTGGATTCCCCTCTGCCCCCCAAATACCAGACTGGTTTGTGAAAAAAATAAACCTTTTTATTCTAAATCTAGTAGTAAAAAAAGAAATTTAACCTAGTCTGGGTAGATATCACC
Organism: Balaenoptera acutorostrata; assembly: GCF_949987535.1. Classification (NCBI taxonomy): domain Eukaryota; kingdom Metazoa; phylum Chordata; class Mammalia; order Artiodactyla; family Balaenopteridae; genus Balaenoptera; species Balaenoptera acutorostrata. The sequence goes on from NC_080070.1 coordinate 5,167,469, forward strand.
TGAAGATATAACTCTTTTTTTTTTTTTGAGTTTCTTTGTACATAATTTCTGCTTTTTTCTTGTGTTTTCAGTTTTCAGGGATGGTAGAAAGGTACATTTTCTTCATTGTCTTGCCTTCTTTTAAAATTTATGTCAGGCTTCATCTAGGTCTTTCTGCTGTATTTTAGACCAATGCTGTCCAGTAGTGCTTTCTGTAGTGATGGAAATGCTCTATATCTATGCTTTTCACTGGGGTAGCCGCTGGAAATGGAGCTGGTGGGACTGAGGAGCTGAATTTTAATAGTATTTAATTTTAATTTTAATTCATTTAAATTTAAATAGTCACATGTAGCTAGTAGCTACTGTGTTGCTCAGCCCAATTCTAGACTTCTCTCCGATTTCTCTCTCCAGCCCTGCCTTCCTTTTCTCTCAGGTGGTCATTGTTATTAGTTTGGGGTCTGTCCTACCAAAATTTTTTGGCGTATATGTAAGAAATACATGCACATGTTTGAATATATACTGGTTTTTTTAAAAAAATACATTTATTTATTTATTTTTGGCTGCATTGTGTCTTCGTTGTTGCACGCTGGCTTTCTCTGGTTGTGGCCTGCAGGCTTCTCATTGCAGTGGCTTCTCTTGTGGAGCACAGGCTCTAGGTGCGCGAGCTTCAGTAGTTGTGGCGCACAGGCTCAGTAGTTGTGGTGCACGGGCTTAGTTGCTCTGTGGCGTGTGGGATCTTCCCGGACCAGGGCTCGAACCCGTGTCCCCTGCATTGGCAGGTGGATTCTTTTTTTTTTTTTTTTTATCTATGACTGTATTGAGTCTTCATTTCTGTGCGAGGGCTTTCTCTAGTTGCGGCAAGTGGGGACCACTCTTCATCGCGGTGCGCAGGCCTCTCACCATCGCGGCCTCTCTTGTTGCGGAGCACAGGCTCCAGACGCGCAGGCTCAGCAATTGTGGCTCACGGGCCCAGTTGCTCCGTGGCATGTGGGATCTTCCCAGACCAGGGCTCGAACCCGTGTCCCCTGCATTGGCAGGCAGATTCTCAACCACTGCGCCACCAGGGAAGCCCGGCAGGCGGATTCTTAATCACTGTACCACCAGGGGAGCCCTGTGTGTGTGTTTTTAAATGTATTAAAAGAGATTTACTTACAGATGTGTAAACACATGTATATCCATGTATATGAGTGAAATTGATCAAATGATATATTCATTTTAAAGGGCTACATTTTTTTTTCCTCCCAACCTGGACGCTTCACTCTACATATTATGCTAATGTGGGATTTGGGGAGTTTGATCAGTTTACATTACTGTAAATCATAGATATGTCTTTAAAGTATTTCTAATTCTAACAGTACACGTGCTCATCATAAATTCGAACTCTAACAAAAGGTATAAATCACAAGTGCAGGTCTACTCCCCAGAGGTAATCACTGGAAACTTTCTTGTATTTCTTTCCAGATGTTCTTCATTTGTAGGTAAGAGATGAATGTATGTAGGAAAAAAAAAAAAAAAAAGATATAGGTATGTATTTTTTGAAAACAAATGGAATTATGCTGTAAACAGTGTTCTGTAACTTGCTTCTTTTGCTTAACAGTGTATTTTGTACATCTTTTCATAGATACATGTTGATTAATAATGTAGGTACAATTCAGTGATAATTGAAATAAAGTGTTTTTCCATTTACTGAATCCTATTTTTTTTAATTAGGTTTTTTTTTTTTTCCGTTGCACCGGGTCTTAGTTGCGGCATGCATGTGGGATCTAGTTCCCTGACCAGGGATGAACCTGGGCCCCCTGCATTGGGAGCATGGAGTCTTACCCACTGTGCCCCCAGGGAAGTCCCCTTGAATCCTATTTTTAAAATTACTAATATTATTAAATCATGTTATATAATTGTCAGTAGGGATGGCTCAGGTAAAATCTAATAGGAAAGGCTGGATTAAAATTTTAAACTTGTGGGACTTTCCTGGTGGTCCATTGGTTAAGACTCTGTGCTCCCAATGTAAGGGGCACAAGTTTGATCCCTGGTCAGGGAACTAAGATCCCACATGCCGCATGGCGTGGCCAAAAAAAACAAAAAACAAAAAAACAAAAACTTATACTACATATGCCTATTTGCAAGCGTAACAGAGTTTGGTCTTTTTAATGTACGTGGTCTTTTAAAAATGTCTTATTCTGATGTCTCTTGTCTATTGTAAAACCCCACTTAAACTTTTGGGAGTTGATTTCTGTCTTTTTGCTTTAAGATAACACTGTTCTGCAGTTATTCTTCTGAGAGATTGAAGTGATTTTTTTTTTTTTTTAAAGGAATGCATAGCAAAATTCTGTATTAAATGTGTTCACTCCTGGTTCCACTTACTGGTCGTATGATCGTAGAAGATGCTTAAGAGCCTGAGCCCTGTGTTAATCCAGGGCTGGTTCAAATCCTGGATGCACCACTTAATAATTAATTGTGTGACCATGATCCTCTCCCTGCTTCAGTTTTCTTGTCTGTAAAATGAGGAGTGATGATTGATGTGATGGGTCCATAAAAAGTACTGTGTTAGTTGAAATTATGACAGCTGCTGTAACAGATAAACCCTGAAATCTCAGGGGCTTAAGAAAATAATAGTTTATTCTGCTGGGACTTGAGTTAATCTGTTCTCTGATGTCTTCTACACATGACTTCCAAGATTGCCCTGGGCATTGATATCCACCTGGCAGATGGGGGAGGGAGGGGTGCAGGGTCGTGTGGGAGCTTTGGAGGTAGGGCCTGGGAGTAGTGAAGAGGTATCCAGGACTTTCGCCCACATTTCATTGTCAGAAACTCAGACACGTGGCAGGGAGGTTGGGAAATGTAGCCTAGCTGCTTGCCCAGGAGGACAGGGAAAATGCGTTTGGTGAATAGCCAGCCAGTCTTTGCAGTAAGTACTCAGCCCAGCAGATGGTTCTAAAGTTGTTGTTAAGCAAGTCACTTTACCTCTTGGCGGGTGGCGGGGGAGGGGGGGGTGCTGCGGTCTGTGTTTCTGTCTGTGAAGGGAGGAGGGTGGTCATGATGAGGGGAATGGTTAACATTTGTTGAGAACTGCTGTGAAGCACTGTTTTAGGAGAACTGTATAACTGTGTTCATTCATTTAATTCTTTAAGAAGTCCTCTAAGGTAAAGACAATTATCATCCTTTTTTTTCTTTTTAACATCCAAGGAAACTAAGGCCCAGACGGAGTCATACATGGAGTTAGGATTTGAACCCAGGCAGTGTTCACTGCAGGGTCTGTGCTTTTAACACGCTCTACTGAAAGTCCTGTGTAAACACAGCTTCATTTAACCCCCTGGACCCTGCTGTGTCCTGAATCTTTCTTCTCTTGGTGTCTTTTCTTCAGCGGAGGTCTTCTTTGTGCCAAAATAATTTCTTTCAAGTTGCTGCCACCTCCATCTGTGATCTTTTTTTCCTTCCCTCCACTTGCCCTGATATTCAGTAGACTTATAGTCACTCCTTTTCCCTCTCTACCTGTTTTTTTTTTTTTTAACTTTCTATTAGAGAAAATTTGCCCATATCCAAGTGTGTAGAGAATAGTATAATGAACCCCGAAGTACCCATCTTCTAGCTTAAACAGTCATCAACACATGGCCAGTGTTGTTTCATTTATACTGTTACCCACTTCTCCTCTTCTGTTATTTTGAAACAAACTACAGGCATAATTTCATTTGTAAATATTTGAGAATGTATCTCTAAAAAGTAAAGACTTAAGAAAACCCAAATACCACCCTCATACCTAAAAATAGTTAACAGTTAAGTCCAGAATACCATCAGATATTGAGTGTTCAGTTTAAGCAGGTGTCTCAATTTAAAACAAAACAAAACAAAACCAGTTTGTTTGAATCAGGAGCTGAATGAGGCCCACACATTGTGATTAAGTCTTTTTTACTCTATAGGTCGCTACCTCCTTTTTTCCTTGCCATTTATTTGTTGAAGAAACAAGTTATTTGCCCTGTAGAGTATCCTGCTGTTTGGATTTTGCTGATTGTATCCCTGAGGTTTAACATGTCTTTCTAGTCTCTGTATTTCCAAGTTCAAGTTCACCCTTGAACAACCTGGGGGTTAGGGATGCCAATCCTCTGCACAGTTGAAATTCTGTGTATAACTTCTTTTTGTGTGTGTGTGTGTGTGTGTGTGTGTGTGTGTGTGTGTAACTTTAAAGCCAGCCCTCCGTATCTGTGGTTCTGCATCCACAGATTCACCCAATTACAGATTGTAGAGTACTGCAGTACCTATTCACTGGAAAAAATCCCTGTGTAAGTGTGCCTGCCTAGTTCAAACCTGAGTGATTCAGGGGTCAACTGTACGTAGTTGGAGCTAGAGGCTTGATCAGATTCGAGTTCCATTTTATTTTCCATGACTGCTGTTCACGTTGCAGTGCTTTCTTTCATCTGGAGGCACATAATGTCTGGTTGTCTCTTTTTGTGATACTGGCAGCTATTGATGACCAGTGTTTGGGTCTGATTCATTTACTAGGTTGTAAAGTGGTGATGTTCTGTTATGCCTTCATTTTATTAGCTGGAATGCTTTTTATAGAGAAAAATCCCCCTCACCTGTTGTTTGGTTGCCTAGTGTAACACTTTACATAGGAAAGGCAGGATAAACGTTTGATTCTTTCTCTTTCTTTATCAGTTTGTGGTGTAATGAGTTGGTTCATGAGCATTTCCCAACTGTGCTTGATACGTTTTTCTTATTCTTATTTTCTTATGTATAAGTCACTGTGCAGGAAAGTATCTGAAAATTAACAGATAAAGGCAAGATTCCACCACAGTCACTGGCTGGTGGGGGACCAGTACAGTGTGGCAGAAATAGTGTTGTACACATACTGGGGAGCACGTAACAGAGGTGCTTAGCTTGAAGGTTGGGAAAGAGCTCTGTAGTTGATCTTGAGCTGCGTTTTGAAGGTTGAATAGCAGTTTGCTCTGGAGGAGGTGATTCCTTTCCAGGCAGAGGGAGCAGCATGTGCAAAGGCTCTGGGGAGTGAGTGAGTTTGTAACTGTGGGGATGTCTTATGGCTGAGCCGAGTGTGCTCGGTGCAGGAGGCTGCAGAGATAGTGGAGATTTTAACTCGATTAAGGAAGAGTTTTGACTTAACTCTGAAGGCCATGGAGAGACACTGAAAGGTTTTTATCCAGGTGAATGACGTAAGAAACCCATCTTATGAGGATCACTTTGGCAGCACTGTGGAGAGTGACTCACGGTGCCCTTTTCTGAACTGCTTATACAGATTTGGTTTCTCTCTTGGTATTGCTCCCTTCTTCTTCCCCCATTGCCGCCAACACACACGCACACACGTGTGCGCGCGCGCACACGCACTCTGTCTCAGGCCTCCTTCTAGAGTCCTGGCTCTTGTTCTTTTCAGAGCTTGGGTAACTGTCAAGGCTAGAAAGGAGGCTGTCTGGGAAAAAAAAGTGGTTGGTTGCAGTGGTTGAGAAGTCACTGCTGCTGTCCAAGCAGTACAGTGCTGGGCGTCACAGGAGGAATGATGACAGGAACTGTAGATGGCTAACGAGCACGTAACTGTGGTGCCAGGCACTGTTCCCAGCATGCTGCTATCCCCGTTGTACAGACGAGCAGACGTGCAGGGGAAGTTAAGGGACTTGCTCAAGGTTATACTCTAGTAAGAGGCAGAGGTGAGATGGAACCTGAGCATTGGGCCTCATTCGAGTTTGTGCTTTGTGCGTAATGCACACCAAGCAGTCCCCATAACATGTGTCATATAATCCCACCCCTCCCAGGGTTTCCAGGCTTCTGACCCTTCCCCTTAGTCTTATATCAACAGAGTCTTTCCCAGGGTTTCTGGTCTAGTAGCCGCCTATCCCATGGCAAAGTGAGAATCCCCAGTGTGGCTGGTGATACAGTTTGATCCCTGAACTGTGGGGGGAGATGTTTTAGCATTCCTACTGAAAAAATTTTTTCTCACACATACGTTAAACCCAGGTTTCTTAGGTTTTGTAAGACTGCCATTCAGCTATAAGTAGTTGAGTTAAAAATGTTTATTGTATCAGAAAAAAATTAATACATCTAAATTATAAATGTTCATCTACAAAAACATAAAAATGCCCCACCATCTTAAATTAAGGTTTACAAACACTTAGTGGTATATATTTTTTACATACACATACAAATTATGTATGTATACATACATGTATGGAAAACATGTAGAAAAAATAGAAAATAAACCACCAAAAACTAAGTCGTCCATGAAGTCAGTAAAGTTGCAGGATACAAGATTAATATGCAGAAATCTGCTGTTTTTCTATACACTGATAGCAAACTATCAGAAAGAGAAATTAAGAAAACAATTCCACTTATAATTGAATCAAAGAGAAGGTAAAAGACCTGTACTCAGAAAACAGTAAGACACTGTTGAAAGAAACTGAAGACAACAGTAACAAATGGCAAGATGTACAGTTGTGTTCATGGATTGAAAGAATTAATATTATTAAAATGAAAGAATTAATATTATTAAAATGACCACACTACCCAAGGGAATCTACGGATTCCGTGCAATCCCTATGAAAATACCAATGGCATTTTCCAAAGAACTAGAGCAAATAATTCTAAAATTTTTATGGAAACAGAAAAGACCCCAGATAACCAGAACAATCTTGAGAAAGAAGAACAGACCTGGAGGGATCATGCTCCCTGATTTCAAACTATATTACAAAGCTACAGTAATCAGAAGCAGTATGGTACTGGCACAAAAACAGACACATAGATCAATGAAACAGAATAGAGAGCCCAGAAACAAACCACACTTAATGTGGTCAATTATTCTACAACAGAGGAGGCAAGGATATACCATGGGGAAAAGACAGCCTCTTCAATAAATGGTTTTGGGAAAACTGGACAGCTACACGCAAAAGAATCAAACTGGACTGCTTTCTCAGAACATATACAAACACACACAATAAATATATAAACTTAAAATGGATTGAAGGCTTAAATGTAAGACCTGAAACCATAAAACTTCTAGAAGAAAACATAGGCAGGTATGTTGTTTGACATCGGTATTAGCAGTATTTTTTTGGATATGTCTCCTCAGACAAGGGAAACAAAAGCAAAAAAAAAAAAAGAAGACAATTCAAACTAAAAAGCTTCTGCACAGTGGAGGAAACCATCCAGAAAACAAAAAGGCCGCCTACTGAGTGGGAGAAGATATTTGCAAAAGCTATATCTGATAAGCAGTTACTGTCCAAAATATCAATATACAAAGAACGCATTCAACTCAACATCAGAAAACCAAACAACTCAAATTAAAAACGGGCAGAGGAACTGAATAGGCATTTTCCCAAAGAAGACATACAGATGGCCAACAGTCACATGAAAAGATGCTCAGCGTCACTGATCATCATGGAAGTGCAAATCAAAACCACAATGAGGTATCAACTCACACCTGTCAGAATGGCTCTTAGCAAACAGACAGCAAAGAACAAGTGTTGGTGCGGATGTGGAGAAATGGGAACCCCCATACCCTGTTGGAGGGAATGTAAGTTGGTGCAGCTGCTATGGAAGACAGTGTGGATTTTCCTCAAAAAATTAAAAATAGAACTATCATACAATCCAGCAATTCCACTCGTGGGTATTTATCCAAAGTAAATGAAAACACCTACTTTAAGAGATACATGTACCCCTGTGTTCATAACAGCACTGTTTACAATAGTCAAAGATATGGAAGCAACCTAAATGCCCGTCAGTAGATGAATGGATAAAGAAGATGTGGTATATATACACAGTAGAATATTACTCAGCTATGAAAAGGAATGAAATCTTGCCATTTGCAACAACATGGGTGTGGGCCTAGAGGGTATTATACTAAGTGAAATAAGTCAGACAGAGAAAGACAAATGCCACATGATTTCACTTATATGTGGAATCTAAAAAACAAAAGAAATGAACAAACATAACAAGACAGAGTCATAGATCTAGAGAACAAGCAGGTGGTTGCCAGAGGGGAGAGGGGTGAGGGGATGAGAGAAATAGGTGAGGGAGATTAAGAGGTACAAACTCCCAGTTATAAACTAAATGAGTCACGGGTATGAAATATATAGTGTGGGGAATACAGTCAATAATTATTATCTTTGTATGATGACAGATCTTAACTAGACTTATCGTGGTAATCATTTTGAAATGTATAGAAATATTGAATCATTATGTTGTGTAACGGGAAGTATCAGCGTTGTAGGTCAATTATACTGCAAAATCAAACAAACGAATTCGTAGAAAAAGATATCATTTGTTATCAGAGGTGGGGAATAGGGGGAGGGGGGAATTGGATGAAGGCAGTCAAAAGGTACAAATTTCTAGTTTATAAGATAAATACGTACTAGAAATGTAATGTACAACATGATAAAGGTAATTAACACTCTAGGTTATATATGAAAGTTGTTAAGAGAGAAAACCCTAAGAGTTGTCATCACAAGGAAAACAGTTTTTCTTTTTTCTTTTTTATCTGTACAAAATGATGAATGTTCACTAAACTTATTGTAGCAATCATTTCATGATGTACGTAAGTCAAATCATTATGCTGTACACTTTAAACTTACACAGTGCTATATGTCAATGATATCTTGATAAAACTGGAAGGAAAAAAAAGAGCATTGAAGATTGGTTTGGGAATGTAAATACCCCTCCTGCCCCCCCCCCCCCCCCATTCAGTTTACAGATGAATCAATCACAATTTTATCTGTCTGAATGTAAAAGAGAACTAGTGAATGGCCTGAGGACCTGAGGTATGGGATGGGGTGGGGCAGGTTGTGGTGGTAGAGATGACTCTGCTTTCGGGTATTGTGAGAATTGTTTAAAAGGATGGTAAATTTGAAGAGTAAGATGAGTTCAGAGAGGGGGAGAGGTGTACAGGGGATGTTTTGAATAAGGACAGTGAGCCAAGGGGGTTATCTCTCATAAGAAAGAGCTCTGAATAGATAAGATTCCCAATAAATTGATCCCTTAGAGCTATTCTGAGTTGAAAGCTTATCTTTTATCTGAATGGAGCCCAAGTGGCTTTTGGTTTCTCTGATCTGGAAAGATTGTGTACCCCAGTAACTCATTTTGCTGAAAAAGGATATTCTTGGGGGGAGCAGTGGGAAAAAGAATTGGAAAGGCAGATTGTGGCCAGTTGAAAAACAGCCTTGAATGCCCAGCTTCAGGAACTGGGTTTTTATTTGGTATGTTGTAGGCAACCTTATGGAATTTTGAGCAGGTGAAAAAAGCAGTGTTAGCAAGTCAGATAGCTAGGGAGGGGAGGGTGGGAGGCACAGACAACGCCAAGAGCTCCAGAGAAAACATCGAGTGAGAAGTAGTTCAGGTGGTGGCACCGGGCCTAGAAGGGCCTAGAAGGGCCTAGAAGGGGATGCGTCGGAAGGTGAAGCATTACGTGGAAAGAGGTGGCAGAACGTGGTGATTAACTGCAGTAGGAACACACAAAAGGAAAGGGATAAACAAACATTACGCAAAGCTTTTAGCCTGAGTTTTTGAGAACAGATGTCAGGAGAGGAAGGCAATTTTATTTCTAAAAGCTATTCTAAAATAAATGGAGCTTATAAAAATTTTAAAAACCAAATCTTGAGATTCATGGTGGGTCTAGTTACACTTGCCAAATTATTAAAATTATGTTGTGAATTTAAGATATTTTAAGGCCCCTATTGTAGTAGAAACAGGAGAAAATGGGAGGAACGTGCGTTAGGCAGTCAGGAAGGGTGAGCAGGCTGTGCTGGTCAGACGCCTAGGGCAGGGCTTCTCGTCCTTGGCTGAACCTTGTGGGGGCCGTGCTGTGCACTGAGGGGTGTTTAGCGGCATCCCCTAGATGTCTTCAGATACGGCCAGTAGGCCTGGGGGTGGAGGGGCAAAAACTCTCTGCACCCCGCCGCCCCGCCATGTTGAGAACCACTGCTCTAGAGTACAGAACCAGGACTACTAAACAGAGATTACTGGCATGCGTAGAGCAGTGTCCAACACAGAGCCAGCACTCAAATATTTGTTGAATAAATGAGTAATCACATTTTGGCTTTGAATTAAAAAACCCCAGAACTTGGTGAGTGACTACTCAAGCTGCTTTACCACCGAATGGGATGTCCATTGAGCAGTTCTTTCAGGTCTCATTTTCTAACCTGGGTTATTAAACTGATGAGGTTTTTTTCCTCTGATGTTTAGTTGGTTCTGATGCTTTTTGCTGTAAAACTTTCAGAGCCTCTCTGCTGACATTTATTCAGACTTCTCAGCTTGACATTCAAGTCCTTTCTGTATCCTGGATCCATCCTATCTGTCAGCACTTATTTGTTCTCTTCTGAATATGGCTAAATTTCATCCCCACTTCTACCTACTGTAGCCATTCCTGCTACCTGAATTACTTTCCTCTCCTCCCTTTCTCCACTTTCGTTCCTTTCTCTCTGGTCTGAAATCTTACCCATCCTTCTTTGTGAAGTCTTTACTAACCGTAAAGTGGTCTCTCTTCTCTCAAATAGATTAGTTGCTTTCACAGCACTTGAGCCATCCTGTTTATAATTTATTTCCCATGTACACACTCCTTAGGTTTGATGAATGTCTCGTATTCGTACTTGTATCTCTGTCCGGGTGTTATTGTTATGTGCTGCGTGTTGATTGAAGTAGAGAGTAGATGTCTTATCTGGGATGTTGTAGGATGAATTCGTTAATTGGGGAACAAGGAGAACAAGTCCTGCTAATATTGAGATTTTATGGTACTACTTTATGTACGCTTTTAGTCAAGGTTATGACCAAGTAGCAAATAAGTGTTCCTAAAAACATTTTATAATGGGATTTTAAGTATATATAAAAGTAGAGGTATTTTATACTGAACCCGTGTTCCCGTCGCCTAGTGGTCAGTCAGTCATGTTTCGTCTATGCTGTCACTCTTCTCCCCTCTCTTCCTCCACCCCCATTTTGAAACAAGTTCTAAATTTCAAATTATCAATACATATTTTGGTATATGACTTCTGTAAAATGTTTAACCTGACTTCTGTAAACTGGTTCAACTGAAATAATGTGAAGATGGAGTTTAGAAACTGCTCAAAAAGTGGCCCTGAAGGAAGTTTCATTGGTGTTGTGAGGGCCTTATTAAGGGGTGAGTGGGAGATGAGGGAGTGGAGGAAGGCAGTGTGTGGGTTCTTTCCAGAAGAGTTCAGGAGGTTTCTTTTTCTTTTATTTTCTGGCCACGCCACACAGCACACGGGATCTTAGTTCCCCAACCAGGGATCCAGCCCGTTTCCCCTAAGTCTTAACCATAGGACCGCCAGGGAAATCCCAGCAGAGGTTTCTTTGAAGAGGGAGAAAACTGAACAACTTTTATACATTTCATTTGATTCCTTGTAAGTTTTTAAAGGAGATAAGAGAGTTTGTGTTCTTATTTCATTGAAGTTGAAAAAAGAGCACAGAAGATTAAGATGCAGTCCCTAAAAAAAACAAACTCAGGACTTGTGACTTAATATACTAAAGAAAATATTTCAGAGTGAAGAAAATATTAGAAGTTTGAGTTTCTTAATTGGGTTGTATCGTTCATAATTATTGTTTCATACTAACTGGCTAAGAAACATGAGACTGGGAAGTAAATACCCAGGTATATGCAGGTGTAAATCTAGAATTGGGTACAAAAATGAATAAACATCCGAACATCTACTTTGTACAAAGAAAGGTTCTGGCAGGTTCTGGGCAGGGCAGGAAGCCCAAAAGAAGTATGTCTGCCTTAGAGAGTGTACAGTTTAGATAGGAAATAAAAAGTAAAAAGAAAAAAAAAAACCCAACTTGAATAGTTAATTAACAAATCACAGTTTAAATAATGATGAAAAGCATGTGTAAAAGAGATGTCAAGGTAGGACATAATTAATGGTACTAAGTTGAATAGGCCTTGGGGGAAGAAGAGATGTGTAGTCAAGTATATTTTAGAAGTCTATAATTAAAGATTGGAGGAATCTGGGATATTTGGAGTGGAGGGAGATTCCTTTCTAAATTAGCTTTTTAAATTGTGAAATTTCACATTCTTCTACATGTAATTTTTTTGTAGCTATATATAGTTTAGTTTAAAGAATAACAAGTATTTCTGTACCTACTTTATAGAAAAAGAATACTACCCAATATTCTTTGAAGTCCCCTAAATGCCTCTCCCTGATCATACCCCTTCTTCCCCTCCAGAGTAATCATTCTGAAGTTTGTTTTTAGTATTTTCTTCATAGTTTTTAAAAACCACATTTGTATGTATCCCTATATATGTTTAGATTTGCCTGCTTTAAAACTTTATCTCAATGGAATCATATATTGTATATACTGTATACAGTCTCTGCAAATTGCTTTTATCCTTTTGTGTGATTCATCTGTGTTCATATACGAAATATACTTGATTCATTTTCACTTCGGGATTGAGATGTTTTTCCATGTTCCATCTTGTTTTCACCCTTCCCCTTTGGTAGTTATACATTCTATGTGTATTGTTTTTCTGTCTACCTAGAAATATTAACATGAATATTTGAGATGTAACAGAATCAGTAATTTACCTAACTCCTGAACAGTAACAACTTTAATACGCTCTGCCTCTGGTCACCCTGCCTGCTGACTTAACATGTTCTTGTGGTCCATCATCTTTAGTCCTTTTTGTAATCCCATAAATCAGACAGTAATATTAGTCTTCTTTCAAACAGTGTTTGTTTAGAAATAGTGACAAATTCACTCTTTTTTTCCCTTACCATTCCCTTTTACATCTCAGATTTTCCTTCTGGGACAATTTTCCTTCTTCCTGAAACTTCAGAAGTTAGTTGGTTGGTGACTTTGCGTGGTATAAAAATCTGTTTTGTTTTTCTAAAAAATTGTCCTCTTCTTTGTTTTTTTTTTTTTTAATATACATTTAAAAAAATTTTTATTTATTTATTTTTGGCTGCATTGGGTCTTCGTTGCTGTGCACGAGCTTTCTCTAGCTGCGGCGAGTGGAGGCTACTCTTCGTTGCGGTGCGTGGGCTTCTCATTGTGGTGACTTCTCTTGTTGCAGAGCACGGGCTCTAGAGTGCAGACTCAGTAGTGTGGCACAAGGGCCCTAGAGCACAGGCTCAGTAGTTGTGGCGTACGGGCTTAGTTGCTCCGCAGCATGTGGGATCTTCCTGGACCAGGGCTCGAACCCGTGTCCCCTGCACTGGCAGGCGGATTCTTAACCACTGCGCCACCAGGGAAGCCCTGTCCTGTTCTTTGAAAGATAGTTTTACTTCTGTGTAGTATTGGTATTTTGTGCATGTGCTTGGTCACAATTTAAAATACATTTCTTACTCTCAATCATGATTAAAAACCATGCCAGTGGGACTTCCCTGGTGGTACAGTGGATAAGACTCTGCATCCCCAGTGCAGGGGGCCTGGGTTTGATCCCTGGTCAGGGAACTAGATCTCCCACATGCATGCCACAACTAAGAGTTCGCATGCCACAACTAAGGAGCCCGTGTGCCGCAACTAAGGAGCCCTGGAGCCGCAACGAAGGAGCCTGCCTGCCAAAACTAAGAGCTGGTGCAACCAAATAAATAAATATTAAAAACAAAACAACAACCACCACCACAAAAAACCATGCCAGTACATCGAAGGTACATACACAGGTCAACTTTACTGGGTAATACTGAGTGTTTTTCAAAATGATTTTATCAATTCACACTCCCATCAGTTAGAGTCTAAAAGTTTCTCTTGCTTTAGTTTCTTTCCACTTCTTGGTATTATCAGATTCAAAATATTTCCAATACAGTAGCTGAGAAATATCTTTTAATATTGTTTTAGATTTCATTTTTCTGATTATCTATAAAATTGAACACCTTTTCAATCTTATTCTCTGTTTATTTTCATCTCTTCTTTGCCTTTATAGTTAGCTGTCTCTTCATAGCTTAAAACTGTGTTTTGTTTGTAAATCTAGTCTGACAATTTTTTTCTTTCTTTTGGAGATTTTATTTCATTTACATGTTTTATAATTATTGATATATATTTGGATTTTTTTGTGTGTAATTTATTAATTTTTGGCTGCACTGGGTCTTTGTTGCTGCGCACGGGCTTCTCGTTGCGGTGGCTTCTCGTTGCGGAGCACGGGCTCTAGGCGCGCAGGCTTCAGTAGTTTTGGCATGTGGGCTCAGTAGTTGTGACTCGCGGGCTCCAGAGCGCAGGGTCAGTAGTTGTGGCACATGGGCTTAGTTGCTCCGCGGCATGTGGGATCTTCCCAGACCAGGGCTCAAACCCGTGTCCCCTGCATTGGCAGGTGGATGAATAACCACTGTGCTGCCAGGGAACCGCATATGTTTGGATTTAATTCTGCCGTCTTATCTAATGCTTATTATTTGTCAAATCCTTTCCACCCCTTCCATGTTTGTTTTTATTTTGATTGTTTTGTACTTAAAATATTTCTGTTGAGAAATTTGGTATTGTTTTGATTTTTTTTTTGGCCGCACTGCACGGCTTGTGGGATCTTAGTTCCCCGACCAGGGATTGAACCTGGGTCCACGACGGTGGAAGTGCTGAGTTTTAACCACTGGACCAGCAGGGAATTCCCTTCATTCTTGATCCTTTGTAAATAAATTTCCCTTCCCTGTAATAATTTTAGTATTTTCCTTTATCCTGTCCTTCTATCTATAGTTCACCACAAAACACTGTTTTGAAAATAGTTTACTGGAACGCAAGATTTTAAAAAACAAAGAGTCAATACATTTTCTTAAAAAACAGCTTAATTTTTTGGGCAGTTTTAGCTTTATGGAATTGCACAGAAAGTACGGTTCCCACCCCCACCCCCGCCCCGCCCCGCTCCCTAAGAAAACTTATTTAAAAGGAAATTTCAGGCAAATAAAATGGATGTTAAAGGGCTTCCCTGGTGGCGCAGTGGTTGAGAATCTGCCTGCCAATGCAGGAGACGCGGGTTCGAGCCCTGGTCTGGGAGGATCCCACGTGCCACGGAGCGGCTGGGCCCGTGAGCCACAACTACTGAGCCTGCGCGTCTGGAGCCTGTGCTCCACAACAAGAGAGGCCGCGATAGTGAGAGGCCCGCGCGCCGCGATGAAGAGTGGCCCCCGCTCGCCGCAGCTGGAGAGGGCCCTCGCACAGAAACGAAGATCCAACACAGCCAAAAATGAATAAATAAATAAATAAATAAATGTACTATTCAATTAAAAAAAAATGGATGTTAAAGTTTGTAATTATTTTTAATTCAAAGACCTTCTGGAAAATAGATCTTTGTGTGGGCCTCTTCCTTGTGTTTTTTTCTTTTCCCTATTTTTTGACCTGTCATTCTTAACAAATGCTTAAACTTCACAACTATCCATCATTGCAAAATTCCATACTACTATAAATTCTTTGATTGCAAAGTCGTAAAACAACAACAATAAAAATGATAACGTTTAGGTATTTCTTAGAAAGTTTTATTTTTATTTATGGTAATTATATACTTCCCCCTTACTCCAGATGTTCTAGACTTTGTGAAACTTAAACTTTAGCTGAACAGTCATACCTGTAGACACTACTAACTGTATGCAATTATCAGCTGTAAGCACCCCTGACTATAAAGAGTTCACACTTACTATGTAGGAAGGATGATGCCAGTTTAATTGATTATGCCCATTTTGAGCTGCTGTGATGATTATTGGCTATTTAATGGGAATATGGTTACTCTTGATTTTTCTTTGCATTGGCTTAATGTCCTTATTGCTACATAAATCTGCCTTGACAATTACTAGCATAGTAATTTTAGTCTTCATAATTTTCCTCCAAAACTTTTTTGACATGTGAGACTAAATAAGAGCTTTATTCTAGGCTCTGTATTTAGAATATCTTTGGTATATTTGTACAAATTACACTCCTACTAGTGTTTTGTTTTCCTTTAACTGGCCCAGCTGAAGGAGTTATCACTCTTTGTTAATTTGTTAGTAAAATGATATCTCCTTTAATTTCCCTTTCTAAAATTGTTAGGTTGAATGTCTCATGTGTTTAAAGACCATTTCATTGTCTTTTTCAGTTGCTGGCCATATTCTTTGATTTTTCTATTGAGAATTTGTTCTTTCTTTCTCTCTTTTTAAAATTTTTGTTGGAGTATAGTTGACTTACAGTGTTATGTTAGTTTCACGTGTACAGCAAAGTGAATCAGTTATACATACATATATATATATCTCCATTCTTTTTCAGATTCTTTTCCCATATAGGTTATTACAGAATATTGACTAGAGTTCCCTGTGCTATACAGTAGGTCCTTATTAGTTATCTATTTTAGATATAGTAGTGTGTATATGTTAATCCCAATCTCCTAATGTATCACTTCCCCGTGCGTTTCCCCTTTGGTAACCATAAGTTTGATTTTGAGATCTGTGAGTCTGTTTCTGTTTTGTAAATAAGCTTATTTGTATCATATTTTATTAGAGTCCACATATAAGTGATATCATATGATATTTGTCTTTCTCTGTCGACTTACTTCACTTAGTATGATAATCTCTAGGTCCATCTGCCAAGTGGCCAGAATGGCCATCACCAAAAAATCTACATATGATAAATGCTGGAGAGGGTTTGGAGGAAAGGGAACCCTCCTACACTGTTGCTGGGAATGTAAATTGGTACAACCATTATGTTTTTTTCTCTTACAAAAATATTACTCTGTTGCTGTATTAGTAATATTTTTAGGAAAATTATTTAATGTTACCTAGTAAGTGACATATTTTAGGTGGCTTAAGGGTCAAATGATACTCTAACCATAGAACAGTAATGCTGTGGCTTGATATTTTATTGTGCATGTATATGGATATAATCATATACACAGATATAAATCAGGTTATTAAAGTATAGATGAATATGTGCTCTTTATGAAACTCATGGGGAGTGAAAAATTAAAGGCCGTTCCTTGGCCCTCATTTTCCTTCACATCTACAGAAGAAACCACTGTTAACCAGTTCGGTGTGTAGCGTTCTAGGTATCTTGCTCTATTTGTAAGTGTTTACATATACGCAAATGTACATGCTTATATGCATATTTGTACATTTGTATACACTTAAAAAAATTCGTGGACTCATATATTCTGTAATGTCCCTTTTCCTCTTGAAACTGTGTCTTAGAGAGCTTTCTATTTTAGTGCAAATAGAAAGTACAAATACATTGTTTGTAGTGATCAGAAACTGCAAATGATTGAGTGGGTAGAGCATACTTTATTTAAATATTCCTTTGATCAGCTTTTAAGTTGCTTGTGCTATAGTGAACATCCTCATATATTTCCACATCTGTATCTATTCTCTATATATTTATGCGCATGAGATAGGATAGATTTCTAGATGTGAAAGTGATCAAGTGGTGTGCATATTTTATATTTTGATAGATATTGCTGAATTGCCTTTTAGTATATGCTGTACCATTTACATCCTTGCCAGCTGTTATGAGTGAGCATTTGTCTCTTCTGTACTCCCACAATCACTGAATATTATCAGTATTCTTCATTTTCCATTTAATTGCTTGACTTCCCTGATGACTTTGTGAGGTTGAACGCTTCATCATGTTTTACAGGTCAGTTCATTTTATCTATCAATTGCTTGTTTGTATTCGTTGTCCCTTCTCCTGTTAGGTTTATCTCTCAGTTTACTTGGTTCTTCCTTTATGTCCGTAAGTAAAGTTTTATTATATCTCTCATTAAAGTTGTTCCTAGTAACTTGATTGTTATTGCATCTCTTTTCATTACATTTGAATTGATTATCACTGCTGTTTTGTTCAATAGGAGGTATAGGAAAGTCGTTGATGTTTATATGTTACTATGGTGATCAGTCTTATAGAAAACTCTGTTAGAGCTTTTCAGTTGATTAACTTGTGTCTTCTAAGTAGATGTTGGTGATGTTATCTGTCAGTGATGACAGTTTTGTCTAGTCCCTTGTGGTGTTAAAACTTCTTATTTCCCTTTGTTTACCTTAATTACATAACATTCAGCCTTAGGTTACATGGCTTTCTTTTAAAGTTTGACTCCATATAAAATTTTTCTGTTCAGTGGGAAGCAGGACTATAGTTTGCTTATCTTTAGAATGGTTAGGTGGTTATCTGAATTCTAGTTACTAAATTCCTATTTTTCCTCTTGAGTTGTAGAACCATTGTATTCATTCAGCAAAGCACATATTGAGTGCCTGTGTAATGTCTGGTGCTGTTAGGTGTGGGGAGTGCAGTAGTGACTAAAACAAAATTCCAGCCCTTGTGGAGATTACATTCTATCTTAAGAGACAGATTAATAAAATAACAATAAATGTAATGTGAGGCACAAACAAGAATGAAGCGGGGAAATGGATAGCAAGTGACAGGCCCTATTTTGTGGATTTGCTGATAAGAAAAGTCCTCTCTGAGGATGTGACATTTCAGCAAAAACCTCAATGAAGAGAGGCCTGTGACTATCTGGGAGAAGTGTTCTAGGCAGAGGAATCCATAAATGCCAAGGCCCTGAAGTGGAACATCTTAGGTGTGTTTATGAAGTGCTAGGTGGCCAGTACAGCAGGATGGCAGAGTGTAAGGAGAAGAATGTCCCCATGTGAGGATCAGAGGGAACCAGGACAGGCACATGGTGTAGGGCCTAGTAGGACATGAGGACTTCGGACTTCATCCTAGGTGTGATGAGAAACCGTTGGAGGATTGAGAGGAAGAGAGTGACCTGTTTTAATTTAATGTTCAGAAAGATCATCCAGAATTGTTTGGGGAGCCTGTAGGCCGGTGAGAGTGGAAACAGGGAGGCCGCTAATTGCGATATAGCCAGTGGTTAAGAATATTGGCTATGGAGCTAGACCTATTAAATTTTTTTTTTTTCTTCAGCTAAGACAGCAAAAGAGATGATTTATTGTTACACGTTAACATTCAGCTGCAACTGAGAATAGAACTAGTCCAGTATGTCAAAGGTCCAGGGCAGAGGACCAAAAGGGACCGTTTTGATATGAGCAAGGTGGGTCTCTCAAAGGCGGTCGAGGCGATCAGAATGGCCATCGATGTTCCAGATCCACTGAGACAAGTTCTAGACAGTAGGCAAGCAGTCCAACAATTTGTACCAGCGTCCCTGGCCTCTGGCTTCTGTTGTTTCTGCTCCTGTGGCTTCCATGGCCGTACAAGTTTACTTGGACCTCTGCCTCATCTTTCTTCTTTTGCGCTTCAGCCTGTGCGTTCGCTTCTTCCTCCACTTCGCTCTCATGGTGCAGAGGTTTCTCAGAAGATAGCACTCTAGACCTATTAAATTTGAGTAAACTTGAAGATCCGTTATCTTCCCTGAGCTTCATTTTTTTTTTTTTTTTTTTTTTTTTTAGAAAGACCATTTTTTTAAAAATAGTTTTATTTATTTTTTTAAGTTTTTGGTCGCGTTGAGTCTTCGTTTCTGTGCGAGGGCTTGCTCTAGTTGCAGCAAGCGGGGGCCACTCTTCATTGCGGTGCGCGGACCTCTCGCTATCGCGGCCTCTCTTGTTGCGGAGCACAGGCTCCAGACGTGCAGGCTCAGTAATTGTGGCTCACGGACCTAGTTGCTCTGCGGCATGTGGTATCTTCCCAAACCAGGACTCCAACCCGTGTCCCCTGCATTGGCAGGCAGATTCTCAACCCCTGCGCCACCAGGGAAGCCCTGAGCTTCATTTTATTCATCTGTAAAATAGAGATGGTGATAAAACAGTGGCTCTTACATACTAAATGCTCAGTAAAGGCTAGTTGTATGATTCCCAATTGTAACAGTAACAAAAAGATGATGGTGACTTGAGGCTCTTAGCAATTGTAAATGGTGAGAAGTTTGCATGTTTGGAATACAGGTCTCTCCTGCTATCCGAAAGCAGTGTTCTTATGAAAACTTTCATAAGCCGAGATGGCATAAAGCGAAGAAGCAGTTACCCCTTTTTTTTTGGAAAAGTGAAAATCCTCTTTGGGTTTCTTTTGGTTGGTGAAAACAGGTACTAATGTAGGTCTCTTGTGAAAGTGAAGTGGCATAAAGCGAGCTTTTGAAAAGTGGGGGATACCTGTATATCTTGTAGGTAGAGCTGATGAGATTTGCTGACATGATGTATGGGGAGTGAGAGAAAGGGACCTAAAGTTATGGAGCTGGGTTCCTCAGGTGATTGATGCCACTATCGACTGAGGTGGGAAACATCGGAAAAAGCAAGTTTCAGAGGGTAGGGTGTGGAGTCACATTTGGTTTTTGATGTGTTAACTTTAAAGATGCTGTTGAGTAGACAGTTAAATATGAGTTGTAATTCAGTAGAGAGGTAGGAAATAGAGGAATTTGGGAGTTAACAGCATATACATAAAGAGACTGGGTGAGATTACCCAGGGAATGAGCCTTTGTATGTAGAGAAGAGATTTAATGACAGAGCCCTGGACACTCTACCATTTAGGGGTCAGTAAAGAGGAAGAGGAACCAGCAGAGGAAGTGAGAAGCAGCAGCCAGTGTGGTAGAAGAATCAGGAGAATGTTATGTCCAAGAAGCTAAGGAGAAAACGAGCACTTGTCTCATGGGCATATGACAGATTGAGAATTGGCAAGTTGTAGGTGCTTGGTAGAGTAACTAGATAATTTATTGATCAAACCAAGACCCCACCCCCCTCGCCCCCGTTTTCTGGCTGCACTGCGCAACACGTGGAACTTCCCTGACCAGGATCGAACTCGTGCCTCCTGTAGTGGAAGTGCAGAGTCTTAGTAGCCACTGGACCACCAGGGAAGTCCAAACCAAGACATTTTGAATGTGACAGGAGCACAATCATTATGTGAGAATGACAGGCCTAAACTGGCACAGTCCAGGCAAACCCAGTTGTATGTCACCCTGTTCTTTAGTGACCCTGATCCCAGCCCCTTCAGTGGGATGTGGGGGAGGACATTCAGATGGAGAGGCATGGAGCTGAAGTGGAGAATGGGATACGGAACTTTTTCAAGGAGTATTGTTCGAAGGTTGGTGCGGAGAAGCAGAGCAGTAGCTGGGAGAGGATGTGGAGTCCAGAGAGGGTTTTCTTTTTTTTTTTTAAAGAAGATTGTTGTTATTGCAGTAAATTGTATGCTGATGGGACTGATTTTCAGAGTAGAAAAGGTTGATAATTCAGGAGAAGAAGGGAATAATGCAAAGTTCATGAACAGGAAAGAAAATGTGATCCGGAACACAGGTAGAGGGATTGATGTCAGCTAGGAGCATACATAGTGTGTTTAATAGGAGGAAAGGTAGAGTATATGGAAAAGCATTCAGGAAAATCGGAGGGTTTGGTAGGAGGAGATGAAAACTCTTCTGACTACCTCCATTTTGCCATTGAAGTAACAAGCAAGTTCTATCAACTGAAGGGTGTAAAATGGAGAGTCTTAAATTTTTTTTTGTTTTTTTATTTTTGGCTGCGTTGGGTCTTTGTTGCTGCGTGTGGGCTTTCTCTAGTTGCGGTGAGCAGGGGCTACTCCTCGTTGGGGTGCACGGGCTTCTCATTGTGGTGGCTTCTCTGGTTGCAGAGCATGGGCTCTAGGTGGGGCTCCAGTAGTTGCAGCACGTGGGCTCAGTAGTTGTGGCTCGCGGGCTCTAGAGTGCAGGCTCAGTAGTTGTGGCGCACGGGCTTAGTTGCTCCGTGGCATGTGGGATCTTCCTGGACCAGGGATCCATGCATGTCCCCTGCATTGGCAGGTGGATTCCTAACCACTGCGCCACCAGGGAAGTCCCTTAAATGTTCGAAGACAGAAAAAGTATGAAATAAATATCTAAGGTAATGGGAGAGTAAACTGACCCAAGTGGAGATTGCTGGGCAGCAGTGAGGGGCTGCTTGAGGTGTGAGGTTAGAAATACAAAGTGAAGTCAGTAGCCTGGCTGTGTCTTTTTCCCTCAGCTTGAATTCACAGACCAGAGTAGGTGGAGAGTTAGATTTAATACGGATTGAGGTTTTTCCCAGACAAATATAATGGAATGAAATAAGAGAAAGTATTGAGGGTCTATGTAACAGAGTGATTATAACTGCTGACCATGGTATCCAAGCTGGGAAAAGAGGTAATAAAGATACGGGAATGAGGAGAGCATCCCAGTGACAATAGCTAACCGTGAGTGCCTACCAGGGAACTGGCATTGTAGGTGCTTTACATTCAGTCCTCAAAGTAATCCTGTGAGGTAGTGCTTTTGTACCACTTTACAGATGAGGAAATTGAGGCACTGAGTTTAAGCAGCTCATATATGGTTGTGCAGCTGGTAATTAGCCTTTTAATACAGGCAGTATGGCTCTGCAGTCCATGCTTGTAATCACTGTATTACAGCTGCCTCTTAGCTGAACCGTGAGAAGCTGGTAGGGGAGATGAATTGGCAGATCCTGTAAGGTTGAAGATTATTGGAGTGAGGTCCTACAGGGTGTAAAGCTCCTGTGGACACGGGTATACAAATACCTGTTCAAGTCCCTGCTTTCAACCTCTTGTTTTTTTGAGAGTGTGTGGGTCAACATGTCTTGGTCCAGTGGAGTGAAATCCTGAGACACTTAGAGGAGAGATGGTCTTGAGCTTGTAAGAATTTTTCCTTTGCCAATTTTGATGTGTGAGGGGCTGAGTAATGGACTTCTGACTGAAGTTATGTTTGGTAGCGAATACAGGCACTGGCCCAAGATAGCTAGCTCCCCTACCCCCAACAAATTTTTTTTTAAAGTTGAAGTTTAGGAGGAACCAGTAGTTTTACAGACCTCAGTTCATGGGTCTTCTCCCCATGGATCTGTTGCCCTCACTACAGTTTAGCTCTTACCAACTCAGTGACTTTGGGTAACTTATTTAACCTTTCTTAATTTCAGTTTGGTTATCTGTAAAATGGGAACAGTAATGTCTACTTCAACAGGATAGTTAAGAGGATTCAGTGAGAATAATGTACTTTAAGGTTTTTTGGGTTTTTTTGTTTTGTTTGGTCGTTTGTTTTTGCTTCATGTATTTTGAAGTTCTGTTGTTAGGTATACATACACATTTAGAATGAGAATTATGTGTTGTTGGGAATCAGTATTATCAATATGTAATATCCTTCTTTATCCCTGGTCATTTTTTTTTTTCGAAGTTTGCTTTGTATGACATTGGCAAATCCACTCCAGCTTAATTTTGATTAGTGTTGCATGGTATATGTTTCCTTAAATATGTCATTATATTTGATTTCAGTTTCAAGTAGGCAGCATATAGTTGGGGCATTTTCTTTTTTAATTGATTCTGACACAATGTATTTTTTTTTTTAATCTCTGTATTTTGATTGGAGTGTTTTAGGCCACTTACGTTTAATGTAATTATTCATTTGTTTTGATTTAGGCCCATCATTTGTTATTTATTTCTAGTGAGCCTTTAATTTTGGTTTTGTAATTTTTTATTTCTAAAATTTCTTCTTTATGTCTTTTCTTTATTTGCTCATACTTTCTATTTTAAGTTTTAAGAGTGTTCAGTATCGCTCATTTGAACATTTTATAATAGCTGCCTCAAAGTGCTCATCAGATAATTCCAACCTCTGTCATTTTATCATTAGCCTTTTTTGTTCATTGTACTTTTTCGTGTGATTTGATATTTTTGTAGTTCTCTATGTATCAGGTAATTTGGATTGTTTCTTGAACATTTTAGATATTATAAGACTGTGTGTTTTAAAAACATGGAGAATGGTGGTAATTTTGATTTAGCAGGCACTTGGCCTGGGTAGGTCCAAGCTACAGGTTTCAACCAGCCCTTTGTGGGCTTGTAGTATAAGGTCAGTTTAGTTTTCAAAGCCTTTTGCAAGACTGTTTCTATTTGTACTGTATGTGCAGTACCAAGTAATCAGTCTGGGACCTGGCCAGAGGTCTGTTAGCTCAGTTCTGAAAGGCTTTCTTATACTAATTAGGATCAGGTCCACCCATGGGCAGGTTGTTGGTCAGATCAGGCGAGCTCTCTCATTTTCTGCACCTCAGCAGTCACTCCTGGGTTTCAGACTTCTTTGAGTTCAGGCCAGGAGATACTGGAGAGGTAAAATAGAAGTAAACTTAGTGATACTTTGGTAGTACTTTGAATTTTGGTGTCTGTTCTTGAACAGCCTGCTGTTGCATGTCTTTAAGGAAACTCAAATAGCTGTTTCATGAATTATTTACATGTTTTATAGTTACATTCAGTGAGAGAAAAAGTTTGGCATATATTCCTTCATCTTATTTAGAGCTGGAGCCCCTTGATAATCTTTTGTTTGAGATTTTTATGTGTGTTTTTAAATCGAAAAATAGGTTGTAATTTTATTTTCTTTGAATACCCTTGTTTTGACTTGGTATGTATGACAATTATAATATCTGCAAAAAATAGGTAGTAGAGTGTTCCTTTTTTATTCTATGGAAAAGGTGTCTGTTTATGATGGATATTGGTTTTATATAGTGTCTTTGATTTTGCTGTCAGTGGAATGCCAGCCTCATAGAATCAGTTGGAAAGTGTTTCCTTCTCCATTATTTACAGAAGATAGTGCAGGATTAGTATATCTTAAAAGTTTGATAGAATTCATCAGTAAAGCCATTTGGGATTGGATTTTCTTTGTGTGAAGGTTTATACTTACAAATTCAATTTTTAAAATAGATAACTGGGTTATTCAAATTTTCTATTTCTATTCTTAAGTCATTTTTGGTAATTTGTGCCTTCCAGGGATTTTGGTCCATTTCATCTACGTTGCTGATTCATTGACATAAAATTATTTATAATATAATGTCATTGTCCTTTTTTTTTTTTTTTTTTTTAAATTTATTTATTTATTATTTATGGCTGTGTTGGGTCTTCGTTTCTGTGCGAGGGCTTTCTCTAGTTGCGGCAAGCGGGGGCCACCCTTCATCGCGGTGCACGGGCCTCTCATTATCGCGGCCTCTCTTGTTGCGGAGCACAGGCTCCAGACGCGCAGGCTCAGTAATTGTGGCTCACGGGCCCAGTTGCTCCGCGGCACGTGGGATCCTCCCAGACCAGGGCTCGAACCCGTGTCCCCTGCACTGGCAGGCAGATTCTCAACCACTGCGCCACCAGGGAAGCCCTCATTGTCCTTTTAATGTGTGTAGTCTCTCTAGTGATGACCCCTGTTTCATATTTTCTATTGGTAGTTTGTGAGGGTTTTTTTGTTTGTTTTTCTTTTCTTGATCATTTTTGCTCGAGAGTCATCTATTTTATTCTTTCAAAGAAGTATCTTTTGGTTTCACTGATTTAAAAAAAAATTGTTGTGCTTTTATATCATCGATTTCTGCTCTTTATTATTTCTTCCCTTCTGTTTATTACAGGATTGATTTGATTTTCATTTTTTAATTTCTTAAAGTAGAGACCTGTATTACTATTAGAGTTGAGCTGTTATTTTCTGATTTAACTATTTTTTTTTACTGTTTATTTTTATTGAGGTGTAGTTGATGTACTATATTACAGAAGTTTCAGGTGTAGAAAATAGTGATTAACAATTGTTTTACAATTTTTAAAGGTTATATTTTTCAGTTTATAGTTATTATAAAATATTGACTATATTCCCTGCATTGTACTGTATATCCTTGTAGCTTATTTATTTTGTACATGTTTGGTACCTCTTAATTCCTTGACATAGGAATCTTACATCTTGACTCTGATATAACTATCTTGCCCTTGATATAATTATTTAAGTAAGTTTCCCTCTTTCACTGCTTTCCTGAATCTTAATGAAATTCTGTGTTTTCATTTTCATTTAGCTCAAGCTATTTTTTAATTTCCTTGTCATTTCTTTCTTGACTAGTGCCTTATTTAGAATTGTGTTGTTTACTGAATATTTGAGGATATTGCATACATCTTTTTTGTTTGTTTACAGTTTAATACTATTATGACCAGAGAACATGTTCTATATGATTTCAGTCTTTTAAAATTTGTTGAACTTTGTTTTATGGCCTACAATATGGCTTATTCTCTGGATTGTGTGCTTGGAAAGAGTAGGTATTCTGTTGTCATTAGGTAGGGTGTTCTATAACTGTCAATTAGGTCCATGTGGTTGGTAGTAGTCTTAAGTCTTCTGTCTCTTTATGGAGTTTTGTGTCTACCTGTATCAGTTATTGAGCAGAGTGTTGCAATATCCAGATATAATTGTGGGTTTAAACATTTCTCCTTGCAATTATGTATTTTGAAACTTTGCTATTGAATGCATACATATTTAGGACTGTTATCTCCTTGATGAAGGTTCTTGTTTTCTTAAGTTAATCTGATAAAATTTGCCTTTGAATTGTTGTATTAAGACCATTTATGCTTAACATAATTATTTATGTGAATGGGTTTAAATCTACTTGCACTTTGTTTTGTATTTGTTCATTCTCTCCCATTTTTTCCTTTGTTTCCTTTTATTCATTTCCTGTCTTTTTTGGGTTAATTGAATATTTTTTTAGGATTCTATTTTATCTCCATTTGACTAAATAAGCTGTGTGTGTGTGTGTTTACAAAAGAGTAACTTTAGGATTTACGTTACACATTTTTAACTCATCAGAGTCTACCTTCAATTAATATCACTTCAGATGTAATAAAAGGCCTGTACATCAGTATACTTTTACCCTCCAATGTTTTGAACTATTGTTGCCATACATTTAAATTTTATATATATTATGAAATCCACAATAAAATATTTTTGCTTTGAACAGTGAGTTAACTTTTAAAGAGATTTAAAAATAAAAGTCTTTTATATTTATTCACATAGGTACCATTTCCATCACTCTTTATTCCTTTCCATAGAGGAATTTTGATCCATATTTTTATTGAGTATTATTTTCCTTTTTTCTGAAGAATTTCCTTGACGTATCTTCTAATGAAGGTTTTTTGGTGAAGAATTTGTTTAGCGTTTGTTTGAAAAAAATTTTAGATTACTATTATTTATCTATCTATCTATCTATGGCTGCGTTGGGTCTTTGTTGCACGTGGGCTTTCTTTAGTTGCGGTGAGCTGGGGCTACTCTTTGTTGTGGTGCACAGGTCTCTCATTGCGGTGGCTTCTCTTTGTTGCGGAGCACGGGCTCTAGGACGCACGGGCTTCAGTAGTTGTGGCTTGTGGGCTCTAGAGCGCAGGCTCAGTAGTTGTGGCGCATGGGCTTAGTTGCTCCGCGGCACATGGAATCTTCCCGGACCAGGGCTCGAACCCGTGTCCCCTGCATTGGGAGGCAGATTCTTGACCATTGAACCACCAGGGAAGTCCCTCAAAAGTTTTTTTTTAAGTTAAACATAACTTAAACATAACTACTACTACTTACACTACTTGCCTTAATAAATTCTGAAAATAATTATTCTCTCCCTTTTTCTATGAACAATAAAATCAACCTTAGCCCTGATCACCCTTTCCCATCAAGTTGTTGTCATCTCTTATTTTTTCTGCCTACTTTCCCCCTTCCCCTCATGAATGATGCTGTTTTGTCTGCTTGACTTGGTGTGTTATATTGGCAATATTTCTAATATTATATTTGCATTCTGATTATATTTATTGGTATTTTTTTTCATCCATAGCTTTTTTGGATATGCTAGAATTTTGGTTTGGTTATTTCCTTTTAATTTTTTTTTGTGGGATGAGGATGACTTTTTGAGAGTGTGTAGTATTGCATTTATAAAACTATTTGGACTTTGATCGCTTTAACTTAAAAAAATTTTTATATCTCCTTTACTGGTTTTGATGGATTAATATCCTTTTAAAAATAAGATTTAGGGCTTCCCTGGTGGCGCAGTGTTTAAGAATCCACCTGCCAATGCATGGGACACGGGTTCGAGCCCTGGTCCGGGAAGATCCCACAAGCCGCGGAGCAACTAAGCCCGTGCGCCACAACTACTGAGCCTGTGCTCTAGAGCCCACGAGCCACAACTACTGAAGCCCGCACGACTAGAGCCTGTGTTCCACAACAAGAGAAGCCACCGCAGTGAGAAGCCTGTGCATCACAATGAAGAGTAGCCTCTGCTCACCACAACTAGAGAAAGCCTGCATGCAGCAACGAAGACCCAACGCAGCCAAAAATAAATAAATACATAAAATTAAAAAAAAAAAGATTTAAATAGGTTTCCTGCTGTTTAAAACAGCCTTTTTTGCTTTACCTTTTCATATTATTTTTCTCTATTCCTTATTGTTTTCAAGTCTAAGTATTTTTCAAATAAATACTGTGTTCGTTTGTACTTTTTCTTTTTAAGTAGTGAAATAATTTAAAGCTCTGAAATTATCTGAATACTGCTTTGTCAATTTCTAAGGTTTTTTTTAATATGTAATGTCTTTTTTTTTTAATGTGTTTAAAAACTTTTTTTGACTCATTTCTATCCTTTATGAGACCTCAAAAACCTTAAAGGTCTTTTTTTTTTTTAATTGCATTGGGTAAGAGAATTGTACTTTACCATGATTCTTTTTTTTTTAAACATCTTTATTGAAGTATTGCTTTACAGTGTTGAACATTGCAATGTTGAACATTGCTTTACAATGTTGTGTTAGTTCCTGCTGTATAACAAAGTGAATCAGCTATATGTATACATATCTTCCCATATCCCCTCCCTCCCTATCCCACCCCTATAGGTGGTCACAAAGCACCGAGCTGATCTTACCATGATTCTTATGTTTATTTTACTTTACTGAAATGTTTATAAATTAAAATTCATCACACTTGTAAGGCAAGTGTGATTAGATCATGCTTAATAGTTAGATTTTTTGTTTTTTTGGGGGGTGGTTTGCAGGAGTGTGCCTCACTTTCTCCTTAAGGGGTAGGTGTCTTAAAAATGCAGACATCTGGACATCACTCCTCAATTTCATTAGATATAGAGGTGTAACCTGGTGTGTGAACTTTGAACCCACTAGGTAGTTAAAAACCACTACTGTAGGGCTTCCCTGGTGGCGCAGTGGTTGGGAATCTGCCTGCTAATGCAGGGGACACGGGTTCGAGCCCTGGTCTGGGAGGGTCCCGCATGCCGCGGAGCGGCTGGGCCCGTGAGCCACAGCTGCTGAGCCTGCGCGTCTGGAGCCTGTGCCCCGCAACGGGAGGGGCCGCGATAGTGAAAGGCCCGCGCACCGCGATGAAGAGCGGTCCCCGCACCGCAATGAAGAGTGGCCCCCGCTTGCCGCAACTGGAGAAAGCCCTCGCACGAACCGAAGACCCAACACAGCCAAAAATAAATAAATAAATAAATAAAGTAGGGGGGGAAAAAAAAAAAAAACAATATCTTAAAAAAAAAAAAAAAACCACTACTGTAGACGGAGGGAGTGATCTCAAGTTCTGGTAAAAGAGGGGAAAACCTAGCCTGGAAAATACTTACAGAAGTTATGACGTTACAGAGTTATGATGACACAAACATATTAATATGGGCCTCTGTCCCCACATTTAGGTATAAGGAAGGGCTGAATATGTGGGAAAAATGACTGTGAAGTGTGATATTTACTATTTGATATGGTAAAGTGAAGGAAAAATTGCCTAAATTATTTTGTGTACCTTCAACTTGTGCTTTATTTTGAGTATAATTCTAAGCTTTAATGTGTAACATTTAATCATATGTTTATTTCTTTGTCCATAGGCCTCGAAGTAGAGGAAAAAGTACAGTGGAAGATGAGGACAGCATGGATGGGCTGGAGACAACAGAAACAGAAAATACTGTGGAAACAGGTTTCAAAACTTAATTAAAAAATTTAAGAACTTACAGAGTAATTTGTACAGTTAGCAGTCGTCTATACACCGAGTTCTAAAACTTCCATGTGCTAGAGTAGTTTAATAAGTAATGACAAAGTCAAAAAACCGAGTTTTCTCCCTTTTTTTCCCCTAAAGCTCTGATTTAGTAGAAATCGTTTAATCTCTGTAGAGAAATATTTTATTAAAGCAGAATTAAAACTGGAATAAACAGTAATTCCGGGCCATTCGTATGATATCTCACGGGAGATTTCTGGCTTATGAACCATCTGGTGTTTGTTTATTGTGTTAGCATATATGTGAGGAAAAAATATGTTCCATTAGCAAATAATACTGTGAAATGCTGGGTGAGACCAGAGCAAATACTTCCTAGTCTACTGGACTTTTAGGTGCCTTAAATAAGCTAATGTGTGTTTTGCATCTGCAAAAGGAAAATAGAATAGGTTGCCCAAAGTAGTTTCCAAAATTTATATACCAAGTTAGTGATTTAATGAGCTGTCAACGGGACTAGGTTTCATATTGTATTCACAGGATATCTATGCGAGATGGTCTGTCATTGTCAGTATTTTTACAGTTGTTGTTTAGACATAGTTGATAGGCTTTTTCTCTGATGTTGAATGTCACCACCTTGATGCTTACAGAATGTCATACAGTTTTTAGAGAAAATTAGAAATTGCTGTATCTTTTATAATATAATTTTCCATGGAATACTTTTGGTTGTCAAATGTGTTGCTATTATATGCCTGTAATTCTTGGAAAAGGCTTCAAAAGTTCTGCAGTTCTCATTCCTTTTTCCCATAGAGTCTAGTTAAGTAGAGTGACAGGAGAGAAGCTTGGAAGTTCAGAATTGTACATTTTACCCTTTGGTGTACATTCATTACCACATTATTTATTTGTTTTTATAAATTTATTTATTTTATTTATTTTTTTTTGGCTGCATTGGGTCTTTGTTGCTGCGTGCAGGCTTTCTCTAGTTTCGGCAAGCAGGGGCTACTGTTCATTGCGGTGCGTGGGCTTCTCATCGCGGTGGCTTCTCTTGTTGCCGAGCCTGGGCTCTAGGTGTGCGGGCTTCAGTAGCTGTGGCTCGTGGACTGTAGAGCACAGGCTCAGTCGTTGTGGCGCACGGGCTTAGTTGCTTCGCCGCATGTGGGATCTTCCTGGACCAGGGCTCGAACCTGGGTCCCCTGCACTGGCAGGCAGATTCTTAACCACTGTGCCACCAGGGAAGCCCCTCATTACCACATTACTTTAAACTTGGATTTATATAAGTTCTCCACTAGTTATTTTTCATAGATTTTCCCCTTAATTTAAATTTTTTCTGTACTTTGTACCGTTAGTTTCTTGTGAAAAGTTTTTTGTAATTTTAAGTGACATTTGCGGTGTAATGATTACTTGCAAGTCCCTTTAAGCCAGTGCTGTAAGACTGTCCACAGGTCCTGTTTTGTTGCACTTACCAGAAGTCTCCCTGAGTACTCTGTCTTATTCTCTGAAGATTTAGCACGTCCCTTTCCATTTTCCTCTCCTTCTCCCATTGTCAATTTTAATAATCTATTCAACACCCAGACCTCGTAGCTCCTTGACTTCCTCAGAATCCTCTTCTCCAGCCCACCTCAGTCACTCATTCTTATGGCCAAACTTTAGCCTTTATCACTGTATCACTTACTAGGACACTTGCTGTTTCACTTCCAAAATCTGTTTCAACTGTCCTTACTATACCTGTTCTTTTACTAGCTCACTTTTTCCTAATATCCACACCACAGTAATTCTTCAGACACACTGAATTCTCCAATTCAGTGATCTTACTGATGGGGTTTGTCAGCCTCCTTTTCTAGTTCAGATTCTGTGATCCATTATTGTAGTCGTTCTGTTATGCACCCTTAAACTCTTTTGCCATCCTCCCGCTATTTTGCTTTCATAACAAAACTCAGACTCTGCATTTTGGCAGCGAGAATGGCTGGAGAAAACCATAAACTTGCTGACTGGTGGCATTTTAAACGTATGACCTCACATCTCAAGTGGGTCGTGATTGCTATCCTCCACTCATTCTAGTCTACTTAGAATTCCCTCTCCCGTTATCAGGGACAATTCTTTCACCACCTTTTCTTCTCCCTTCAAACTTCTAACAACTCATTTTTCATTTTTCAGTTGACGATCTTGATTATTTCAATGAAAAAATCAATAGAAGCAAGCAGGAAAGAAATTCCACATTCATCCGCAATCAAATCTTCTTTCCTGCTTGCATGTCTGTCCATCTATTTTATTATACCTTCCTAACTTAAAGTGGGATGAAAAGTCTTTGGGGTCATCTACAGCCAACTCTTCTACCTGTGTCCCGGATACTGTCCCATTTGCGCCTTCAGTTTTCCTTGGTTTCTGGTATCAAGAATTTCCTCTCTCAGTGAATCATTTCCATTAGTATTAGCATTTGTTGCAGTATCACCCTTCTTAAACATAAGTAACTTCTCGTGGTCAGCTACCCCTTTTAGCTACTATATTGCATCTTTGCTCATCTTTATAGCAAAAGCGCTTGAAAGAATTGTCTATACTTATGGTTGTTACTTATTTTTGACCATTTTTTCATGAACCTACTCCAGTCAGGCTTTCTTCCTCCCACTCTCCCAGAACTGGTTTTGATTTCGTATTGCCAAAACCACTGTTGAGTCTTTGTCCTCCTTAGGTATTCAGTGTCATTTTCACACAGCTAACCACTTTCAGGAGGAAAACTTTTTTTTTTAATTTGGCTTTCAGGACACCACATTCTCTTGCTTTTTCTTATCTCACTGATCTCTTTTGCTCATCTCACAGATTAGGTGGTCTCATTTAGTTCAGTTGCTTTAAATATTATCTGTGTGCTGGTAACTCTAAAAATTATATTACCAGCTCTTTTCTTGCTTTGAACACAACCAGTATCTTCAGCTTACTTCTTAACATCTCCTCTTAGATTCTTTTTTTTTTTTTGAGACATGTATATAATATGTATTTGTATACGTATAGTAACACTAATCTTCATTTATCAATTTCCCCCCTCCTTTCCTTTTAATTAATTAATTTATTTATTTTTGGGTGTGTTGGGTCTTCGTTTCTGTGCGAGGGCTTTCTCCAGTTCCAGCGAGTGGGGTCCACTCTTCATCGCGGTGCGCGGGCCTCTCACTATCGCGGCCTCTCTTGTTGCGGAGCACGGGCTCCAGACGCGCAGGCTCAGAAGTCGTGGCTCACGGGCCTAGCCGCTCTGCGGCATGTGGGACCTTCCCAGACCAGGGCTTGAACCCGTGTCCCCTGCATTGGCAGGCAGACTCTCAACCACTGCGCCACCAGGGAAGCCCTCCTCTTAGATTCTTAAGAGGGTCTCAAACTTAATGTGTTTTCTGTGGAACTGTTTACTGTTGTCCCGAAACCTTCTATTCGTCCAGTGTTCCCACCTCAGTAAATGACATCGTGTATTGTTCAGGCTTGAAATACAGAGCCTGTTGGAAAATGCTTTGGGCTTTACCTTGATAATCCTGCCTGATTTCAGTCACCTCTCATCTCCTCCTCTGCTGTCACTACAGAACTAGTCACCACCACTGCTCGTGTGGACTGCTGCAGGAGCTTCCCAACTGGTCTTGCTGCTCTTACTCTCACTCCATTCTAGTTTTGTTCTTCATGTAGTAGTGGAGTGAGCTTTTAATTAAAACCCAAAGTAAGAGTCTTTTATTTCCCTTCTGTAAACTATTCAAGGCCTCCAGGGATACTTAAAATAAAACCTAAAGTCCATGTATGATCTTCAAGCTCTACTGACCTTGGCTACCTGTCCAGCCACATCTCCTGTCTTCCCCTTGCTCTCTGGGCTCCAGCCATATTCCTTTTTCAGGCACTTGAACTTTTTGTCTTCTTTGCTTGGAACGCCTTTCTCCCAGATACTCATGGAACTTTTTGCCGTACGTCAGTCAAATTTCTACCCAGTGCTGTCTTGTTGGAGAGGCCTTTCCTGACCAACCTGTTGAAAAGCAGCACTTGTCGTGCTGTATCCTCTTCTCCTGCTTTACTTTTCCTCCTAGTATTTAACAGATATGACATTATATTACATATTTGTTTGTGTGCCTTTCACACTAAAACATAAACTTCATGAGGTCAGGGATTTGTCTTGTTCATTGATTTATTCCCAGTGCCCAGAATACTTCCAGGCATATGATAGGCATTGATGCCATATATATATATGTATATATATGTGTATATGTGTGTGTGTGTGTGTGTGTGTGTGTGTGTGTGTGTGTGTGTATATACACACATATACATACACACACACACACACACACATATATATATTTATCTTGTCCTTCCGTATGAAAGTTAAATAAAGCCAATTGTGTTAGTCTTTGCTCTGTCTTGTGCTTGGAAAGACCTTTGTCCAGTTCCTTTAGTGAACACATAGGGCAAGGAGAATAGTAAAGAAAAGGATAAAGAACAATTGTTAAAATTACCAACCTGCAAGCAAAGAGAAGAAAGAGTTTCGTAAATTTCTAATCAGTTTAAAAGCACATTCCAGTTGACTGCAAGACTTTGACATCTCTGCACATCTCCAGGCCCAGGATTTATTGGAAGGTCTCTTACTCTGTGAATTGTGTGCCTTGACACATTTCTTTAATGATTTGTAGTAATTTAAGAGTATTTATTAAAATGAGTACTCTTTTAAGGTGTGTGTGGGGGGTGAGGGTAAGTGATGGGAATGAGTATCCTACAAGGGGTCATTGGGAAAGTAGCAAGAATTCTCACAAGTTTTTATGGCAAGAAAAATCCTCCCTTTTGGAGGTGGTGCGACTGTTGCCAGTTCTGTGTCCATTTTTCTTTATGGATAAAATCAACTTGAATGAAGTGCTAGTTACTTGAGAGAAATTCCACTTTTCTTTGAGAGTCATTATATAATCAGGGCTTTGCAAACTTGTTTTAGTTAATTATAATTAGTTAATTATGATTTAGCTAATTATAATTAAACCTTTTTTTTTTTTTAAACTGCTGAAGTTGTCATTGTGTGGCTAGTTGGGGCCCCTTTTTGGCTGGCTTCTTAATCCTTTTTAATATCTCAAAATGTTTCAAAGCTATTGCTCGTTGGCAAGAATGTTTTTCAGGCCCATCTTTAATACTCTCTGCCTCAGGATATGAAATCGCCTACTCTGTAAGACTACTAGTTCTTTTTAGTGGAGAATAGTATGAGAGATAAAAGTCTAGGCTGTTAGGGATGCATATCATATTTTTTCTGTTGAGAATTAGTTATGTTAGTCCATTCTAGTGATATACTAGTAATTACATAGATGTGAGGCTGTATATACATGCTTATAAATATCAGTTCACATTCATACTTTCAGTTTACCACTAGCATAATTTTTTAAATAGACTTTAGTTTTTAGAACAGTTACAGGTTCACAGCAAAACTGAGTGGAAGGCACAGATATTCCCCATTTACCTCCTGCCCCTACACATGCATAGCCTCCGGTTTATCAGCACTCCCACCAGCATTGGTGCATCTGTTATGATTGATGAAACTACAGCGACACAGTATTTTCACCTTAAGTCCATAGTTTACATTAGGATTCACTCTTGGTGGTGTGCATTCTGTAGGTTTGGGAAGAATGTATAATGACATGTATCGATCAATATAGTATCATACAGATAATTTCACTGCCCTGAAAATCCTCTGTGCTATGCCTGTTCATCCTTTCCTCCCCTCTAAGCCCTGGCAACCATTGTTCTTTTTTCTGTCTCCATAGTTTTGTCTTTTCCAAAATGTAATATAATTGGAATCATACCATATGTAGCCTTTTCAGATTGGCTCCTTTCACTTAGTAATGTACATTTAAGGTTCTTTTCATGGCTTGAAAGCTCATTTCTTTTTATTGCTGAAAAATATTCTGTTGTGTGTATGTACAGCAGTTTATCTGTTCACCTACTAAAGGACACCTTGGTTGCTTCTAGGTTTTCGCAATTATGAATAAAGCTGCTGTAAACATTTGTGTGCAGAGTTTTGTGTGGACATAAGTTTTCAGCTCCTTTGGGTAAATACCAAGGAGCATGATTGCTGGGTCATATGGTGAGAGTATGTTTAGTTTTGTGAGAAACTGCCAACCCTTTTCCAAAGTAGATGCACCATTTTGCATTCCCACCAGCAGTGAATGAGCGTTCCTGTTGCTTCACAGCCTCACCAGCATTTGGAGTTGTCAGTGTTCTGGATTTTGGCCATTCTAATAGGTGTTTAATAGTATCTCATTGTTTTAATTTACACTTCCCTGATAACATATGATGAGGGATATCTTTTAATATGCTTATTTTCCATCTGTATATCTTCTTCCACTACTCTGTCTGTTAAATTCTTTGACTCATTTTTTAATCAGGTTGTTCATTTTCTTATTTTTGAGTTTTAAGAGTTCTTCATATAATCTGGATAAGAGTCCTTTATCAGATACGTCTTTTGCAAATATTTTCTCCTAGTCTGTGGCTTGTCTTTATGTATCTCTTGGCAATGTTTTCTGCAGAGCAGAAATTTTAAATTTTAATGAAGTCTATCTAGTGTATCAATTATTTCTCTCGGGTATCATGCTTTTGGTGTTGTATCTAAAAAGTCATTGCCAAACCCAAGGTCATCTAGATTTTCTCCTATTTTATCTTCTAGGAGTTTTATAGTTTTACATTTCACATTCTGTGATCCATTTTGAGTTAATTTTTGTGAAGGGTGTGGGGTTTGTGTCTAGATTCTGTGTGTGCGCGCGCGCTTGGATGTCCATTTGTTCCGGCACCATCTGTTGACAAGGCTGTCCTTTCTCCATTGTATTGCCTTTGCTCCTCTCTCAAAGATCACTTAACTGTATTTATGTGGGTCTATTTCTGGGCTCTCTATTCTTTTCTTATTTCTGATTACTGTAGAAGTAATCTTGAGATCAGATAGTATCAGTTCTCCAACTTTGCTCTTCTCCTTCAGTATCATGTTGTCTCTTCTGGGTCTTTTGCTTCTCCATATACATTTTAAATATATACATTTTTATTATTATTTTTTAATCAATTAATTAACTTATTTATTTTTGGCTGTGTTGGGTCTTTGTTGCTGTGTGCGGGCTTTCTCTAGTTGTGGCAAGCGGGGGCTACTCTGTTGCAGTGTGAGAGCTTCTCATTGTGGTGGCTTTGCTTGTTGTGGAGCATGGGCTCTAGGCACACTGGCTTCAGTAGTTGTGGCGCGTGGGCTCAGTAGTTGTGACTCGCGGGCTCTAGAGCACAGGCTCAGTAGTTGTGGTGCATGGGCTTAGTTGCTCCGCGGCATGTGGGATCTTCCCGGACCAGGACTCGAACCCGTGTCCCCTGCATTGTCAGGCAGATTCCTAACCACTGTGCCACCAGGGAAGTCCCCATATACATTTTAGAATCAGTTTGTTGATATCCACGAAATAACTTGATAGATTTTGATTAGGATTGCATTGACTATAGATCAAATTGGGAAGAACTGACATCTTGGTAATATTGACTCTTCCAGTTCATGAATGCAGAATAACTCTGTTTAGTTCTTCTTTGATTTTTTTCATCAGTTTTGTAGTTTTTGTCATGTAGATCTTGTACATATTTTGTTAGATTTATACCTAAGTATTTTTGGGAGGAAGTGCTAATATGAATTTTTTTAAAAAAAATTTCAAATTTCACTTGTTCATCGCTGGTGTATAGGAAAGTGATTTACTTTTGTATATTAACCTTACATCCTGAGACCTTGCTATATAGACAAGGAGTTTTTTTGTTGATTCTTTCAGATTTTCTATGTAGACAGTCATGATGTCTTTGACTTTGAAGTTTTTTGTTTCTTCCTTTTAAATCAGCAGTAGCTGGAACTTCCAGATGATGTTCAAAAGGAGTTGTGAGAGGGGGATATCCTTACCTTGTTCCTGATCTTAGTGGGAAAGCTTTTAGTCTCTCAACATTAAATATGATGTTGGCTGTAGGTTTTTTTTTTTTTTTAAATTTTTATTTTTGGCCGCGTTGGGTCTTTGTTGCTGTGCGTGGGCTTTCTCTGGTTGCGGCCAGTGGGGGCTACTCTTCATTGTGGTGCGCGGGCTTCTCATTGCAGTGGCTTCTCTTGTTGTGGAGCATGGGCTCTAGGCACACGGGCTTCAGTAGTTGTGGCATGTGAGCTCTAGAGCGCAGGCTCAGTAGTTGTGGCGCACGGGCTTAGTTGCTTGGCGGCATGTGGGATCGTCCCGGGCCAGGGCTCAAACCCATGTCCTCTGCATTGGCAGGCAGATTCTTAACCACTGCGCCACCAGGAAAGCCCCTGGCTGTAGGTTTTTTGTTAGCAATTCTTTATTAAGTCGAGCAAGTTCCCCTCTATACTTAGTTTACTGAAAGTTGTTGCTGTTGATGTTGTTTAAAATCATGAATGGGTGTTTGATTTTTGTCAGATGATTTTTCTGCATCTATTAATATGATCATGTGATTTTTCTTTTTTAGCCTATTGATATGATGAATTACATTAATTGATTCTCTAATGTTGAACCAGCCTTGCATACCTGGGTTAAATCCCACTTGGTTGTGTTGTGTAATTCTTTTTTTTTTTTTTTTTTTTGGAAAGAAAGCATGGCCAGTGGAAGAGTAGTTCTTTTTTTTTTTTAATTTATTTTATTTATTTATTTATTTATTTATGGTTGTGTTGGGTCTTCGTTTCTGTGCGAGGGCTTTCTCTAGTTGTGGCAAGTGGGGGCCACTCTTCATTGCGGTGCGCGGGCCTCTCACTATCGCGGCCTCTACTTCTTGCGGAGCACAGGCTCCAGGTGCGCAGGCTCAGTAGTTGTGGCTCACGGGCCTAGTTGCTCCGCGGCATGTGGGATCTTCCCAGACCAGGGCTCGAACCCGTGTCCCCTGCATTAGCAGGCAGATTCTCAACCACTGCGCCACCAGGGAAGCCCGTGTTGTGTAATTCTTTATATACATTTTCAGATTCAATTTACTAATATTTTGTTGAGAATTTTTTGCTATGTTCACGAGAGATATTGATCTGTAGGTTTTTGGGGTTTTTTTTCGTTGCAATGTCCTTGTCTATTTTTGGTATTACAGTAGTACTGGCCTCATAGAATGAGTTGGGAAGTATTCTGTCTGCTGCTGTCTTTCAGAAGAGATTGTAGAGAATTGATCTAATATCCTCCTTAACTGTTTGGTGTAATTTACCAGGGAACCCATTTGGTCCTGGTGCTTTCTGTTTTGGAAGCTTATTAGTTACTAATTAAGTTTCTTTAATAGATACAGCCCTGTTCAGATTGTTTCTTCTAGTGGTGAGTGTTGGCAAATTATGTCTTTCAAGGAGTTGGCCCATTTCATCTAGGTTTTCAGATTTGTGGGCATAGAGTTGTTTGTAGTATTCCTTTATTATCCTTTTAATGTCAATGGGACCTATAGTGATGGCCCCTCTTTAATTTCTGATGTTAGTAATTTGTGTGTGTCCTCTCTCTCTTTTTCTTAGTTAACCTGGCTAGAGGCTTATCAATTTTACTGATCTTTTTAAAGAAGCAGCTTTTGGTTTCATTGATTCTTCTCTATTGATTTCCTGTTTTCAGTTTCATTAATTTCTGCTCTAATTTTTAGCTTTTTAAAAATCACTTTCTGCTTACTTTGGATTTAATTTGCTGTTCTTTTTCTAGTTTCTTAAAGTGGAAGCTTAGTTTATTGAGTTTAGATTCTTCTTTCTTTTTTAAAAAACAATTATTTATTTATTTATTTATTTATTTATTTTTGGCTGCGTTGGGTCTTCGTTGCTGTGCACGGGCTTTCTCTGGTTGTGGCGAGCGGGGGTTACTCTTCGTTGCAGTGCGTGGGCTTCTCATTGCAGTGGCTTCTCTTGTTGTGGAGCATGGGCTCTAGGCACGTGGGCTTCAGTAGTTGTGGCACACGGGCTCTAGAGCGCAGGCTCAGTAGTTGTGGCACACAGGCTTAGTTGCTCCATGGCATGTGGGATCTTCCAGGACCAGGGCTCGAACCCGTGTCCCCTGCATTGGCAGGCGGATTCTTTTTTTTTTTTTTAATTATTTATTTATTTATTTATTTATTTATTTATTTATTTATGGCTGTGTTGGGTCTTCATTTCTGTGCGAGGGCTTTGTCCAGTTGCGGCAAGCGGGGGCCACTCTTCATCGCGGTGCGCGGGCCTCTCACTATCGCGGCCTCTCTTGTTGTGGAGCACAGGCTCCAGACGCGCAGGCTCAGTAACTGTGGCTCACGGGCCCAGCTGCTCTGCGGCATGTGGGATCTTCCCAGACCAGGGCTCGAACCCGTGTCCCCTGCATTGGCAGGCAGATTCTCAACCACTGCGCCACCAGGGAAGCCCCCTTTGTTTCTTATATATGCATTCAATGCTGTGAATTTCCCTTATTCCCATTGTGGTCTGAGAGCAGACATTGTATGATTTTTATTATTTTAAATTTGTTTCAAGGCACAGAAACAAATGTACTTGGTCTGTTGGTAAATGTTCCATCTGATCTGGAGAAGAATGTGTATTCTGCTATTGTTGGATGAAGTAGTCTAAAGATGTCCATTATATCCAGTTGATTGATGGTGGTGTTGAGTTCAACTATGTCGTTACAGATTTTCTGTCTGCTGGATCTATTTTTGATAGGTGGCTATTAACGTCCCCATATATAATAGTGGATTCATATATTTGTCCTTGTAGTTCTATCAGTTTTTGCCTCATGTATTTTGACACTCTGTTGTTAGGTGCATATGTATGTGTTAAGGGCTTTTATGTGTTGTTGGAGAATTGACCCTTTTATTATTATGTAGTGTTCCTCTTTATCCCTGATAACTTTACTTGTTATGAAGTCTGCTGTGTCTGAGAGCTTCTCCTGCTTTTTTTTTTATCTGAACAAATTTTCAGTATTCAAGTATTACAGTATTATTAAGTATAGTCATCATGCTGGTACATTAGATCTCCAGACATATTCATTCTGTAAAACTGCAACTTTGTACCCTTTGACCAACAGCTCATTTTCCCCACCCCCTGGTAACTACTGTTCTTCTCTCTGGCCAACTTTACATTTTTTATTAGAATTTTTACTTAGTTTGTTAGTTTTTCTAGGCTATAGACTTTTCAAAGTCCCACCGGAGGGAACTTTCCCCAGATTGTTGCTGGTACATCAGTTCCATTCTTAAGAGTTGAGAGTCGGTGAGCATTTGCTTGAATCCTTCCTTCCATATTTTAATTAATACAAGGTTAAATGACACCTTCAGACTGTATCATTAACAGTTTTATCCAGCACTCTTAGTTCATACTAGACTTCAGTCTTGCCCAGGGTACCTCATTTCTCACAAAGGAAGAACATAATCAAACTGGGTGCATGCTTGTGTCTTGGCTTTCACTCTGTATAGACCGGTCTCTCAATTATCCAGGTCTTCTTTAAAGAATACCTCAACTCTTCGCTTTGTGAATACCCACCCCAACTCCCTTTTCAGAAGTTCTGCCTTGATCATTAGACTTCACTAAGCCTGTTTCTCTAGAGTTTTTGCATAGCCCGAAGTGTCTGTACCTTAATTCTATGTGGAGACATTTTTAATTGATACTGTGTTTTACCTGAAAGTCTAGACGTGATATTTAATCATTCTTTATTTCTGAATGAGTTTAGCAGATCTGGAGGCAAAACTTCTCACTAAAAGCCCTAAGAAGGGGAGCTATTATAAATGATACATTAAGAAAAAAAAAACAAAAAAAACCTGGCTTCCAATTGTACATAACTAATATATAAAAATATGATTTATATCAATATTTGTATGTTTGCTTAAACTTATTTGTATCATATCAGTTGTAGAAACTTTTGTGTATGTCATTTCCAACTTATGGAGTAAATATTTAATTAGTTTTTATTAATTACTTAAACCAAAAAAAAAGGTGTTTAAGGCTGGATTTTGTTTTAACATGATTTCTAGTGTTTTCCCTGGGTTTCGATATTATTTTTATTATCCGTATTTTCTACATGGTTTTTAATTGTAGTTTTGGTCTCCTCTTTGACTTCTGAGCTGTTTAAGAGAGTTTTAAAAGTTTCCAATTGTTTGTGTGGATTTTATCCTTGAATTTTGTTATTCATTTCTAATTCTATTATATTTTGTTGGTTTTGTATACTTTCTACATTTTGGAATTTGAGGTTTTTTGACGTATTCATTGGCTTTGGAAAATTCTCAGCTATTATATATTCAACTATTGCTTTTGTACCATTCTTTGTTTCTTCTAATTAAATGTTCATTAGACTGTTTCACTGTGTTTGTTATCATTTACCCTCTCTTTTAAATTTTTTTAATACTTTTGTCCCTCTGTCCTTTGTTCTAAATAGATCATTCTAGATAGATCTTACAGTTTTCTTATCCCCTTCTAACCGTCTAAAAACATAACAATTGAGTCCATTTATTATGCTTTAAAAGTTCTTTATTATTCTTTTTCAAGTTTGCAACTTTTTGTAGTTTTTAGTTCCCTCCTGAAAATTTTAAAGGTCGGATTTTATTACCTTTAACATGGTAAATACAGTTGGTTTAAAATTTTTGTTTGATTATTGCAATATCTGGAGTCGTTTTGTTTCAGTTGTTTCTGCTCATTCTTGCTCATGTCATCTTGTCTCCTCATGTAACTGGTTATCTATGCTTGTGTGCTGGACAATATAGTTGACAGTTTATTTGTAGAAATAGATTGATGATTTTTTTCCCCTCAAACATGGTTTTTCTTTGATTTTTTTTTTTTTCCTGGTACCTAGGGGCACTAGTATTTTAGGAACACCTCAGTTCAGTTTCATGTCTCTCTTTTCTGTTCCAAGCATGTAACTCAAAGCTGTGCAGCAGTCCTTGCAGAGATTGATTTCTGGTTCACTTTTCCTGTTGATGTCCCCAACTTTGGGGTTCCTGCCATCTTGAGTTCCCATTCCCTGGATGGTTGTAGACTTCTAGGACTATCGATGAGTCTGTTGAAACTCACAGTGCGTGCTCTTGGTTGCCTTTTCCTGAGCAGCCGACACCCCCATGGGAAGTGCAGCCCTGAATACCAGGCTCACCTTCCTCTAGTAATTCTTTACTACCTTGTTAGTTTTTTGATGCTTTTAAGACATTTTTACTTTCAAAAATATTTTACTCAGTTTTCTTGTCTTCAGTGGGAGGGTTGTTTCAAATTACCTAGCCTGCTGTTAGTGAAGTAGATGTTCTCTGGAGTTTTCTCTGCATTCTTTTTTTTTGAATTTTATTGTATTTTTTTATACAGCAGGTTCTTATTAGTTATCCATTTTATACATGTTAGTGTATACATGTCAATCCCAATCTCTAATTCATCCCCCTGGCGCCGCCCCCCGCTTTCCCCCCTTGTGTCCATAGGTTTGTTCTCTACATCTGTGTCTCAGTTTCGTCCCTGCAAACGGGTTCATCTTTACCATTTTTCTAGGTTCAACATATATGCGTTAACATATGATATTTGCTTTTCTCTTTCTGACTCACTTCACTCTGTATGACAGTCTCTAGGTCCATCCATGTCTCTACAAATGACCCAATTTCGTTCCTTTTAATGGCTGAGTAATATTCCATTGTATATATGTACCACATCTTCTTTATCCATTCGTCTGTTGATGGGCATTTAGGTTGCTTCCATGACCTGGCTATTGTAAATAGTGCTGCAGTGAACATTGGGGTGCATGTGTCTTTTTGAATTATGGTTTTCTCTGGGTATATGGCCAGTAGTGGGATTGCTGGGTCATATGGTAGTTCTATTTTTAGTGTTTTAAGGAACCTCCATACTGTTCTCCATAGTGGCTGTATCAGTTTACATTCCCACCAACAGTGCAAGAGGGTTCCCTTTTCTCCACACCCTCTCCAGCATTTCTAGTTTGTAGATTTTCTGATGATGACCATTCTAACTGGTATGAGGTGATACCTCATTGTAGTTTTGATTTGCATTTCTCTAATAATTAGTGATGCTGAGTAGCTTTTCATGTGCTTCTTGGCCATCTGTATGTCTTCTTTGGAGAAATGTCTATTTAGGTCTTGTGCCCATTTTTGGATTGGGTTGTTTGTTTTTTTAATATTGAGCTGCATGAGCTGTTTATGTATTTTGGAGATTAATCCTTTGTC
The DNA here is from genome assembly GCF_949987535.1 of Balaenoptera acutorostrata. NCBI lineage: Eukaryota > Metazoa > Chordata > Mammalia > Artiodactyla > Balaenopteridae > Balaenoptera > Balaenoptera acutorostrata. The sequence goes on from NC_080070.1 coordinate 5,211,075, forward strand.
CATTGATTCGTTTGCAAATATTTTCTCCCATTCTGAGGGTTGTCTTTTCGTCTTGTTTGTAGTTTCCTTTGCTTTGCAAAAGCTTTTAAGTTTCAGTAGGTCCCATTGGTTTATTTTTGTTTTTATTTCCATTAGTCTAGGAGGTGGATCAAAAAAGATCTTGCTGTGATTTATGTCAAAGAGTGTTCTTTCTATGTTTTCCTCTAAGAGTTTTATAGTGTCTGGTCTTACGTTTAGGTCTTTAATCCATTTTGAGTTTATTTTTGTGTGTGGTGTTAGGGAATGTTCTAATTTCATTCCTTTACATGCAGCTGTCCAGTTTTCCCAGCACCACTTATTGAAGAGACTGTCTTTTTTTCATTGTATATCCTTGCCTCCTTTGTCATAGATTAGTTGACCATAGGTGCGTGGGTTTATTTCTGGGCTTTCTATCCTGTTCCATTGATCTATATCACTGTTTTTGTGCCAGTACCATATTGTCTTGATTACTGTAGCTTTGTAGTATAGTCTGAAGTTAGGGAGTCTGAGTCCTCCAGCTCCGTTTTTTCCCCTCAAGACTGCTTTGGCTATTTGGGGTCTTTTGTGTCTCCACACAGATTTTAAGATTTTTTTGTTCTAGTTCTGTAAAAAATGCCATTGGTAATTTGATAGGGATTGCACTGAATCTGTAGATTGCTTTGGGTAGTATAGTCATTTTCACAATATTGATTCTTCCAATCCAAGAACACGGTATATCTCTCCGTCTGTTGGTGTCATCTTTAATTTCCTTCATCAGTGTCTTATAGTTTTCTGCATATAGGTCTTTTGTCTCCCTAGGTAGGTTTATTCCTAGGTATTTTATTCTTTTTGTTGCAGTGGTACAAGGGAGTGTTTCCTTAATTTCTCTTTCAGATTTTTCATCATTAGTGTATAGGAATGCAAGAGATTTCTGTGCATTAATTTCGTATCCTCCAACTTTACCAAATTCATTGATTAGCTCTAGTAGTTTTCTGGTGGCATTTTTAGGATTCTCTATGTATAGTATCGTGTCATTTGCAAACAGTGACAGTTCTACTCTTCTTTTCCGATTTGGATTCCTTTTATTTCTTTTTCTTCTCTGATTGCCGTGGCTAGGACTTCCAGAACTATGTTGAATAATAGTGGTGAGAGTGGACATCCTTGTCTTGTTCCTGACCTTAGAGGAAATGGTTTCAGTTTTTCACCATTGAGAATGATGTTTGCTGTGGGGTTGTCATATATGGCCTTGATTATGTTGAGGTAGGTTCCCTCTGTGCCCACTTTCTGGAGAGTTTTTTTCATAAATGGGTGTTGAATTTTGTCAAAAGCTTTTTCTGCCTCTGTTGAGATGATCATATGGTTTTTATTCTTCAGTTTGTTAATATGGTGTATCACATTGATTGATTTGCGTATATTGAAGAATCCTTGCATCCCTGGGATAAATCCCACTTGATCGTGGTGTATGATCCTTTTAATGTGCTGTTGGATTCTGTTTGCTAGTATTTTGTTGAGGATTTTTGCATCTATATTCATCAGTGATATTGGTCTGTAATTTTCTTTTTTTGTAGTGTCTTTGTCTGGTTTTGGTATCAGGGTGATGGTGGCCTCATAGAATGAGTTTGGGAGTGTTCCTTCCTCTGTAATTTTTTGGAAGAGTTTGAGAAGGATGGGTGTTAGCTCTTCTCTAAATGTTTGATAGAATTCACCTGTGAAGCTATCTGGTCCTGGATTTTTGTTTGTTGGAAGATTTTTAATCACAGTTTCAATTTCATTACCTGTGATTGGTCTGTTCATATTTTGTATTTCTTCCTGGTTCAGTCTTGGAAGGTTGTACCTTTCGAAGAATTGTCCATTTCTTCCAGGTTGTCCATTTTATTGGTATAGAGTTGCTTGTAGTAGTCTCTTAGGATGTTTTGTATTTCTGCGGTTTCTGTTGTAACTTCTCCTTTTTCATTTCTAATTTTATTGACTTGAGCCCTCTCCCTCTTTGTCTTGATGAGTCTGGCTAATGGTTTATCAATTTTATCTTCTCAAAGAAACAGCTTTTAGTTTTATTGATCTTTGCTATTGTTTTCTTTGTTTCTATTTCATTTATTTCTGCTCTGATTTTATGATTTCTTTCCTTCTACTAACTTTGGGTTTTGTTCTTCTTTCTCTAGTTCCTTGAGGTGTAAGGTTAGATTGTTTATTTGAGATTTTTCTTGTTTCTTGAAGTAGGCTTGTACTGCTGTAAACTTCCCTCTTAGAACTGCTTTTTGCTGCATCCCATAGGTTTTGGATCGTCGTGTTTTCATTGTCATTTGTCTCTAGGTATTTTTCAATTTTCTCTTTGATTTCTTCAATGATATCTTGGTTATTTAGTAATGTATTGTTTAGCCTCCATGTGTTTGTGTTTTTTACGTTTTTTCCCCATAATTGATTTCTAATCTCATAGCGTTGTGGTCAGAAAAGATGCTTGATATGATTTCAATTTTCTTAAATTTACTGAGACTTGATTTGTGACCCAAGATGAGGTCTCTCCTGGAGAATGTTCTGTGTGCACTTGAGAAGAAAGTGTAATCTGCTGTTTTTGGATGGAATATCCTATAAATATCAATTAAATCTATCTGGTCTATTGTGTCATTTAAAGCTTCTGTTTTCTTAGTAATTTCCTGTTTGGATGATCTGTCCATTGGTGTAAGTGAAGTGTTAAAGTCCCCCACTATTATTGTGTTACTGTCGATTTCCTCTTTTATAGCTGTTAGCAGTTGCCTTATGTATTGAGGTGCTCCTATGTTGGGAGCATATATATTTATAATTGTTATATCTTTTTGGATTGATCCCTTGATCATTATGTAGTATCCTTTCTTGTTTCTTGTAACCTTCTGTATTTTAAAATCTGTTTTATCTGATACGAGTATTGCTACTCCAGCTTTCTTTTGATTTCCATTTGCATGGAATATCTTTTTCCATCCCCTCACTTTCAGTCTGTATGTGTCCCTAGGTCTGAAGTGGGTTGCTTGTAGACAGCATATATATGGGTCTTGTTCTTGTATCCATTCAGCGAGCCTGTGTCTTTTGGTTGGAGCGTTTAATCCATTCACGTTTAAGGTAATTATTGATATGTATGTTTCTATTACCGTTTTCTTAATTGTTTGGGGTTTGTTTTAGTAGCTCTTTTTCTTCTCTTGTGTTTCCCACTTAGAAAAGTTCCTTTAGCATTTGTTGTAGAGCTGGTTTGGTGGTGCTGAATTCTCTTAGCTTTTGCTTGTCTGTAAAGCTTTTGATTTCTCCATCGAATCTGAATGAGATCCTTGCCAGGTAGAGTAATCTTGGTTTTAGGTTCCTCCCTTTCATCACTTTAAATATGTCATGCCACTCCCTTCTGGCTTGTAGAATTTCTGCTGAGAAATCAGCTGTTAACCTTATGGGAGTTCCCTTGTATATTATTTGTTGTTTTTCCCTTGCTGCTTTCAGTAATTTTTCTTTGTCTTTAATTTTTGCCAATTTGATTACTATGTGTCTCGGCATGTTTCTCCTTGGGTTTATCCTGTATGGGACGCTCTGCGCTTCCTGGACTCGGGTGGCTATTTCCTTTCCCATGTTAGGGAAGCTTTCAACTGTAATCTCTTCAAATATTTTCTCAGGTCCTTTCTTTCTCTCTTCTCCTTCTGGGACCCCTGTAATGCAAATGTTGCTACATTTAACGTTGTCCCGGAAGTCTCTTAGGCTGTCTTCAATTCTTTTCATTCTTTTTTCTTTATTCTGTCCCGCAGCAGTGAATTCCACCATTCTGTCTTCCAGGTCACTTATCTGTTCTTCTGCCTCAGTTATTCTGCTATTGATGCCTTCTGGTGTATTTTTCATTTCAGTTATTGTATTGTTCATCTCTGTTTGTTTGTTCTTTAATTCTTCTAGGTCTTTGTTAAACGTCTTGCATCTTCTTGATCTTTGCCTCCATTCTTTTTCTGAGGTCCTGGATCATCTTCACTAGCATTATTCTGAATTCTTTTTCTGGAAGGTTGCCTATCTCCACTTCATTTAGTTGTTTTTCTGGGGTTTTATCTTGTTCCTTCATCTGGTACATAGCCCTCTGCCTTTTCATCTTGTCTGTCTTTCTGTGAATGTGGTTTTTGTTCCACAGGCTGCAGGATTCTTTTCTCTGCATTCTAATATGTGCTAGTTTATGTAAATTTTGGGGGGCACTTGAATAGAATGTATAGTCTGTTTTGTTTCCTTGGGTAGTGTATGAAACTTGATATCCATTTATTAGAGTCTACTAGCCAGGATATTGTTATTAAAAGTAAAATAACTCGGGGCTTCCCTGGTGGCACAGTGGTTAAGAATCTGCCTGCCAGTGCGGGGGACATGGGTCCAAGCCCTGGTCTGGGAAGATCCCACATGCTGTCGAGCAACTAAACCCATGCACCGCAACTACTGAGCTTGCGCTCTAGAGCCCGCAAGCCACAACTACTGAGCCTGCAAGCCACAACTACTGAAGCCCGCGCGCCTAGAGCCCCTGCTTTGCAACAAAGGAAGCCACCGCAGTGAGAAGCCCACACACCACAACAAAGTGTAACCCCCACTCGCTGCAACTAGAGAAAGCCCGCGCACAGCAACAAAGACCCAACACAGCCAAAAATAAATAAATAAAATTTTTAAAAAGTAAAATAACTCGAATTCCAAGAAAGAATGAAATCTATGGGTCATGTACTGTCATGTGTTTGAGTTGGCTTAAGTCAGGCTCACTATTGTCACAAAATTCCTGGTTCATTGTATCTCTCTGCCTTTTTTTTAGTCAGCTTCATCCTGTGGCTGGCTCCCCTTGATGGAAGATGGTTGCCTGCAAACTTGGGTACTACATGATTTCTTGTCCATATCCCTGGAGAGGGAGCATGACTCTGTGTCAGCTAAACAGAATTCTAGGACCAGTTTTTATCATATGTCTGTCGCTGACCCAGTCTGTTGCAAAAGTAAACCAATCTCTGGTATCCAAGTACAATAGTCAGAGTTCACACCTAGAGTTAGCAATAGGAGCAGCATGATGGCTTCAGTGGCAGAGAGGCATGAAATGGGTGCCAAGGGGATACCGTGTAGGTCATGGTTATAGATTCTGTTTGGAGGTCCTCCACTTGCTTCTTAACGTTTTATCTGCTTCCTTTGTTAAGGGCTGGGGCTGCTTATTTTTTCTTCTGCTTTGATTGAGCTGCTTTGATCTGTAGAATCCATCCTTCGTTTCAAGAATGCTTTTTTCCATAGAATCTTCGAATATTTTTTTCCATTCAGTCTATTTTCTTTGTTAAGCAGTAGTAATTATGCATGTTTGTTGTATGTGTTATTCTTTTTCCTTGACTAATCTTCCTTCATCACTTTCACTGTTTTAGATTCTTCTGTTTTCTCCAGCCCATCCACCACATACCAACATTGTCTTCAGAATTATTGTTGCTTCATGGGATCCTCTTGTTTTCAGTTCTGCAATTATTTTGATTTCTTCAATTTCTTTGCTCCAACTCACACTCAACGTAGTAGTGATTAGTGGTAGTTCAGGTTCTGCAGCCACACTGCCTGTGTTTGAATCCAAACTCCTCTGCTTAATTGTGTTTTTGAGCAAAGTTCCTTGACCTCTGACCTTGCCTCCTCATCTGTAAAATGGAGATGATGATAGTAGCTGTGTTTTGGGGATACCCCTCCTTGGGTCTCTTGCACCTGACACATCTTGTTGTGTATGCCAAGAACAGAAGGCCTTAACCACTCCTTATCTGGGCCTTTTCTCAGGGTTGTTTTTGCAGTGAGCAGCCTTGTAGAATGAGGGTGTGTCCCCCTCTGGGACAGAGAGCAGGGTTGTTTAATGCTTACTATAAAAGCAGTGGTTTCCCACACTCTTCGTTCCTTGTAATACAGTTCAGTGCGAGTGCAGGAGTCCATTGGGGCCCGTGGTTTTGCCCCGGTGACACTTGGGGCCCAGAAGGGAACTGACAGCAGTATCCTCATGCTTCTGCTGCTTGCTGTGCAGTGAGTGACACAGTCCTTTTGTCTTCGATCCAGGAGTCTTGTGTCTTCCGCCAGCATCCATGAAACAGTAACAGACTAACTTACTAGCTTGTGTAAAGTCCTAGGCCCGGCAGCCGTCTTCATAAGGTTGTTGTGAAGTTTAAATGAGTTAATGCGTTTAACCACCTACAACACTGCCTAGGACATAGTAAGCACTTACTAAATTTTAGCCATGAAGATGTTTCTTTAAATATCCTCATATTATTTGCATTGGATTTTTAGGCCTAAATAAAGGCTCAGAAGAAGATTAAGATTGCTATAAATATCCATTATTATATGGTGAAGATGTATATTGTAATTTGTTGGGTTTATTTAGTTTCTTTTATTAGTTGTGAAAAATGAGTATCCATTAAAAACACATTTTTAAAAAGTCATATAGAAAAACTAAAGGAAATATTTTTTACTAAATAAAATATCCAGAGAGCAGTTGAATTTTAATAATTACTATCCTAATTAACGTCACTGTGGTTTTTTTTTTTTTTTTTAAAGGATTTTCTTATTTATTTATTTATTTATTTATTTATTTTTATTTTTGGCTGTGTTGGGTCTTCGGTTCGTGCGAGGGCTTTCTCCAGTTGCGGCAAGCGGGGGCCACTCTTCATCGCGGTGCGGGGACCGCTCTTCATCGCGGTGCGCGGGCCTTTCTCTATCGCGGCCCCTCCCGTCGCGGGGCACAGGCTCCAGACGCGCAGGCTCAGCAATTGTGGCTCACGGGCCCAGCTGCTCCGTGGCATGTGGGATCTTCCCAGACCAGGGCTCGAACCCGTGTCCCCTGCATTAGCAGGCAGATTCTCAACCACTGCGCCACCAGGGAAGCCCGTCACTGTGGTTTTGAGGTCTTGATAAGTATCGGAGTCTTTTTCTTAATTCTTTTGTGCTTACATTAAAAAATCATATTAAAAGTATAATAGTAACGTACATTTGTGAAAATTTATGAAACTATAGGTAAGTATAAAGAGAATAAGTTAGCTGTAAAAGTATTAGCTTCTAGGGAACCACTGTTTGACATTTTTGTGTATTTATTTATAGTTGCTTACATTTTAAAGTCTTTACATGCCCTCTGAAAGTGGTGACGATCTTGATATTAATGAGTGTCAAGTAGTTTAATGAATAAAGATAGAATAAGTAAAATATTTGCTATTTATCATGTGCTTATTCTTTAGCTTTACAGCACATTTTGGATGTAGTGGATACATTAGATTCAGTGAGCCACACACCACTGGAAAACGTAACTGTCGGGATGCAGACTTTGTTTTGAGCACCACTGTTCTAAAGAAGGAAAGGACATGATTACACAGTTTCTTAGATATGCTTTCTTTTGTAGTCTTAGTACTATAAAGGAAGCAAGGAAAGTATTGCCAATTCTGGGGAGGTAAAGGAAGTTAGGAGAGAGAAAAATAATTTTTATTCTACTTAGTAGTTGACTAAATCATAGAAGCATGCGGTTTGGATAACTAGTAGAAAAATGGATGTTCGTGTTGAGTAACATAATTACCAAATGTTAGTGCATTTAAAAATTTATATTTTTCTGTGATTTTTCTAACTTATGTGTTTGTATATAATAAGATTTATCTGCTTGCTTTGTATTACACAGTGTTTAATTAATCAATTAAACAATTACTGAACATCAGGTTTTGTGATAGGCTCTGGTTTGTAAAACAGATAAAGTAGCTGCTTTCATAGAGTATATAGTCTAGTGGGATGCTGTCTAGTGGTACACTTTTTTGTGTCACTGACCCCTATGGCAGACTCTTTTCCAAATAATGTTTTAAAACTAATAAAATAAAATTGCAAAGATAAATAGTTATATTGGAATATTACCAAAATAGAAAAAAGCCAAATTTGTAATTTCATATTGTGTTCTTTATTTACTCTTAAATCATAAAATCTAATTTATAATTACGGTAATTTTGAAGTAGTGATGAGGGTAAGTGATATTTTGGGGATATCTGCAAGCATTGGATGTGATAAAATATCTGCTTTCTATTGGTGACAGAGACATGAGTATGGCTATACAACTCTGCTTGTGCGTATATTTATGATGAAATGGGGTATTTTTAGAATTCTAAATCTCAGAGGTCAGTAAAAATAAAGATGTAATTTCTCCCTGCAGCATGCTAGAACCCCTTATTAAATACAGTCTAAAAACTGAAAAGATAAGATGCTTTGCTTTTAGTTTTTTTTTTTTTAATTGAAGTATAGTTGATTTACAGTGTTGTGTTAGTTTCTGGTGTACAGCAAAGTGATTCAGATATATATATATATTTCATATTCTTTTTCTTTATGGTTTATTACAGGATATTGAATATAGTTCCCTGTGCTATACAACAGAACCTTGTTGTTTATCCATCCTATGTATAATAGTTTGCATCTGCTAATCCCCAACTCCCAATCTATCCCCCCTGCCGAACTATAAGTCTGTTCTCTATGTCTGTGAGTCTGTTTCTATTTCATAGATAAGTTCATTTGTGTCATATTTTAGATTACACATATAAGTGATATCATGTGTTATTTGTCTTTCTCTTTCTGACTTACTTCGCTTAATATGATAATCTCTGGGTATATCTATGTAGCTGTAAATGACATTATTTCATTCTTTTTTATGGCCGAGTAATACTCCATTGTATGTATATACCACATCTTCTTTATCCATTCATTATTTAGTTTGTTTCCCTGTCTTGGCTGTTGTAAATAGTGCTGCTGTGAACATAGGGGTGCATGTCTTTTCAAATTATAGTTTTGTCCGGATATATGCCCAGGAGTGGGATTGCTAGATCATATGGTAACTCAAGTTTTTTGAGGAACCTCCGTACTATTTTCCATAGTGACTGCACCAATTTACATTCCTACCAACAATGTAGGAGGGTTCCCTTTTCTCTACACCCTCTTCAGCATTTGTTATTTGTAGACTTTTTGATGATGGCCATTCTGACTGCCGTGAGGTGGTACCTTATTGTAGTTTTGATTTGCATTTCTCTAATAACTAGCGATGTTGAGTAAAAAGATAGGGTGCATTGAAAGAATGCACTGTGTATTCGTAAGGAGGCCATAATTGGACTCTAGAATATTTTTGACATCTTATAATCTATTACTCTGTCATGTTGGTGAGCTTGCTGAATATATTTGTAGGATACATACAGCTCTTTCAAAGAATTATTTAACCTTTGGGGGGAAAATTTCATATTGACCAAGATCAAAATATTTTATTTCCATGAACTTTGCTGTGAGGTAAATGTTCTTACTACTTCATAATTTTATTCAGTAGTTCTTAAGAAGTAAAGAGAAAAACTGTATTTTCAACTTTCATCTCATTCTTCATATTCAACAAATGATTCCTCAGTAACATGGTCCTAGTAAAATATTAACATTTCTGTTTAACATGAATTTATTCATAAAACTTATGAGCTATGATCAGATCAGATATCGTGCCAGGCAGTGTGTAGTAGTGGAAAGAGCACCCTTGGGCTTCGGGGTTACACAAATCTGATTGTGTATCCCAGCTTTGCTTCCTGTTAGCTATGTGACCTCAAGCTTATTTAACTTTCAGACTTAGTTTCCTTATCTTTTTTTAAAAATAAATTTATCTATTTATCTGTCTGTGTATCTATGGCTGTGTTGGGTCTTTGTTGCTGCACGCGGGCTTTCTCTAGTTGCAGTGAGCGGGGCTACTATTTGTTGTGGTGCACGGTCTTCTCATTGCGGTGGCTTCTCTTGTTGCGGAGCATGGGCTCTAGGCTTGCAGGCTTCCATAGTTGTGGCACGCGGGCTCAGTAGTTGTGGCCCACGGGCTGTAGAGCGCATGCTCAGTAGTTGTGGCGCATGGGCTTAGTTGCTCCGTGGCATGTGGGATCTTCCCGGACCAGGGATTGAACCCGTGTCCTCCTGCATTGGCAGGCAAATTCTTAACCACTGCACCACCAGGGAAGTCCAGATATTCCTCTGTTTTTTTTTTTTTCCTTTGTTGATCTTTACAACTTACTGGTTTTTTAAACTTTTTTTTTTAATATCTTTATTGGAGTATAATTGCTTTGCAATGTTGTGTTAGTTTCTGCTGTATAACAAAGTGAATCAGCTATACATATAGATATATCCCCATATCCCCTCCCTCTTGCATCTCCCTCCCACCCTCCCTGTCCCACCCCTCTAGGTGGTCACAAAGCACCAGGTTGATCTCCCTGTGCTATGCGGCTGCTTCCCACTATCTGTTTTACATTTAGTAGTGTAGATACGTCAGTGCCACTCTCTCACTTCATCCCAGCTTACCCTTCCCCCTCCCCGTGTCCTCAAGTCCATTCTCTACGTCTGCATCTTTATTCCTGTTCTGCCCCTAGGTTCTTCAGAACCAATTTGTTTTTAATTCCATATATATGTGTTAGCATATGGTATTTGTTTTTCTCTTTCTGACTTACTTCACTCTGTATGACAGACTCTAGGTCCATCCACCTCACTACGAATAACTCAATTTCGTTTCTTTTTATGGCTGAGTAATATTCCATTGTATATATGTGCCACATATTCTTTATTCATTTGGAGTATAATTGCTTTACAATGTTAGTTTCAGATATTACTCTTTTTTAAAAGAGAAGAATTACGTGAGAGAACTATTAGGCACACTTACACTTGTCCTTTTAGTTTCAGCTGGGCTTCTGATACTTTTCTGAAGCCTTTCTAAGTTATATTTTCCACCTCTTCCCTTAACTCCCTTGATACCTTGTACCTCCATCATGACAGTGATTGTGTCCTGTTGCCATCGTTTGCTATTTCATGAATAGATCCATTAAGCATAGGGATCCTGACTCTTTTTTTTTTCCCCCAATAAAGAGATGCTTTATCATATGTACCCTGATAAACACAATAAAATAGACTCTATTTTTATACTACCATTGGACTAGAATGTATGGTACATAGTAGTTACCCAAAATTTTGTTTGGTAAAAAAATCATTCTAAAGCAATGATTTATTGAATCCCTAACAAAGAGCCAGGAGGTGCTAAATAAATGTTCTCTTTATTCCTGTTACTTCCCACAATACAGTTTAATAATGTGTGATCTGGTGGGTGATATCCAACTAGGTGGAAAGTAAATACATAGTTATAGTATGTGAATGTAGGTAATCAGAGTAGCAGCTACATACCTACACTTACTGTATACTTAGGGCATTAGGCTAAGTGCCCAATGTATTATCTTTTTTGATCCTTAGAGGCAGTTTTATAGTAGCTGGCATTAGCTATCTTTTAAATGATTAGCAAACTGAAATTGAGGTGAGGTTAATTAAGCAAGTTGTGAAGGTCACATTGCTAGCAAATGACTGAGATATGATGCAAATTCTGGACCATTTGACTCCAAGCCTTTGATTTTAACTAAAGTAGCAAAACAGCCTTTGCTATTAATTTTAAACATTTTTTGTGTCATAGAACCAACTATTTAGGATTAATCCTAAGTAAGAGTAAGAGTCATGGGAGGTGGAATGGCATTGTGTAAGGGCACGGTTAGAGCTAATTTACAGTTGTGTCCCATTTACCTATGTATCTACAAAGGTTTGCCTAGAGTGCACACGCTATCCAAGTTCTCTTAGGTTCTTTAGTGTAGTTACCACCCACATGTGACACCTGGTGGTTTGAGTTTAAATGCAAGTAGGTGCTTCGACTAAAACCACCCCACTCTGATCATCCCCAGGGTTGGAGAGGACTCCATCTTTCTGGTTTTAGAGCATTTTGTGACCAACTGGCTTTGTCAGTATTTTAGGTCAGGTTCAAAGTAAGGAGAAAGATACACTGGAGATTTTGTATCAAAGAAAAATATAACCCTTAAATTTTTAATTTTTTAAAATTTATTTATTTTTGGCTGTGCTTCACGTCTTGTGGGATCTTAGTTCCCTGACCAGAGATTGAACCTGGGTCCTCAGCAGTGAAAGCTCAGAGTCCTAACCACTGGACCGCCAGGGAATTCCCAACACTTAAATTTTTAAAATGATTAAAAAAAAAAAAGTATGTGTTTGTTCTTATTTGCATATTTCTGGACTGTAGGCATTTGAACAAACAGAATCCCATGAAAGGCAAAAACTGCACACTGGCACAGGTTGAAAGGCCAGCTTTGTTGCATTAGGCACAAGTACAGGATGGTGTTTGAGGCATTTTTATTAGTAAACTGCAGATAGCCTGGTACTCGCATCAGAACGGTTCTCTCGGTTGTCTCTGGGTTCACAGTCATTTCATCCAGAGCATCTCTGGATGACATCTCTTGTTGGATATTTGGGTTTCGTTTCAGCCAGAGTAGTCTGTTTCACATTCTGCTGCCGAACTCTGACAGTCTTTCGAAGGCTTGGGCTAAGAGAAGAGAGGGAGGTAAATGCTAGTTTAATTGTCTTGCCTTGACTTTGACAGATAGTGAGACCTAACTTTTCTACTAAATGAAGAGTGACAGCCAAAAGAAATAGGTTGTATTATTACGTGTAGTTTCACATATTTAGGGATACCTTTTTCTATTTCTATTTTGTGGCTGGAACTGTTCCCTAGGAAGCAGTTATAGGACTTTTCCTTATTCCTTAAAAAACAAATGATTAAAACAACAAAATCCAAACCAAAAATAAGACCAAAACCCAACAATCCTTACTGGGTCTTTGGCAGATCCAGGTTAGAATCATGGGCAGAGCCAGTAGGAAAAATAGCTAAGAGGAGAATATTCCTTTTTTTTTTTTTTTTTTAAAAGAAAAGAGAACTCTTTTAAAGCCTGCTTTACTACTGTCCTCCTTGTGGATCAGGCCTGTTCCTGGTCCCATTTCTTAAAAAAGAAAAAAAAATCCCTTTGTCTGAATCTTTTTCCCCTCTGAAATTTCAAAAGTTGTATACCTGAAGACCTACCAACCTACCAATAACATTCATATGTAACCTTACCATTTCTTTCTAGGTCTAATTTGAGAGAGAGAGAGACAGGCAGACAGATTGTCCTCTTACTTACTTCCCCTTAGTTATAAACAATAAAGAAAACCCAAAAAAAGTTTGAAGTGTTATGTATTTTATTTTTCAGGGGGAGAAAAACAACAGAATACCTGAGATTGTGCCTCAGTTTGCTAGAAAAAAAATACTGACTAGAGGCCATAGTGGTGGTTTGCAACATATAAGAGAGAACGGATAGGCCATACCTATTGGAGGGACCCTGATTTTGGGGGAGGGGGGGGAATGCAGGCTAAATGGCGCTGGTTCTTAGGAGAAATGTGTTCCCAGGGATGTAGTGACATGACCCTCGTCCACCTGGCTCATTGTCTGTAAGCTTCTGAGTCCCTCTTCTTATTCCTCTTTTACAGTTCTCATTTCTTCTCTTGACTCTTACCCTTTCTCGTTACCTAGTAGTAGAAATGGTACAAAAAGGGCATACCCCACATGTGCTCTGCACATCTCTGGGTAGAAATGAAATGCTTCTTTAAAGGTATTTTTATATATGGTCACTTTATAGTACTTTGAATATTATAGACAGAGAGAATCTCTCAAGCAGTACCGTATTCCTTTCTGTCTTTGGTTGTAAAAGTGCTAGAGGGCAGGCAACACAGAATAATTTCTGGCTCTCTCCAGATGCTTTCCCTAGAGCTCTGGAGGCAGCTGGTCTGCTTTTCAGGTTATTGCAGGTCACAGCACTACCATATATTTTGATACAGCATAAACGGTGTCAGTTGATTTCCAAACACTACTATCACTGTTCTCTCGCCTGCTCACCAGCCCACCTATTTTAAGTTTTTGTGATGGCAGTTCTCCACACCTGATGCCAGTTTCTGTGTTAGAGCATGGGTTAAACTGCTGTAACAGAGATGTCCAGATACAGCAGTGGTTTAAATAAAACGTTCATTTTTCTTTCATGTAATATTTCTGAGAGTGAGAGGTCCAGGCTGATGGGGTGTCTTTGCTCCCTGTGGTTATTTATGGACCCAGGTTCCTTCCATCTTGTTTCTGTGCCCTCCTCAGAGTGTTGTGCTCATCTGCAGCATTGCAGCTGGGTTGCTGACATGCCCATGGTCCAGTCCATAGGAAAGAGGGAACATAATTTAGTCTAGAACAAACCCCTTCCTTTAAGGTGATGTAGAAATTGCATGGTTACTTCTGGTCGTATTCTGTTGGTGAGAACTTGCCATGCTTAGATGCAAAAATGGGAAATAAAGTCTGTTGCTGAGTAGTTATGTGCCCTACTAAGACTTGAACAACATAAAAGAAAGAGAGGGACTTCCCTGGCGGTCCAGGGGTTAAGACTTCACCTTCCAGTTCAGGGGGTGTGGGCTTGATCCCTGGTTGGGGAGCTAGCCACCTGCCCACATGCCTCATGGCCAAAAGACCAAAACATAAAACAGAAGTAGTATCATAACAAATTCAATAAAGACTAAAAAATTGTCCACGTCAAAAAAAAAAAATCTTAAAAAAAAATAAGAGAAGGTGGATTTTTGTCCATTGTCCATTCTTCTACAGGGTTATGCGCCTTATTCATCTTTGGAGTTCTTTACATATTCTGGATTTGAATACCTTTTGGGGGATACAAATCACATGTATTTTCTTTCAGTCTGTGATGTACTTTTAAATTTTGTTCATGGGGTCCTTTGTCATATAGAAATTTAATATTTTTATATAGTAAAGTTTGCAGATCTTTTTATAATCCTTGTTTGATACAAATGTATTTTGTATTTGTAGATTTGATTCTATACCAGTTTTGTGGCTAGGGGTAGGCAGGACAGACACAATGATTAATAGGCCCCACAAGCACTTAATTTATGGTCAACTTTTCTACTTCAGTTTTAAAAAGAAACATTTTATTTTATTTTTTTTAACATCTTTATTGGAGTATAAATGCTTTACAATGGTGTGTTAGTTTCTGCTTTATAACAAAGTGAATCAGTTATACATATACATATATCCCCATACTCTTCCCTCTTGCATCAAAAATATGGAAGGCTTCACGAATTTGCGTGTCATCCTTGTGCAGGGGCCATGCTAATCTTCTCTGTATCGTTCCAATTTTAGTATATATGCTGCCGAAGCGAGCACAAAAGAAACATTTTAAATAGGAAAACCAAAGCCATATGTTTGATGCCTCATTGCATCATTAATTTTATGATTTGACAGGATTTACAATTGGTAATAATTATTTCTAACTAAAAAATTTAATAGTTCTCAAAATTATTCATTTGTCAGAATAGTTCCCTAAAATTCATTTTGAATCTAGAAGACTTTGGTAGGGAAGTCATGCTGATCTGAGAGGTAAGAAATCAGAGTTGATGTGAAAGTGAGTGTTCAAGCTGCTAGATGTGCCTCGTATGCAGTTGAAGTATGGTCTGGAGCTCAGGACAGGAGGGAGGGTTAGGGGTGTTGACTTAAAAATCAGTAAGTCAGGGACTTGCCTGGTGGCGCCGTGGTTAAGAATCCGCCTCCCAATGCAGGGGACGCGGGTTTGATCCCTGGTCAGGGAACTAGACCCCACACGCCTGCCGCAACTAAGAGTTCACATGCTGCAACTAAGGAACCCGCCTGCCGCAACTAAAACCCGGCACAGCCAAAAATAAATAAATTTTAAAAAAAGTCAATAAGTTGAGCTTCCCTGGTGGCACAGTGGTTAAGAATCTGCCTGCCAATGCAGGGGACACTGTCTCGAGCCCTGGTCCAGGAAGATCCCACGTGTCATGGAGCAGCTAAGCTCGCGAGCCACAGCTACTGAGCTCGTGTGCCACAACTACTGAAGCCCGTGTGCCTAGAGCCCGTGCTCTGCAACAAGAGAAGCCACGGTGGTGAGAAGCCCCCGCACCACAACGAAGAGTAGCCCCCGCTTACCACAACTAGAGAAAGCCTGCGCTCAGCAACGAAGACCCAACACAGCCAAAAATAAATAAATTTATTTAAAAACACACACACACACACACACACAAAAGATGAGCACGTAAAGGACATGTAGAGAGCTGTACTCACATTTAGAGGTCTTAAATCAGCTGAAGAGACAGATATTAGACCGTTTAATCTTTGTTAACAGCCTCATGAAGTATAGGTAGTTTTCTAATTTTACGGGGAGTAAATTGAAGCTGAGAGAGATGACTTCTACATAAAGTTGCCTAGTTTGTAGTTGGTGGAACTGGTCCTCATGACTCCAAAGCCCATAGTAATCCATGATATCTCCCTGTGTTTAAGAGGTGAAAAGCATTTCACTAAGGAGGGAGTGAGTACTCCTTGGTGCCAGATGAATTTCTGGAGCGTTTGAAGGCTTGTGAGGAGCCCGGGATTATTTATTAGTTCTTTTGCCGCCAGTGGAGGTGGAGAGAACAGTGCCGTGGTTGGAGGATGGACGCCTTGTAGGAAGGGTCTGAGGTGGAGGGCAGCCACTCCAGGGTCCCACTGCGTGAAGTTTGGTGGTGGTGAAAGGAAGAAACGACAGGAGGAGCTTCAACGACTATAAGCTTTTCTGGTTGGTTCGTTGGTTGGTTGGTTTGGGGGTAGTGGTGCAGAAAAGTATGTGTAAGTTTGCAGTTAGAAAAGAAAGGTGGAGCCAGGAGCGTGGGATTGCATTGGGAGCGCTAGTGCAGGGATCGTGCCTGTTAACGTCTAACAATACAGTGTGAGAGACAGGGTGGTGGGTATGTCGTTCCATTTAAAGAGAGGAATGATATTAGGGGTAATGGTGTTTGGAAACCCTCTCAACAGTTAGGTTGCCTCCTAAGAAAGTATGTGTGAGGTGTTCGGGGTTGGAGTCTTGAGGATAATTGAAAAAGGCACTGGAGTCAAGGTGTGTTCTTTTCAGTCATTTAGCTTTTAGAATGGCTGATAGAGGCCGTAATGCTTGTTTTAAATTAATGATAATTTCAATTTATAAATTACCAAGAAACTTTTTCATGAGTCAGATTTGTTCTGTAGAGGAACTGCTATAATCCTGAAAATAAGGTTCTTAACAGTTATTATTAAGATTTGAGTCAATTGTAATTTGGAAAAGTATGCCCTGTTTTACATTATTTTGATGATTATCATTTTATAATAGAGAATAAATATGAACAGTACCATTAATTATATACGTAAGCTTTTCCTATGTTAGTTAAGTATTGTCATTTGTTGCTTCATTATTTTTCCTTTACGATGTGTGCTTTATAGATAAAGTCACTGAAGATTGGTATAATGCAGAATGACTTTTTATATTCTCTTGTTTACTATTAAGCAGAAATCAAAGAGCAATCAGCAGAAGAGGATGCTGAAGCAGAAGTGGACCGCAGCAAACGGCCAGTCCCAGCCTTCCAGCGTTCTGTGTCTGAGGAATCTGCAGCCTCCCTGGTCTCTGTTGGTATAGAAGCCAAAATCAGGTTAGAGAATGAATGCCGCTGGATTGGAGATTAGTGACAGGAAAAAGAGCAGCGAGTTGACTGTAGAGGGAATTCAGAGAGCGCAGGCTTAGGACAGAAAGCTGGGTGGACTTTTAGAGCTGATAGCTCTGCGTGTAGCTGGAGTGAAGCGCGTCCGTGGGCTTAGGTGGCTGTAGAACAGAGCAGTGGTCTACTGCGTCACTCTGCTCTCCTCAGACCAGGACAGACTATTTCCAGTGTGCGATGCCTAGAAGAACAAAGTCTAAACTTTTAGCGTAAGAACGGATTTTTGATTTACTTGTAAACTGAAGTTTATACTCTTGTTCTTTACCCTCTCTTCATTCTTTAAAAAGAGAAATACAGGATGTTATAACTTCTCTGTGTATCATTCAGCTTAAGTCTTGTAATTTTTTAGATCTTAACTTGGAAGACATGAATAAAACTGAAACCATCCATCAGTTGAATATCCCCATCTTCTTGAAATGTTTCCTTCCTTTTGCTTTTGTCACGTCTGCCTCCTCATTTCGTCTCTTGCTGGATTCTGTGGGGACTCCCCACCTTTATCATGGTGGAGTCCTCAGGTCGAAGTCCTCGGCCTGTTTACTTTTATTTTTATAGTCCGATAGCTAGGTCCTATCTGTGTGCTAATGAAACCACACATTTATATTTTGAGGGCTGACCTTCCTCTGAACTCTAGACTTTCCTCTCCATCTGTCTGCTTGATATCTCCATTTGGAAGTATACTAGACACTGCACCCATAACATGTCCAAAACCACTGTTGATTCTGACCCCAGGCCTGTCCCAAATCTTCTCCCCAGGATTTCTTCATTTCAATAAATAATACCAATATTCACCCAGTTGCTTAGGCCAAAACCTTTTGAGTTAATCCATGATTTCTTTCTTTTCTCATACCTCACATTCTAAATTTTGTAGCCCACCTTTAGAAGATATCCCAAACAAGTACTTACTCTCTCTCTCTCTTTTTTTTTTTTTTTTTAGTTTTTAATTAATTAATTAATTAATTATTTTTTGGCTGTGTTGGGTCTTCGTTTCTGTGCGAGGGCCTTCTCTAGTTGCGGCAAGCGGGGGCCACTCTTCATCGCAGTGCGCGGGCCTCTCACTATCACGGGCTCTCTTATTGCGGAGCACAGGCTCCAGACGCGCAGGCTCAGTAGTTGTGGCCCACGGGCCCAGTTGCTCCGCGGCATGTGGGATCTTCCCAGACCAGGGCTCGAACCCGTGTCCCCTGCATTGGCAGGCAGACTCTCAACCACTGCGCCACCAGGGAAGCCCTTACTCTCTTAACTTGCCTACCATCTTAGTCCAAGTCCTCTTATCCTTAGGAGGCTGTAGTTGGCTTTTAAGTGGTCTCTCCACTTCTTCTCTTTGCTTTCCCCAGTCCAGATTGTTCTTAGCACAGTTGCAAAAATGATCATTCTAAAATGTAAATCAAGTTTCTCCCAAACTCTCTTTTGGCTGTCTCTTACATTTAAATTAAATATATAAATTATATTAAAAATTTCAGGGACTTCCCTGGTGGTACAGTGGTTAAGACTCTGTGCTCCCAGTGCAGGGGGCCCGGGTTTGATCCCTGGTCAGGGAACTAGATCCCACATGCATGCTGCAACTAAGAGTTCACATGCCACAACTAAGGAGCTGGTGAGCTACAACTAAGGAGCCCGCCTGCCACAACTAAGAAGCACACATTCTTCAATTACGGAGCCCGCCTGCTGCAACTAAGACCGGATGCAACCAAGAAAAAAACAACGAAAACATTCAAATCCCTACTATGTTCTACATCTTCGGGAAGGTTTGAAAATTTTCAAAATAAAAGAGTAGGATGAAAAATAAATAAAACATAGTCCCCACCACATTTACCCTCTATTTCTGCTTTATTTTCCTTTGTTGAACTTTTTATTTCTCGACAGTTCGTTTGTCTCCCTTACTGTCATGTGAGCCCTGTGAAGGCAATACTTTTTCCCTTTTTTCCTGCTTTTTATTGCATTGATAATTTTTTCCTATTGATTATACATTATATTTTGTTTTTGAGATGGTTTTCCTTAAGACTCATGTTTCTTTACCCTGTTGAATTTAATTTTGAAAGAATTTCAAACTTAAGAGTTCTAATTGATTTCTTAGTCTTAGCAATATGAATAATGATTTATCATTTTCATATCTCTTTGTATCTGTCATCTAGCATTTCATTTTCTAGGTATTTAAATATATACTTCCTATTTTGTCTTGGCCCCCTAACAGTTTTCATATTTTGAAAAATTCAGGTTTATATGTATATACAGTAAAATTACTGTAAAATTCACCCATGTAGTGAGTTTTGACAATTGTATACTGTCATATAACCAGTACCACAACAAGATAAAGAACAGTTCCATCATACTAAAACAATTCCCTGATGCCTTTTTGTTGTCATTCCTGATCCCATCTTCTGCCCTAGGCAGTCACTTACCTGTTTTCTGACCCTGTAGTTTTGCCTTTGCAGTAACATCATATGAGTGAGATTGTAAAGTATGTGTCCTTTTGATTCTGGCCTTTTTAACTTAGCATATTTAATGCATTTGACATTCGTTTATGTCATCGCATATATCAGTAGCTGTTTCCTTTTTATTGCTGAGTAGGATTCTCTTTTATGGAGGTGCCTACCGCATTTTTTTTTTTTTTAATAAATTTTATTTATTTATTTCTGGCTGCATTGGGTCTTCGTTGCTGCGTGCGGGCTTTCTCTGGTTGTGGAGAGTGGGGGCTACTCTTCGTTGCGGTGTGTGGGCTTCTCATTGCGGTGGCTTCTCTTGTTGTGGGGCACGGGCTCTAGGCATGCAGGCTTCAGTAGTTGTGTCATGCGGGCTCAGTAGTTGTGGCTCGCGGGCTCTAGAGCACAGGCTCAGTAGTTGTGGCGCATGGGCTTAGTTGCTCCACAACATGTGAATCTTCCTGGACCAGGGCTCGAACCCATGTCCCCTACATTGGCAGGTGGATTCTTAACCACTGCTCCACCAGAGAAGCCCCCTACCCCATTTAATTTATCGTTTTCCAGTTAAGGGGTATTTGGGTAGTTTCCAGTTTGGGACAGTTATGAATAAAATTGGTATAAATATTCACTTGCAGATTTTGGTGTGAACATAGGGTTTTTATTTCACTTAGGTAAAAATACCTAAGAGAGAGGTAATTTTTCAAGGAAAATGCCAAAGTATTTTCCAGTGTGACTATACTATTTTGCATTACCACTAATGATGTAGAGTGGATTGGCAGGATGTTTCTTATCGTTCTGATTCAACTTTACTCTTAGGTGCGCCCTGTGTGCCTAGGTCTCAGGGGTCCCGTCATGGTCTGGGTCTAGGACGTCGTCTTGCTCCTCCTCCAGGGTAGAGGTGCATCCCCTCCCCCATTCATTCCTCCATCTGCAGCTGGTCTTGACCATTGCAGGGCAGAGACTTGTGCTCTCCTTTTACCAGTCGGAGGCTTTTCTTTCGCAGGCAAGATGAAGGAGAAAGATCTTTGTGTCTTTCCCATGTCTCTGCTGTTCTCCTGCCCAGGCTTTTACCATGACTGGTGCATTCTCAGGACTCTTCTCCATGCCTGAGTGGTGGGCACGAGCACCGGGGGAGGTGCATGGAGACAAGCTCATGAATGGGTTAGAATTCCCCTGTGTTTGCGGGTCCTGGATGTTCTTTACTCTCCTACCGCCACACACTTGGCTTTTAGCAATTTATAAAATTTTCACTGAATTCTTTAGCCTGCTTGGATGACATCCAGTGAGTGGCCTCTTCCTCAGATTAAGCAAGTGCTTGTGTCTCCTCCCTTCTTGGAAGTGCCTTTCATTCAACTGCAGGTGAATTGTTTGCTCTGCAACTTTTGTAATCTGATGTGTTCAAGAAAAGTGAATTTGTGGATTGTCTGGCGAGTTTTTGCTGTGACAGTGGGAGCAGAGTTCTTTGCAACTTTCTACTACATCCACAGCAGACGCCAGGGATTTCCTTTGTGCCACCCTTTAAAGTTAACAATAAATTACTCTGAGATATTTGACAGTCTTTATTTCCTACATCCCTTGTAACATTTCCTAATTCTTTAATAATTTGAATATTTCTCTAAAAATATTTACATTGTGGGTCTGTTGTGTGGTGAAATTTCTCAGGTCTTATAGAAACCTGGGAATAATTTTATTATGCCTTCACATTTGAGTTATGGTTTTGGATATGAAATTGAAGGTTAAGATATTTTTTGTCAGTACTTTAAAAGTATTTCTCCATTTCCTAATCAGTGTTGTTCATAAAGTTGCTGTCCATCTGATTGTTGCTCCTCATAGTAATGTTTCTAGGGGAAGAAACAAACTAGAAACAGGGTATGCTGAAAGAAATGTAAGTTTAATAGCTTAGAGAAAATTATAAATAAGAAAATTTTAAAAATTAATAAGATACTGGCAAAGGATATTGGTGGATAGTATCCTTTAGGCAAGAAGAAAAACATTTTTTCCCCTATTTGACTTTATTTTTCTGAAACTAGACCACATTTGTGTGCGCGTGTGTGTGTGTGTGTGTGTATGTATGTGTCAGTATCAATGGACAACACAGTTTATCATGAAATTGAAATACATAATATTGGAAAAACTTAAATAGGTGACTTTTATAAACAAAAGGTAATTAGTTGAGAGCGGTCCAATATGAATTTAACTTGAGTTAAACATTACCTGAAAAGATTATTTCCATCACCTGTTAATGTAAGACATTATGAAAGTTCCTGAGGTAGATACTACAGAGGTGATGGTGGGAACTTTAATGCTTGAGAAGAAAGATTTGAGTACAGCAGCCATAAATGTGTTGTGAAGAGAAGATATATCCAAGAGGAGCAGTTCTTTTAATTCTGTTTTTTTCTAAGATCCCTTATTAAGCATATATTCCATAAGTATATATTGGTTTTTGTCCTTTAACCTTTTAAATGGTTTCTTTTTTTAAAAAAATTGTAGATTTTATTGTTTAGAACAACTTCAGGTTTACAGAAAAATTAAGCAGATGGTACACAGAGTTCCCCCTCCCCAACCTTTCCCTGCCTCAGTTTCCCCTAAGGTTAGCATCTTTCATTAGTGTGATACATTTGTTACAACTGATAAACCAGTATTGATACATTATTATTAATTAAAGTTCATAGTTTACATTCATTCTTTGTGTTACATATAGTTCTGTGAGTTTTGATAAATGTGTAATGTCATGTATCTGCCATTAACTGCAGTATAGCATATGAAGTAGTTTCACTGCTCTAAAAATCCCGTTTTGCTATTCATCTCTTTCCCACTCCTCTTAAACCCTTTCTGTCCGTTCCCCCGTCCCTCATCACTAACTGCTTAACCCACTTAAATTTATTTTTTTATATCTCTCTGTGTGTATGGTATATATATTATGCATAAAGAATGTTCCATCAAGTAGTTAAGTAAAACTTGGTCACCACTTGTTTTACATAGCTGGGATATAATTGAGTGGCCATTAAACTGTACCTTCTTCCCCAACCTTAATTTTTTACTTTCTTTATTCCTTTTTAATACTTCGAGATTTTAAAATCAGGTTTAAAAGAAAATTGTTTTTCTAAGCACAAACTATAATTTTTTGATTTGGTATATTTACTACTTTAAAAAAATCGTGCTGTAGAAAAGTAGAATTGCAAATGTATAATTATTATTGAACTTAATTGTTCTTACGGTATAGATATATTTAAATGCTTAGCTTGCACTAAAGACATAATATTTAATTTTAAAGCACAAGTATCTGCAGTTGTCTGGAACTTGAAATAGTTAAATAAAACTGCTTCTCCTCTCTGTCTTCCGTACTTTTCATTTCTACCAGTGAACAGCTCTGCGCTTTTTGTTACTGTGGTGAAAAAAGCTCCTTAGGACAAGGAGACTTAAAACAATTCAGAGTAACGCCTGGATTTATTTTGCCATGGAAAAACCAACCTTCTAACAAGAAGGACATGGATGACAACAGCAGTGGAACTTGTGAGAAAATACAAAACTCAACACCACGAAAACAAAGAGGACAGAGAAAGTAAGCAGTTTTGAATTTAAGTGGTTCTAACGCAGTAAGACTATATATAGTTTATTTTCATTGCGATGTTTATGAATATACAAATAGGATTGTTACTGAACAATTTTTTATGTTTCCAACATTCATACGATGCCTTATGACTCACCATTAACCCAGCAGATGCTCATTTTCTCAAAATTAATTTCTTATTTAAAAAAAAGTTTGCGCTAGTTGTGTATTAACAAAAAAGAAGAAAACTTTAAAGAACATAATATAAGGAAGGCTAGAGGGGATTCATGGAATTTATCTATATATGGAATGAAAATTTTAGAAAATCAATGAGATCTTTCTTTCCTTTTCCTAGATAAGTTTGAAATAGTTTGTAAGAGTATAACATAAAAGAATAGCAAAACCAAAGTGGTTTTACCTGTATGTGTCATTTATTTATTTGTTTTTATGGTTCAGAGAATGTTGAACTGTCCTGTAAACTCTTACAATACAGTGTTAACTTTCTTTCCTTCTAAATAATCATGTGCTGAGAGTTCCCTTTCTAAAGTCAAAGAAGATGCTCTTTTTTTTTAAATGAAAGAATTTACATATGTTGTACACCTGAAACTAATATAATATTGTAAATCAACTATAATTTAAAAAAAAGTATTTACTATTTGTATAACTATATATGTGTGTCTATATTCATGGACCTTATAGTTCCCCCAAACTCTTGTCTAATATGTTTGCTTTTGGAGTTAATATTTTTTTTATATGTTGTAGGTTCGTTTGAAGGCCATCTTAATATGTGGACTTGGCTCTGGTAGTTGAGGGAGTAGAAGTTTCTGTGGTTGATGAGAAAGTGTAAAAATTAATTTAGCTTGGAAGGCTAACCAGCTCTGCCCCTTGAGGGTGATGATGTAATCATCCAAGTGCTTATCTGGCTTTTATCCAAAGTTAAGTACTAAGGCATTGTGTTGTACTTATTTGATTGGCTTCTTCTTTTGGACTGCTGCCAATGCCTTGAAGACCTGAAGTAGGAAATGAAACAATAACAAGAAAAACCCTTTTAAAAGAATTTAAAGTGGAACAGCTTAAGGAAATTTAGAAGTATTGTATTTAGAGTTTTGGTGTTTTAAAGGCCATAGCTAGCTTTACCTTTCGTGATCAATTGGGAGCTCACTTTCTAATAAGATATATCAAAAGTCCAGAAAACTTTTGTCCATCAGTCATTAGTAAATTTACTGGACTGGACCAGGTTATATCATTATATCCTCATGTTCTGCCTTGAATAATGGCAATTAATAAACAACTGTTCTGGGAAATACAGTTAGGCTTCATTTATTTATTTATTTTATAAGCTAAGTTAATTTTTAGTGAAAACTTTATGAGCTAAAATAATTATGTAAAAATAGCCTTGGTTTAATGAAAGTCTTTATATGCACTTAAGTGTTTAACAAGTTATTAAGTGATGATAACAAGCCAGTTAATGGACCTTAGGAATAAAGCATGTTTTTGAAATTTGGAAATCATTTAGGGATAAACAGTTACTTTAGCTTGGTAATGATTTTAAACATTTGCAAAATATGTTGCTAATGAGTTATAAACCAGATAAACAGCTAGTTAATTTTTTAATTTGAAAAGGAGGATTTTAAAATAGTCTCTTTTTTTAGACTTAAAATTTGGGGGGTATGTAAATATTACAGCTAACTTCTCTCGATGTTCTTTCCGAAGCTGGGCTCCTCTCGTCCTTAGGGTTGACGTCAGCATCTTACTGATATGTTGTGTACGTACAAACTGGTTGTAAAACCTTAAGGTGAAATTTGACTAACCTGCTGCTTGGGAACTGGTTAGTAATAGACTGGTTAGTCATTCCATTGGTTTTTATACCTGTCCCCCCATCAAATTACTGGTGTAAAGAAAATATGTTAAAACAATGCATTCGTCTTCATAGATGAACTGTTAGTCTTTTTTTCCTCCTAATAAATTAGCAAGTTAGTAATGAAGATGTATTTGTAGGAATGGAGATTATATTTACAGGAAGGTTTGTTCTCATTTCACTGTGGGCAAATTTTATAAAAACAAGAATTTGAAGTTAGCATAGCATGGTAAACTTTAAAAAAAAAAAAGTGAGCCTGTGCATTTCTACTGCTGAACGTAAAAAATACTGGTTATTTTTTATATGGTTTGATATTTAAATGTACTTATTGAAATATGTTAATACTTTTTTTCTTTCAATGATTCCAGGTATAAAAAAGTTTAGTACCCTGGTCATTGTGCTGATTTTCTCTTAATAGGAATCATGATATATATCCAGCATACAGCAGTGCAGTGAGTTATGATCTATATTCAATAGTGATTTAATCCAGAATTATGATCAGGTTAAATACTATGATACCAGGAGAAGATTAAAGTCTTAGTGCCAGCGATCTGATTTCCCACGTTGAATATTAGTCACAGTAGTAGTCATTGTTTACTTCTTGATCTCAATTCATATATGAAGTTTTAGGGCTTTCAAAGTTTGAAATCTCCCATATGTTATTCAGTGAACACTTATTCAGTGTTCATGTTTATACTGTACTTTTTGCTGTTACACTTTTTCCCTTATTCCCAGGTCACTAGTAGCTATTTTGTTTTTGCTTTTTACTTCTGGTTTGTGAGGTAAAGTCTTAGCAGAGGATACTTGCAGCATCATGCCACAGGCCAGCTGTCGAGATTGCCGAGGGGACCGTAAGAAAGCTCCAGTGCTCACATTTCACTCCCACTGCCTCCCTCTTCACACTTCTAGGGGGTTTTCATTTCCCCTGGGAAGTAACCTTGCTGTCCGTAAAATTAACTGCCAGCTCCGTTGTGGTAGTCCTCACTGATCATATAGCAAATTAGAAATATCTGATTTGATCAAGTTGTTTTTTAAGCATTTAAGTAAGGCCAAAGGGGATATTCATTTTATGTGATAAAATATGGTTCCTGAATAGACTATTAGAGTGTCAGTTGAAAAATATATATATAAAATGGCAAAATAAGTCTGCAGCTGTAATTTGTAACACTTCCTTATGGATTTGGAGACTTTTTTTTTTTTTTTTTTAGTTGCTTACATGATATAGCTATCCAGTTTTATATCTATACTATGAATAATAACATATTCTAAAAGTTGTTTTATGATAGTTTATGCCTAAGTAAAATTGATTTGGCAATGCATTTTATTTAAGTCGTTATAAAAGGAAACAATTTTCTACTTGTTATCACTTTCACATCTGTTTTGTTTTATTTTATTTTCCAGGGAACGGTCTCCTCAGCAGAATATAGTACCTTGTGTCAGTGTAAGCACGCAGACTGCTTCCGATGATCAGGCTGGTAAATTATGGGATGAACTCAGTCTGGTTGGCCTTCCAGATGCCATTGATGTCCAAGCCTTATTTGACCCTACAGGTATGAGCCAGTCTTCAATAATAACTACCTTTTGATTCTGTAAGCATTTTCACTTTAGCAAATTATCAACTTAATAGTAAATACCGTTCATCTAGAAATAATTATCACATTGTAAAAAATGTCATTGTTAAGTATACCTGCTTAGGTAAAATAAATTGTCTAATTATGTTTACCTAACTTATTTAGCATCTGCACAGGGCCATCACTGGGCTGGATGCTTTTATAAATATTTGCATTTACACTTGTGTAGGCAGCAGTGCCATGGAGATCTGACAGTTGCGGAGAGAGAAATTTTAAAGGGATCTATGAAAACCTGGGGAACATGGCAGTCTGGGTCTACTTGAAGTAGGGGTGAAGGGTAATAGATCTAAGCCCTGTGAATGTCCTGTAACGCAGTATAGTTAGTAATCCATACTCACGATTTGGTGCTCCTGGGGTTTTGAGTGAAGAACTGCATGTAATTGTTCAAGTGCTCTGTGAGAGAGAGTTTAAAGACTGAGCTGTTACAGATGATTGACGTGGGCTCTTGGTATGGGGTGCAGTGGAATAGAGGTGTATGTATAGCTTATTTGTCAGAAACAAAGTATTAAGTAGTTTTACTTTATGTTTTATGTAAATACACCAAATAAAATATAGTAACGGTTAAATAAAATGACTAGAAACTAATTTCTCTGTTGAAGAAATAATCACTAATTCAGTGTGCATCAGAATCACTTGGAGGGCTTGTTGACACATTGATTTCTGGGTACCATGGCAAGAGGTTTAGATTCAGTAGGTCTTGGTTGTGGTCTGATATTTGCATTTATAACAAGTTCCTAGATGATACATTTCGAGGAGGGCTGCTTTAGTGGTATCACAAATATCGCATGCCATTGTGTATTCACACATTTGAATTGATTTGGGGGATTTTCATCTTTACTTACTAGCGTTAATACGTTTAATGTTTATTCAGTTGCTTCTTTTCACTTTAACCATTTTAGGCACTTGTTGGGCTCATCACCGCTGTGTGGAGTGGTCACTGAGGGTGTGCCAGATGGAAGAACCGTTGTTAGTGAACGTGGACAGAGCTGTTGTCTCAGGGAGCACAGAAGTAAGTAGAAGAAACACGTATTTAAACAACAGCTTTATAACATTTACTGTGTCACCATAAAGATTCACTTCCAAGATTTATTAAATGATTACTATAATGTAAAAACCCTTAAAATAGGAAACTATTCATTTATATCCAAGAGTAGTTTGTGCAGACCACTAGAATATAGTATGTTAAGTGGTGCAATAAATGCAGATCTTTAAAATAAATATTTTACATTTAAATCAGAAATTAAAATTCTTAGAAATGGGTATTACTGACTATAATTACGCATCTTACTCTTTAAGACAAAACTCTTTGATGAAGATTTAAAATAAGAGAGACACGATTTGACATCTTTAGTCCACCGTGTGAGCTAGCTCTGTTTGCTATTTTAAAAACTGATTAAAATATTTCTTTTCAGTAAAGTTGGCAGTTCGGTTTGTCTTTTTGGCACTATCCCAAAGTAATATCATATACACAGACTGCCATCTTTCAAAGCTTTCACTGCGATTTTCGTGTGATTTTGAATCAAGAAATAAATGCAACATTTACCTTCCATCTATAAAGGCAACAAACCCTGTGAAGTGAAATTGCTTTGCTGCCTACAAATTCCCTTTGGTTTTTGACAGGTATATTTGGGAGAAGTGAAACAGGCCTTCCAAAGGAATATTAGAAGTGGAATTTTTTACCGTAGAAATTATACGGGCTTTAATAGATATAATATAGGTAAACATTTCAAAAGTATTGTTGAGACAAGGACTTAGATTTAATTATTCAATTATTTTAACATTTGCTTTACTCAGATGATCAAAATTACCTACTTTATATGGATGAGTAACCCTCACCTCAGGATTAGTCAAGTTAAGAGTGTTTGTTTTGGAAATGTGACATTACATTTAAAGGCTTACATTACCAAATTTTGAACAGTATAATGCACGATAAATAATTTCCAGTCTGAACATAGTTAGATGGCCAGATCGTGACTGTGATAGATCAGTGAGAACTGTTTCTTCCATGAACTACTTTAGAAGTAGTTTTGGAATATTTTGTGACAGTGAAAAGCATTATAGGAAAGGCAATGAACAAAGGCTAAAATGAACTGTAACAACCCATTTTTGATAAGGCTGTGGGGAAATAGGCACTCTTATGCCTCATTGGTGGGAATGCAAATTGGTACATGTCTTCTGGAGAGAAATTTGGCAAAATGCCTAACAGACTATACATGCACTTATCTTTTGAGCTTTCTGAGATCCTATCCTGAAAATATGCCTCCAATAATACAAAAACATTAACAGCATTGTTCAATTTGCAAAATATTGGAAACAACCTCTGACCACACATAATAGAATGGTTGAATAGACCGTGGTATGGTTCATACAGTGGAATACTGTGCAACTGTAAAAATACTATGAGGAATATTTTTATGAACTAATACAAAATAGCTTCCAATATATGCTTTTAAGTGGGATAAAAAAGTGCAAAAGACCACTTATGGTGTGCAACACTTTATGTAGGAAGGAATCAGATGTAAGAAAGTATACATGCATATGCACATTTGTGGAAAAGAAACACAGGAAGAATAAACCAAAAAGTAGAGGGATTGGTTACCTGTCTCTGAAAGGTGGGTGGGAAAGAGGTGGAATGAAGACAGGAGTGGGATCCGTGTAGCAGGGATGTGATGCGACACTTCTCAGATATATCTTTTTGTATAGCTCTGACTCTTAGCACCATAAGAATGTTTCACCTATCCCTGAATAAGCAACTACAGCCATCTGGGCTATGGGGGGAACCTAAAACGGGATAGCAAAATTCACAATGACAGGGGTAGGGGAGAAACGAAGCAACTGAAAAATAGTGTCTTGACTGGATACCCGTAAAGCTAAAGACAAAAAAAACCCCTGCATATACATGCACATACCTGCTGTAATCGAGTGAGTAAAATTCTAAAATGATTTTTGTGGTGTTGGAATGGAGGTATCAATATAAACTTAAGGTTTTTAATATTTATATGGACAGATACAGAAATATAGGTATGTGTGTATGCATGTGTTAGTATGCTGCATTTATCTCCTAGCTCTGTCCCCTGTGAAGGCCTAGAAGTAGTGACTTCTAGTAGCAGTGAGCACATCTAGTGCCCAGATCTTGGTTTCTAACCAGTGTTCTCCAATAAAAAGGACCAGAGCTCCTTGAAAAGTGGCTCACGGTGCAGGGGAGATACAAGATGAGGTGCCAGAAAGCAAGGAAGTGCTCAGAGGGATGGGGACTTGTTGGAAGCACAGGAGCCGACCTGAAGGAGCTCCGAAGAGCTGGACCAATTTGAGCAGTAACAGAAAACAATGATAGTCTTGGGTTTTCATCCATAGAATGAGCCACACTGATAAGTAAATTGATAAAATAGATAAGTAGCATAGGTCAAGTCACATCACTTCTCTGCCTGACACTCTTCAGTGACTTCCCGTTTCACTAAGAGGAAAAAAGCCAGTCCTTCCTGCCTGGCAAGGCCTCCACGATCTTCACCACTCCCACGAGTGCTCTAAGACGTCGCTCCCTGTAACCCTTCCCCTCCCTCACTTCCTTCAGCCTCAGTGATCTCCTTGGTCTTCCTTCCTCAGAACCGTCCACCTCTAGGCCTTTGCAGTCCCTGTTCCCTACATGCATGGCTTCCTCCCTCATTTCCTTTAGGTATTTATTGAAGTTACCTAATCTGTGAGGGCTTTGCTGGGCTCCCTATTGAAAATTTCGGGAGTCTCCTCCTCCCATCATACCCCCCGCTGGATTGTTCTCTCCTTCGTACTTACCAGCATCTAACACAGTGTATATTTACTTAATAATCTTGTCTGTCTCTCCTCACTAGATAATAGTGCCCTTCTGAAAAGGATCTTTTTCTGTTTTGGTCATTCCTCAATAAATACTTGTAGCCTAAATGAATAGCCCTAAAGATCACTCATGGAATCATTCATAGTTACAAGAAAGAAGTCACAAGTAAGTGCCAAAGTGTTAAAGGAGGTCACCAGTGTGGTTAATTTTATATAAGTGTATACATTCATAATTGTCAAAAGAACCCCTCTAAAATAGAGTAAATCTTTACAGTCCTACATAAGAGGTGGGGGTGGGGTGGTGTGAAAATGAAAAATCTTTGATATCTTAAAAGGTTCCCTAGGGGCAAAGTGTGTAAAAGTGCTGTTGAACTTAGAACAGGCTTTTATTTTACCAAAAAACAGATGTTAAAAATTTGTCGACCGTTATTAGGATGACATGTGGCTGAATGTATTATATCTACCTCTGTTTTCAAAGAAAATAAACATTTCATCTGCCTCTTCAAGATAAAGGTGGTGTTTCAACAAGAAGAATGTAATAACTTTTCACAGAAACGTGCTGAGGGTTGAGCATTTTGAAAACAGATGCTTGGAACTATTTCTATTGGTAGTTTATTGCCAGAAACAGTGAAAGTTTGTAATCAAACAAACAACAAAAATATTCTCACATTGGTTGCCAAAAAATCCTGGACACAGAATTTCCTGATTAAAATATTCTAAAGAGTTTATGAATGTTTTAAACCCCTTTGTTAAAAATTAATATTTTTTTACTTTGGAAGGTGAAAATCTACTGGCTAATTTTTGATAATTTTGGTTGGGATTGAAAAATGGTTGTAGAAATATGTACTTTTGTTTAGATCTCCCTATTTTTGTGAGAATCATTTTTTTAAAAGCCTTTGACAGATACTGAAATAAACTGAAGTTAGCATTGGACCTTTCAATCTTTCAGTGATGGAAAAGAACAAGACACAAAGCTCAGATGGGGGGTTGTAGTACTCTAAACTTTTGGATTGTCTACATCTTTAAATAAGAAATATTTGAGCACGTGTCCTTAATATACATCGTCATTGGAATGTGTGTCTCTTCTTTATGTCACTTAGCAACATTTGTAAATTTATGTTGTTTCTGTGAGTATTTCATTACCCTTGGCCCCCCCACTAGGGCTGTAGGCATCACGAGGGCATGAATACTGTATGTGTTGGTTTGTCATTTTATCTCTAGTGCCTGACAAAGTACCTGGAACACAAGGGAGTCATTTATGGGATAAATGTATGCATGAGTGGAGTTTGCCAGTGAAGGGCAATACTGAGTGCGATGGTCCAAGGGAGGGGAGTGTGCTACTGGCACCTAGTGGTGCTGCGAGCCGCCTGCACCGCACAGAGCAGGATCCAGCTCCAGGAGTGCCGAGGTTGACAAATCCCCCTGTAATCAGGAAATATTATTTCTATTTTAAAACTAATACATTTAATATATCTCCTCCATTGTTAAATGGCATGCATTATCAAGCAGTTCAGTTTTTCTGGAATTTCCCACAGATTGTTTTTCAGTTTTTCCACAGGGAACTTTATTTATCTTTTGCTAGATGGAAGAATATGCTAAACTACGACCTGTATTTCAGGAAAGGTAATGGTGTTTCTCTTTTAATCTCCTCTTTGGAGCCCTGGGGGTGCTACCAACATCTTGGAAATCTGGATAATTTGAATATTACCAAGGGATTACTTTAATCTTGAATTCTACAGATGTTGCATCATTTATTTACCTAACGCCCCTCTTTCCGGCACTTTGCTCATTGCCCCCCAAAGAAATATCCCATAAACCTCCAACACATATTTCCGTTATTTAACTAGTTCTGAATCAAATGTTCAGCCTTACTCTATAAATAAAACATTAAAACATTACTCACAACATCTCTCCACTTAGATAATTTCTCATGCTTTCTTCACACTCATCATCTGCCACAACCCCATATTTTTTCTTTTTTTTTAAAATTTTTTGGCTGCATTGGGTCTCTGTGGTGCACGCGGGTTTTTCTCTAGTTGTGGCGAGCGGGGGCTACTCTTCATTGTGGTGGCTTCTCTTGTTGTAGAGCACAGGCTCTACGCGCGTGGGCTCAGTAGCTGTGGCTCGCGGGCTCTAGAGCTCAGGCTGAGTAGTTGTGACACACGGGCTTAGTTGCTCCGCGGCATGTGGGATATTCCCAGACCAGGACTCGAACCCGTGTCCCCTGCATTGGCAGGCGGATTCTTAACCACTGCGCCACCAGGGAAGCCCTCACAATCCCATATTGCAATTCCATTGTATTCTACTGATTTTGTGCCAGTTGTCTTTGTGTAAAAACCAACTAAGTTCTGCAAGAAGAGTTGTAAGTTTCTAATATTTTGGGTTCTTGTTGTAGACTGAAAAAGAGGACAAAAATAGCTTTTCTGTATAAGGTGGAAGTACACATTAAGAATGTAGACAAGCAGTGTAATGTAAATGTAATTTTTGTTTTTAAAAAATTAATAACAATGTACAGTAAAAGTCTCTGTCCATACCCCTCCCCTATAAACTGAAAGTAGATTTATATAAGATCATTTTAAATATGGTCTGTATCTTTATGTAAGATGATCTCCAAGTACCTACTTTATGAATAATGTTGTCTAATACTGTTATTTTTAATATAATCCTAGTGCTTTGCAATGTAAACTAAAAAATTATCAAAGTTATGTGTTCTTCATTTTGCCCTGTAGTTTTTTAAGAGGAAGGAAACGTTCACATATCTGAATTCTCTATTTGTGCTCAGGGGTCCACAAGATACCTCTACCTTGGAGACTGACTAAGACTCATGGGACTCCGCACAGAGTTGTAATTATGGCTAAGACTTATTGCCTTTATGTGCTAAAGATGCATAATGAAAAGATCTTAATGGAGAAGGACCTTGATAAGGTCTGGAAGACCCCACGTGCAGGCTTCCTTGGGCGCTTCCCCCCGTGAGGGGCATGCAGAGCTCCCTCTTCGTCCAGCAGTACAGATAGGGCAGCATGTGCATGGTGCTTCTGCCCAGAGAAGCTCAAGGTCTTTACTGGGGCTAGTCATGTAGGCACTCTCTGCCTAGCACATACCACAAGGAAAGCCATATTGTTTGCACAGATAATCTAGGCACAGTAAACTGCCCTTACCACGTAGGCAACCATGGGAGCCCTCCAAAAGCCAACTTCCTAGATGCCACCTATGTAAGCAGGCCTTTCTAAGGACAGTAGTATCAGGAATGCTGTTTTAACCTTCTTTTGCACAGAAATAAGATTGGATTGTGTCTCAATTTCAACATATTTCTGTCTGTATAAGTATAGTATTTGCTTGTTAGTTTACAACAATGAATTATTCCACATCATAGGGAGGCTGTGATAGGTGCTCTAGTGGTTATATAAAATAACTTTTAACTTTGATCAGAGGAGAGATATTGATAAGGACACTTTTTTTTTAACATCTTTATTGGAGTATAATTGCTTTACAATGGTGTGTTAGTTTCTGCTTTATAACAAAGTGAATCAGCTACACATATACATATATCCCCATAGCTCCTCCCTCTTGCGTCTCCCTCCCACCCTCCCTATCCCACCCACCCCTCTAGGTGGTCACAAAGCACCGAGCTGATCTCCCTGTGCTATGCGGCTGCTTCCCACTAGCTATCTATTTTACGTTTGGTAGTGTATATATGTCCATGCCACTCTCTCACTTCGTCCCAGCTTACCCTTCTGATAAGGACACTTCTGACTGTAACAGAAAAATCCTGTATTTGACTCTGAAATCTACTTTGTCTGATATTAATATATCCATTCTAACTTTCTTTTGACTAGTGTAAATATGGTATATCATTCCATCCTTTTATTTTACCCTATTATATTTTTATACTTAATGTGTGTTTCTTACAGGCAGCAGGTTTTTAAAAAATCTAACCTGGCAGTCTCTGCTTTTTTATTTGTAGTACTTAGGCTACATATACTTAATGTGATTAAGCCCCTCTGCCCCCATTTGTGTCTATCTGTTCTTTGTTTCCTTTTTCCTGCAGTCTTTTGGATTGAAGTTTTTTATGATTCCATTTTATCTCCTTTGCTGGATTATTACCAATACAGGCGTACCTTATTTTATTGCGCCTTGCTTTATTGCACTTTGCAGATATTCTGGTTTTTTACAAATTGAAGGTTTGTGGCAACTCTGCATCAAGTAAGTCTATCACTGCCATTTTTTCCCAACAACATTTGCTCACTTCGTGACCCTGTGTCACATTTTGGTAATTCTCACAGTATTTCAAAGTTTTTCAGTAGTATTATATCTGTTATGGTGATCTGTGATTGGTAACCTTTGATGATGCTATTGTAATTTTTTGGGGGGCTACAGACTATGCCCACATAAGACAGTGAACTGAATCCATAAATGTTCTGTGTGTTCTGACTGCCCCATCCACTGGCTGTTCCCCTGTCTTTCTTCCTCTCCTCAGGCCTCCCTATTCCCTGAGACACAACAGTATTGAAATTAGGCCAATTAATAACCCTACAGTGGTCTTTAAGTGTTCAAGTGAAAGGAAGACTCTCAATGTCTCTTACTTTAAATCAAGAGCTAGAAATGATGAAGCTGAGTGAGGAAGGCGTGTGGAAGGCTGAGATAGGCTGAAAACTAGGCCTCTTGTGTCAAACAGTTAGCCAAGCTGTGAATGCAAAGGAAAGTTCTTAAAAGAAATTAAAAGTGCTCCTCCAGTGAAGACATAAATGGCAAGAAAGCAACACAGCCTTATTGCAGTTATGGAGAAAGTTTTAGTGTTCTGTATAGAAGGTCAGACCAGCCACAGCATTCCCTGAAGCCAAAGCCTAATCCAGAGCAAGGCCCTACTTCTCTTGAAATCTATAAAGGCTAAGAGAGATGGTAAAGCTGCAGAAAAACACCTTGGAGCTAGCAGAGGTTGGTTCATTAGGTTTGAGGAAAGAAGCCATCTCCGTAACATAGAAGTGCAAGTGCTGATGTAGAAGCTGTAGGTCATCCAGAAGATCTAGGTAAGATAATTATAATGAAGGTGGCTACAGCAAACAGCAGATTTTCAGTGTAGACAGAACAGCCTTCTATTGGAAGAAGATACCATCAAGGATTTTCATAGCTAGAGAGGAGAAGTCAGTATCTGACTTCAAACCTTCAAAGGACAGGCTGACTCTCTTGTTAGGGGCTAATGCGACTGGTGACTTTAAGCTGAAGCCAATGCTCATATACCATTCCAAAAATCCTAGGGCCCTTAAGAATTGTGCTAAGTCTTCTCTGCCCGTGCTCTATAAATGGAACAACAAAGCCTGGATGACAGCACACCTGTTTGCAACATGGTTTACTGAATATTTTAAGCCCACTGTTGACACCTACTGCTCAGAAAAAAAGATTCCTTTCAAAATACTGCTGCTCATTAGCAGTGCACCTGGTCACCCAAGAGCTCTGATGGAGACGTACAATGAGATTTATGTTGTTTTCATGCCTGTGAACACATCCATTCTGCAACTCATGGATCAAAGAGTAATTCTGACTTTCAAGTCTTATTATTTAAGAAAATACATTTCGTAAGGCTGTAGCTGCCAGAGATAGTGATTCCTCTGATGGATCTGGGCAAAGTCACTTGAAGACCTTCTGGAAAGGACTCACCATTCTAGATGCCATTAAGACTATTCATGGTTCGTAGGAAGAGGTCAACATCTCAGCATTAACAGGAGTTTGGAAGAAGTTGATTCCAGCCCTCATGGGTGACTTTGAGGGGTTTAGGACTTCAGTGGGGGAAGTAACTGCAGATGTGGTGGAAACAGCAAAGAGAACTAGAATCAGAAGTAGAGCCTGAAGGTGTTGACTAAAATGCTGCAATCTCATGATAAAACTTGAGCAGATAAGGAGTTGCTTCTTATTGATGGGCAAATTAAGTGGCTTCTTGAGAGTGAATCTATTCCTGGTGAAGATGCTGTGAAGATTATTGAAATGACAACAAAGGATTTAGAATATTACAGGAACTTAGTTGATAAAGCAGCTGCAGGATTTGAGAGGATTGACTCCAGTTGGGAAAGAAGTTCTACTGTGGGTAAAATGCTATCAAACAGCGCTGCGTGCTTGAGAAATTGTTTGTGGGAGGAAGAGTCAGTTGACTTTCCAGACCTCACTGCCGTCTTATGTTAAAAGCTTGCCACACCACCCCGCCTTTGGCAACCGCCACCCCATCACACAGCAGCCACCAGCAAAAAGATTGTGACTTGCTCTAGGCACAGATGGTGGTTAGCAGTTTTTAGCAATAAAGCATTTTAATTTATTTATTTATTTTATTTATGTCTGCATTGGGTCTTTGTTGCTGCACGCGGGCTTTCTCTAGTTGTGGTGAGTGGGGCTACTCTTCCTTGCGGTGCGCGGGCTTCTCATTGCCGTGGCTTCTCTTGTTGCAGAGCACAGGCTCTAGACGCACGGGCTTCAGTAGTTGTGGCTTGCGGGCTCAGCAGTTGTGGCACGCGGGCTCTAGAGCACAGGCTCAGTAGTTGTGGCGCACGGACTTAGTTGCTCTGCGGTGTGTGGGATCTTCCCGGACCAGGGCTTGGACCCGTGTCCCCTGCATTGGCAGGCAGATTCTTAACCACTGCGCCACTAGGGAAGCCCAATGAAGTTTCTTCATAAGAGCAGCATTAACAGGTCTGAACTCTTCCCACCTTTTGTAGTTAAATTGAAAGACGTTTACTTGAAGACAGAAATATTTAGGATTGCTCCTGTAATTAGAGGGCAATACGTGTAAGTTTCTGAATTTAGGTATTATGTGTGAAATATGAAGATAGAATGTTTTAGGGATGGAATGAATTGTGTTTTATTCTTTATGGATTAGATGGCAGAGTTGCAAATGTCTCCATAGTTTCAAGCCTGAGTATATGGGAAAATTAGGAGTTTGTTTGGACTGTAATGAGCCTTACATACCATGAAATGTCTTTGGGACTAAATGTCAGGGTTGGAACCTTAGACAATGTTCCTAACTAGCAATGACAGCAAATCAAGCTGCCAATGGAGAACATTAAGCAAGAGGAAAGAAGATGGACGATTGACCCTTTTGGCAATGTTCAGAGGAAGAAATCCAGTGAAGAGATGGATGTGACGTAGAGTAAAAGTTGTAGGAAGTGTACTAGGAATTACTGAGTCTGGATTAGTAGGTTTAAGGAGGTATGGCCACTGATTTCACATGTGTTTTTGTATTATAAGATTTCCTAAAAATATTTTCTAAATAAAATATAATTATTGAATGGGGGAGAAGCAGGAATCTTGACTTCTTTTTCTGTCAGACATCGTTAGCTAATGTCAAGGTACAGCCTCACCAAGCAATACTACCTGTCTACACCCAGTTTTTTCATTTTGCACAGTAAGAAATTGTATGCTCTCTTCACTCTAAAATGCAAGGCTATGAGGAGGACGTCAGGATCAGTTATGGATTATTTCCTCAGAATACTAAGTGCAAAATCTGGTTACAGCAGGATAATCCAAGATTTGACCACAGAATGCTTTAGGTATACCTAAGTATAAAAACTGTTGTTTTGTTTTCTTTCACCCTGCCAACTTGATTCTGAAAATTTATTTAGGATTTAAGTTGGGTGGAAGCTAAGAGGAAACTGGAAATTTCTGTTACAGAAAAATTAAGAGTTTGATATGCCTATTTGGTAACATAGTTAAATTTGGAAGGCCCATTTAGTGAAAATGTCCTTGGCCTTAGTGTTTCCCTTAGTAAAAGCTGTATATTCTTTTTAATCATTCTTTTTAGTTTTTTTTTTTAAGGAATTCCTTTATTTTTATTTATTTATTTATTTATTTTTATTAATTTATTTTTGGCTGTGTTGGGTCTTCGTTTCTGGGCAAGGGCTTTCTCTAGTTGCGGCAAGCGGGGGCCACTCTTCATCGCGGTGCGCGGGCCTCTCACTATCGCGGCCTCTCTTGTTGCAGAGCACAGGCTCCAGACATGCAGGCTCAGTAGTTGTGGCTCACGGGCCTAGTTGCTCCGCGGCATGTGGGATCGTCCCAGACCAGGGCTCGAACCCGTGTCCCCTGCATTGGCAGGCAGATTCTCAACCACTGCGCCACCAGGGAAGCCCTCTTTTTAGTTTTAATTAAGTTTGATATAAAGAAATGAACTTACCTTTGTGATGAAGTAAGTGGTGGTACTCTTTGATGTTATAAAGAATCCCTTTGATGTAAAACGTGGGGTGGGGTCAGAGAATGTCATGAACTTACATGTGCATAAAATATTATTTGAAGGCTACACAGGAAACTGGTAGAATTCTTTGCCTCTAGGGAATTTATCCTGTGTAGCTCTACACAAAGTGACTTTTGGTTGTATACCCTTTAGAATGTTTTGAATTTTGAATGATGATTTTTTTTTTTTAACTAAAACACTCTTAGTAATTTCTAATGTGTAAATGTATTTCAGAAGTTCATTTCTATAGTTTCTATAGTTTTGCCCTAACATTTACGTGGTTTTTTAATGTACTGTGTGATACAGGAGTTCAACTTCATTTTCTCACGTATGGAGAGCCAGTTGTTACTACATCATTTATCGAAACCTCGTTCCTTTCCCCCCCTCATTTGAAAGATAACCTCTGTCATTTAGCAAATGTTCAGTAAATGTATGGATTGTTTCTAAGCTCTCTATTTTGGTTTGTTTGTATATTTATGTATCCCAGTGACAGTGTCACACTGTCATGGTTACTATAGCTTTATAGTAAGTCTTGATATCTGGTCAAGCATGTATTACTTTCATCTCTACCTGTTGCAGAGAAACTTGTAGTAGGTCACCTCTACCACTGTGAATAACTAGAAAAGCTGGATAAAATCTCTTTTCAAAGAAATATTTAAAGACATTAGAGAACTGTCCGAGGGAGTGAGAACCCAGAGGGAAAGATTATGTCAAGAGGTCAGCCTGATGTAAACTTTCTCTTTTCCTGTGAGGCATTTATTTAGTTCATAAAAGACCAGCTATAGGTCTGGAAAGCTGGGAAGAGTTTCTGGCAATCTATAGAGCTGGGAAGACAAAATTAGGGTTTAGGGGCCATTAATATAACAGACTTTAATTTGGGACCCCTAAAGGCTACATCAGAAGTTAGTTTATGTATGCCCTGATCGTCAGATCCAGTCCACCACCTGTGTTTATGTGGTCCAGAAGCCAAGATAATTTTTACATTTTAAAGTGTTAAAAAAAGTTAAAACTGTATTTCATAACCCATGAAAATCAAATTTTAGTGTCCATAAATAAGTTTTATTGGAACAATTGCGTATTATCTGTGGTTCCTCTTGCTCTGCAGTGACAGCTGAGTTGTTGCTGCAGAGACCACATGTGCCCTGCATTGCTGTAGGCATGCTGCAAACCACAGTGGCACAGTTATAATTCATCAGTTTTTGATTGCCATATATGTTCCCTTCGCATCTTTTTTTTATTACTGGTCCATACCTTTCATGTTGAAGAAGAAAAAAAAAGAAGAGTGGACTTCATATATAGTGCTTTTGAGGCATAGTGGAGTGGATTCTGTTGTTATCAAATTAGATGGCAATGCATTATATTTATTAAGCTGAGACACTGCAGTTGTGCTAAAATAATACAGTATATGTCAGTATTACCTGATTGAGCACACATCACACTAATCCCAACTCACAGGAAAGTAATGATCAGAAAAAAGAGTAAGTTAAAATGGACTATCTAATCATGGCACAAATTCTTTACAAAAGTGAAGAATGAAAATGAGTTGTAACTAAAGTAAGTTTCTGAGTGGCCCATTTGTTAGCCAAGTAAGGAAAGCCGTTTATCAGTGGAGGTTAATTAAATCGTGTTTGACTACAGCAGTCGAAGAAATGTGTGCACAGCAAATAAACTTATGACTATTATTAGCCTTTCAGTAAGAATAGTTTTAAAAGTTGAGGACACTCTGAGTAATATCAATAATCATTTAAAAAACAAGGCAGATCGTCTCTAGTGGTTTTTGTAGGTTCTTGATGAGTCAGTAGATGTTACAGTACTGCTCAGTTGTTTATTCTAGCAGCCAGGGCTCATTTGAAGTGACTGAAGAATTAGTCTTTATGAATAGCCTGCATGAAACAACTACAGAGAAAATATTTTCAAAGAAGTTGAGAAAACACTGTTTCAGTATAAACCGAAGTGAAATCTGCTAAGATGTGTACAATAAATAGTGGTAAAAAATAAGCATGGAGCAGAAAAAGGCCTGAGGTTGACACATGTACAAAACTTGTTAAAACATAACGGTGTTTAAAAACCTGTGTTTATTCATTGTATTCATTCATCAGGAGGCACTTTGCAGAAAATTTAAAAATCTGTCATGGGTTATTAAACTAACAGTGTCAGTGGTGAGTTTCATTTGCTTTTGTGGATGTCACTATCTCAATTCTAGGAATTTTTGTTAGAAATAAAAGCTGAAAAAAAAAAAAGAAATAAAAGCTGAATGTACTGATTGTCCTACTATGTATGCAGCAGTTTGATGACTGAGCAGTGGTAATATTTTATTACAATTTTTAAAACTTGGGGTTGAGATTAAATATTTCCTGAATAAGAAGATTGCCCTTAAACTGTAAACCAAATACTTAATGGATTTGGAAGTTAACTTTTGTTACAGACTTGATAATATTTCCTAATGAACTCAACCTAAAATTAAAAGGCAGAGCACTGCTTTTACGTGAAACTTACACCATGGTAAATTCATTTGTACAACAGCCAGTGTTCGAATCACAGGTAATGTCAAGCTGCTTTATACACTTTTCATGCCATCAGAATTTAAAATAAAAAGCAAGATCTCCATTCCCACACATAGATTTGGTACAGAAATATTTTCCAAGCTCAAACTACAGTTCCAATAGCAGTTTTTGGTCCTTGAGGCAAGTACAAAGGAAATTTCCTTATTTCAAAATACATTTAACTGTGTAATTGAGAGGCTTCAACCTGTGCTTTAATTGAAATATAATTACATGCTAAAAGCAAAGATCAAGGCTCTAATAAAATTTTGTAAGTGCCTTTCAAAGATGAATGTGCTAAAATGAAATATGTTTGTGGATTGATATCAGTATTTGGCAGCACCTGTGTGTGAAAAGATTTTTTCAAAGATGGACACGAAGGGACTTCCTGGTGGTCCAGTGGGCAAGACTCTGCGCTCCCAATGCAGGGCTCCCAGGTTTGATCCCTGGTCGGGGAACTAGACCCTGCATGCATGCTGCAACTAAGAAGTCTGCACGCTGCAATGAAGAGCCCGTGTGCTGCAACTAAGACCTGGTGCAGCAAAAAAGTAAATAAATAAATAAATATTTTTAAAAAGCATGGATATGTACAATTTCATTGTGTATCAGAATGAACAGATGAACACTCACAGTCCGTTTTTATGACAGAGAAGTATAGCTTTGAACTCCAGTTAAGTGAAGTGTTATCCTTCCTTCACATCCATTCTTCTTATTAGTAGTCTTGTGTTACCCCCCAAATTATATTCAATTATTATCATATTTTGAATAATAACAACAGTTTTTTAAAATTTGTGGAAATTTGTTTTGTCTCTTAGTAGGTAAATACTTACAATAATCTTCTTAATTTTGCCTCTTGTCCCACAAAGCCTAAAATATTTACTGTCTGGCCCTTTTCAGAAAGGTTTGCTAATCCCTGGGCTACACCCTCAGACTAAGGGAAAACTGGGGCGGGGGATAGTATCTGCAAAGACTTGAAACCCAGCTTCAAAGCAGCTCATATGCAGATTGAATTAAAGTGATCTTCTCTAGCCTATGTGCCTGTCTGAGAAAAAATTAAATCCTCTCTGGTAGAAAATAAGTTCATCTAGTGCCTAAAAATATCTCTATAGTTTAAAAAAAGTTTCAGCAATAAATCTGAAATTATCAGGTATTCCAGAAGATAAGACCAAATCACTGAAAATCAAGAGAAAGAACAAATAATAGGAAAATGTCTTTGAGTTATTTTTGGCTTTTTGCATTGCCACATAAAATGATAAAATTTTGAAAAGAAAATATAGAATATGTTTGCAAATGAATTCTTAAGACACAGAAAGCACTTACTGTAAGGAAAATATTGCAGAATTCAACTACATGAGGAGAGTAGCTTCTGTGAACAGGATACTGTAAAAGTGAAAACACAAGCCCTAGCGAGGAAGAAGATAATAGCAACAAATATGGCCAACAAAAGGTATCATCTCTAGAATGTATAAAATAACTACAAATCAATAAGAAAAACAAAGACAACCCAATAGAGAAATGGGCAGAGGACTTAATCAGGCAATTTACAAAAAAATTATTTACATGGGACTTCCCTGGCGGTCCGGTGATTAAGACTCCCCGCTTCCACTGCAGTGGGCATGGGTTCGACCCCCTGGTCGGGGAACCAAAACCCTGCATGTTGTGCAGCCAAAAACAAAAAACTTACAGGTAATCCAAATGACAAATAAGTTTTTGAAAAGATACACAATCCCAGTAGTAATCATGAAATGCAAATTGAAACTGCACTGAGATAGCATTCCGTACCTATTAGATCAGCAAAAATTGTCTGAATGTAGTAAGTGTTAGTCTTGTTTGGATCATACTCTTAAAACTCTACAGGTGAGAGAGTGTGAAAATTGTAACAGTCATTTGGGAAAACAGATTGTAATTACCTGGTGAAATTGAAGAGACACCTATATGACCCAACAGGTTTGTTTGTTTGTTTGTTTGTTTTTGAATTTTATTTTATTTTTTTATACAGCAGGTTCTTATTAGGACCCAACAGTTTTATTCTTTTTTATATACCGTTATGACATAATGTTCTCAGACTTTTTGGTCTCAGGACACTTTTATACTCATTTTGAAACATTAACGTCTAGTTTAGTAGAGGCCAGCTGAATTCTCATATATGCTTCTGCATTCAGTGTGTTAAAATATGCTGGTTTGGTTGAAGTATACGAGAAAAATCCAGCCTCAAAAAGATACATACTGGGAAAACGCAAATTTATTTTAATAGTCATTTCAGGTAATTATGAATATTCCTGTTTGACGCTACACCAAAAGTTGACAAGCAATAGTTTCTTTTTTTTTTAATGAGAACCTCTGGGAACTACAGTTTTGTCTTTTTTTTTTTTTTACTTTTTATTTATTATTTATGGTTGTGTTGGGTCTTCGTTTCTGTGCGAGGGCTTTCTCTAGTTGCGGGAAATGGGGGCCACTCTTCATTGCAGTGCGCGGGCCTCTCACTGTCGCGGCCTCTCTTGTTGCGGAGCACAGGCTCCAGACGCGCAGGCTCAGTAGTTGTGGCTCACGGGCCCAGTTGCTCCGCGGCATGTGGGATCTTCCCAGACCAGGGCTCGAACCCGTGTCCCCTGCATTGGCAGGCAGATTCTCAACCACTGTGCCACCAGAGAAGCCCAAGCAATAGTTTCTTAAAGGTTTGGTCCAAAGTGGAATCTGAAAGCTTATCAGTGAATGTTGCCTTACTCTTTAAAATTGTAATCTATTATCTTGCAATTTCAGTGGATCTTTTACCCACCTTTGATTTTATAATATTATTAATTGGTCTTCTGGAAAATATTGGTTCATTGAGTAATCCAGATATTTTAAATATTGACACATTTTAATAAATAACAAAATTCACATTTGTTGTTATAACCCTGATATCAGAAGAGTTTAAGTATGGGGAAACAGTTAAGCTCACTGTGGTAGATACATGTTTTCTAAATTTTGTCATTGGTCACAGATGTTCTCAGTTGTTTTCCTTGAAGTGACAGGCTCACTCACTTTTTTCATTTTTAAAGAAATATGTTGCAGATAATCAAAACTGGATAATCATTGTTTGTCAGTTTTTCTTCTATGTAAAAATAATATTCCATGAAAAAAGCAGCTATTTCTATTTATAATCAAATGATTACAGAAGTGCCTTTCCTGAAGAAAACCTTCATATTTTGGTGTAGCAGAATTACTTGATGCTTTATATCCCATCTTGTCACACAGATATTTAAAAGATATATATTCATGGATTGAGATTTTAAAAATTAATAATTTTACTACTTCATTATTGATGTTCTTAAATGACACTAGCATTATTATTTTTTTAAATATCTTTATTGGAGTATAATTGCTTTACAACGGTCTGTTAGTTTCTGCTTTATAACAAAGTGAATCAGCT
Organism: Balaenoptera acutorostrata; assembly: GCF_949987535.1. NCBI lineage: Eukaryota > Metazoa > Chordata > Mammalia > Artiodactyla > Balaenopteridae > Balaenoptera > Balaenoptera acutorostrata. The sequence continues at coordinate 5,255,908 of NC_080070.1, forward strand.
GTACATATACATATATCCCCATATCTCCTCCCTCTTGCGTCTCCCTCCCAACCTCTCTATCCCACCCCTCTAGGTGGTCACAAAGCACCGAGCTGATCTCCCTGTGCTATGCGGCTGCTTCCCACTAGCTTTCTGTTTTACATTTGGTAGTGTATATATATCCATGTCACTCTCTCACTTCATCCCAGCTTACCTTTCCCCGTCCCCGTGTCCTCAAGTCCATTCTCTACGTCTGCATCTTTATTCCTGTCCTGCCCCTAGGTTCTTCAGAACCATTATTTTTTTTAGATTCCGTATATATGGGTTAGCATACGGTATTTGTTTTTCTCTTTCTGACTTACTTCACTCTGTATGACTGACTCTAGGTCCATCCACCTCACTAAAAATAACTCAATTTCGTTTCTTTTTATGGCTGAGTAATATTCCGTTGTATATATGTGCCACATCTCCTTTATCCATTCAACTGTCGATGGACACTTAGGTTGCTTCCATGTCCTGGCTATTGTAAATAGAGCTGCAGTGAACATTGTGGTAAAACTAGCATTATTTTTAGTACAGTTTTAGAGCTAGTTGAGAATGGCTATAGTAGCTGCTAGTACAAATTGGTGCCACTGTTTTGATTATTGCAAAGGCATTAGCAATTTTACCCACCATTGTTTTTGCACCCTGTGCATATATCAACACAGTGAAAATGGTAAATAATGTCTTATTATGAACATAGCTTTTACCTCACAGTTTCCTTTACAAGATCTTAGGGACCTATTCAACCAGAGGCCTGTGGACTACTCTTTGGGAACTCCTCCGAAAAATGTTTGCACGTACGTATGTGTCAGGATACATGTACGAGAATGTATAGGGTAGCAGCATTTTTTTTTTTTTAATATTATAGCTGTGAACTAGAAGCAATGAAGATTTCTAGATAATTAGATTATGGTATATTCATCCAAAGGCATACTATATAGCAGTGAAAATGTGTGAACTATAGCAGCAGAAATCAAATAGTTGATTCCCTCAAATGTATGTTGACTTGAAGCTAAGTAACAAAAGAATTTCTACAGTATATTTCTATTTAAATTCAGTTCTAAACAGAACTAAATTACATTGTTTAGAGACATAGATGGAGCTATAGTGAGTAGGAAATCTAAAGAAAAGCAGAAGATTAATTACTACAAACCTGTGTAGTGGCTATCTATGGAGAGGGTACAAGAATAATCATTTGAATGATTTCAATGGCAAGATTTCTTATCTTATCCTTTGTGTTGATACACAGATGTTCTCTTGATAAGTCTTTAAATTGTAAAAATACACTCTCCTATGTGTGTGATGTTTCACAATAAAAGAAGGAAGCAAACAGGATAAAAACATATGTCCTTGAATGGGATGATGCTGATATCTGTAACTTAATCCATAAACTTAATGCAATTTTGGTGAGATTTAAATTTCAATAGAAAAAAAAAAGAATAAAAACAGTTGGGCACATCTTTAAAGGATAATCAAGGAGGAGTAGCCCTTACAGATGTTAAAACATACTGGAAAGCTACAGTTAAAATTGTATTAGGGTCATGAATAATTAGATTGCTGGTATAGAATAGAAAGTCCAGATACAGACCAAATACATAACAAAAAGTTACTCGAAGGTAAGAATGTCATCTCAAATCACCGGTCCATTTTCTTACTTGTTCAGGTTCGGTAATTTCCCCATTCCATTGTTTAGCCCTTTCAGTTAATGCTTTTTTTTTTTTTTTTTTTTTAATGCTTTATTTTTGTTAGTATATTTTTCACTTCTAAACTTACCATTTGTTTCTTCATGGTATCATATTTCTTTGCCAAGACTTTGCTTCTTTGCTGAAACTTTGTGATTTTTTTCATTTTCTTCAAATGTCTTACTCATTTTTTTGTGGAAGCAGTTTTATAATGTCTACTTTAAAATATTTGGCAGATATAATTCTAACATATATTTCTTCTCAGTGTTCATGTCTTTTTATTGTCTTTTCTCATTCCTTTAGAGGTTTTCCTGGTTCTTGTTATGGTATGACAAATTATTTTTCTATTGAATCCTTTATATTTTGAGTATTATGTTATGAAACCCTGCATTTTATTTAAACCCCCATCCCACCTCCTCTTTCAGCAGATCTCACCTGAAACTGCGTTTTGGGGTAAAAAAGGGTGGCACCCCTTCGTTACTCCCCGGTGTGTGCGGAAGCTCCAGTCCCGTAATTAGCCCCCACTGACACGTTGCTAGGGAGGATCCTCTAGTGAACACTGGGCAGGAGTGAAATGCAGACCCTGCTTTATGCTTTGCTGACGTCACCCTGGCTCAGAAGGTTCCTGCTCTTCACGTGGTCCCAGTGTCACTGAGGTGTGTGGGTGGGCATGCTACCTCTGGACGGTGGTTAAGTTCTGATTCTCCAGCGGGCATTCCCTGCCACCACCCCAGTGGGGAGGGTTAGGGGTGGGGACACCTTGTCGTCATTGCGTGGATGTTGAATTCCGAGCCCTCCGCATTTTCTCCACTGGTACTATGGAGGAAGGAGGTCTTGTTCCTGTTGAGTGGGTCTGCACACCCTCTGTGATACCTCGCTGTCTGGGAGGGGAGCGGAGGGGAGGGGATGTCTGGGTTTTCCCTTTGGCCTTTGCTGACGGGCGTAGGACTTGGGCTTCTTCTCTGGTGTTTGGCTCACAGAGGTCGATCATCACCTAATAGTTTTCTGTCCTGCCAGCCTGCTACTTTTCCGTTCTTTTGGTTAGAGACAGTGGGTATTTCTTGGGCTTGTTTTGTGTTTCTGGTTCCTTTAGCACCTGTTCTTATGAATGAATCAAACCTAGGGAATTTATGCTGTTTCATTCTTCAGCACCTGGGCTCTAGTTTGTCTGGCACCTTCTCTTTACCTTTTAGTGTCTTCTGGTGTTTGTCTTACGTGTCACGTCCAAGGTTTTTAGCTGTACTTAGCGTAAAATATAGGGAAAAGTGAATCTCCTCCATTTTGTCTGGAAGTGGAAGAAGTCTGCATTCATTTTTGAAGGTTTTGTGGTTTTTTTGTTTTTGTTTTTTATAAATTTATTTATTTGTTTTTATTTTTGGCTGCGTTGAGTCTTCGTTGCTGCACGGGGGCTTTCTCTAGTTGCGCTGAGCGGGGGCTACTCTTCGTTGTGGTGCGCGGGCTTCTCATTGTGGTGGCGTCTCTTGTTGTGGAGCACACGGGCTCTAGGTGCGCAGGCTTCAGTAGTTGTGGCACGTGGGCTCAGTAGTTGTGGCTTGCAGGCTCTTGAGCGCAGGCTCAGTAGTTGTGGCGCATGGTCTTAGTTGCTCGGCGGCACGTGGGATCCTCCTGGGCCAGGGCTCGAACCCGTGTCCCTTGCATTGGCAGGCAGATTCTTAACCACTGCGCCACCAGGGAAGCCCTGAAGGTTTTGTTTTTTTGTTTTGTTTCTGAATATATAGTTCTGGGTTGATGTGCTTTTCTTCTTTTCAGCATTGAAAAGATGTTCTTGCATTGTGTCCTGTCTTGCATTGTTTCTGATGAGAAGTCAGGTGTTAATAGTATCGTTATTCCTGTGTATATAATGTTTTGATATTCTCTGGGCGCTCTCAGGACTCTGGTTTTCAGCAGTCTGGCTATGATGTGCCTAGGTGTGATTTTCTTTGTATTCTTCTTGTTTGGGGTTTGCTGAGCTTCTTAGAATTGTAAGTTGATTTTTTTCACCAAATTTGTGAAAAGTTTGACCTTTGTTTTGTATTCTTTTTTTGTCCCATTTTCTCTCTCCTCTTCCTCTGCAACTCCAATTACATGCATGTTCGTGCATTTGATATTCTCAAATATTGTCATAGGTTACTGATGCTTTGTTAATTTTTCAATAGTTTTACTTTTTGGTCCTCAGAATGGATGAACAATTTATTTTCAAGGTCACTGGCCATTTCTTCTGTTGTTTCCAATCTCTTATTAAGCACATCCACTGAAATTTTTATTTAAATTGCTGTAACTCCTAGGTATAGAATTTCCACTGGGTTTCACGTTGTAATTTTCACGTCTCTTCTGTTACTCTACTCCTGCTCATGACCAGCTTTTCCTGTATGTTGTGGAACATATTTCCGATAGCTGCTCTGAAGTCTTTGTTTATCTTGTCATTTTCTATTGAATATTTTTTTTTCTTCATTGTGGGCCCCATTTTCCTGTTGTTGTTGTTGTTGTTTTTTCTTTCCCCATATGTCTAGGAATTTTTATTGTATACTGAACATTTTAGATGATAGGTTAATACCGGATACTGTTATGTTATTTTGTCAGTATCGGGTTTTTTTTCTGGGAGACTTTTATTATTGCTGGCCTTACATTCCAAACTACATCATCCCAGCAGGCAGTGACATCAGAAATCTCTACTCAGTTCCTTCAGCAAGCAGGTCAGCTGTTGTTTTCCCTGAGCTGCTTAAGAGTCCCTCTGTGAATGTACATTTCAGGGGTGTAACAACGATTTGAGAGTTTATTCAGTGTGAGGGGCTCTCTTTTCTGTGGCTTCTGCCCTTCAAGGTTTCCCCTCTGGTTCCATCCTTTCTATCATTGTTGAACTTTACCTGTCTTCTCACACCAGTAAGACTGATGCTCTCTGTGTGAGGCCTAGTACCACCCTTCCCCTTCTGTGCACACTAGGAGGCCTTAGCAGAAATACACAGACCTTAGCCAGTGATGTTCTTTTCTGTCAAGAGTCAAATGTCCTGCCATTCCAGGCTTGGTTGTTCACAAGTGACTTAAATTAGTTAGGTTTTATATTTTATTGAGATTTTACAAATTTTATTTCCAAGAGAGCTATTCTGATACTGGCCTGCCATTACCCAATAAATAAATTTAAAAAAATTATTATTTCCCCTGTGTGAGAGTCATTCTTTTATTAAGGTATATCTTGTACACAATATAATTCACCCCTTCCAAGGGTACAGTTGAACATATTTTGAGAGATGTGTACAGTCCTGTGTATAACTATCATTATAGTTGAGATGCAGACCCTTTCCTTCACCGCAAGCTCCCTCATGGCTGTTTCAGGTTGTCCCCTCCCACCACTCTGGCTCCCGGCAATCACCATTAGATCTGTTCCTCTCCCTACGTTGGTTGTTTTTTGCCTTTTTTTGCCTTCTCTAGACTGATATGTAAATGGAATCATACAGCAATCTTTTCTGTCTGGCTTTTGTACTTAGCATAATGGTTTTGAGATTTCTTCCCGTTTTGGGGCCAGTATTTATAAAGCTGCTTGAACCTTTGCGCAACACGATGTTCGACATTGCTGCCAGCACTGAATATTGTCAGTGTTTCTATATTTCAGCCATTCTGGTTGGTGTTTAGTGATATTTCGTTGTGGGCTTGATTTTGCATTTCTGGATGAGTAATGAAATTGAACACATCTTTAGTGAAGTGTCTGTTCAAAGCTTTTGCCCCAAAGTCCCCTTTTTTCCTGTTGATTTGTCTTCTCCTTACTTTCGAGTTATAAGAGTTCTTTATATACTCGCCATAGAAGTCATTTATTAGAGGTGTATTTTGCAAATATTTTTGTCTAGTCTATGACTTGTTTTCCTTTTTTAATGTTTTTTGAAAGAGTAGGGGGTTTAATTTTGATGAAGTTTGTCGTTTGTCACTTCGTAATTTTTTTCTTTTATAGATTTTGTTCATTATGCCTTATATAAAAAATATTCAAGTTTTCCTGCATATTCCAAGGTTACCTTTAGATTATTTATTCCTTTTATAGTTAAATTGCATGTATGATAATGAGAAGATGAGGTAAGGTTCAAGGTTCTTTGTTTTCAGTGTGGATATTCATTTGTTCCAGCATCATTCTAAAAGACTGTTATTCCCTTGAATTATCTTGACTCTTGGTCAAAAATAAACCACACACACACATACACACAAAGATGTATTTTTTCAAAAACATGAATTCATATTGATATTTTTAAAATTTAATCTAGTAGCTGTTTGTAACATATTTAAAAACTTTTTTATTCCCCCATTCAATCTATAATTGTACCTTTTAATTTTAATTAATAATTCCTCTAACTAAAAAAGTTATTAAAAGAAAAAGACAAGTTGATTATTTTGTGCATCAATTTAAAAGTACTCCAAAATAACTATACTAGTATTAAACATTCAAAGCTAGTAGATCAGTAATGAGATTTAATATTTTCATTGCTTTCTGCCATCATCTTTTGAGCCTTCTAGTAGTATTGAAGATACTTTGAGTAATTTGCTATGATTAGGTAAATACTATTTTGATAACATATTCAGCTGCTACAAGCATTTTAGTTGATGGTATTAATATTTTTACTGATCGTTCTTCTGTGAAAATAATTTTTTCCCATAGCTCTTACTTGTCAGTGGAGAGTAATGGAAGTCTGCTCTGTTGCTTCTCTTTGTGAGACAGGTGGAAAACACAGAAATTCCTTTCATGCCTCCATTGCGTTACTGCTTGCAACTCCCCAAGGCAAGCACTGTTATCACCACTAACACCATAGATGAGTCTTGCCTAGTTTTGTTCTTTATATGACTCATACAATAAATACTGTTTTCTATCTTTTTTCACACGCTATCATACTTGTGAGATTCATTCAAATTATTGCTTGTAATTGTTCATTTGTTCTCATTGTTGTGTAGTATTCTGTTGTGAAAGTACCATAATTTATCCACTTTTATTGGGCATTTGGGGGTTTTTCAGTCTGGGACTGTTATGACTTGTATTTTGTGAACATTCCAGTATATTTCTTTTGGTAGGCACTGAGGACTAACATTTTATGGAATTCTAATTCAAAAATGGCTACCTTCTTTTCTTATAACCTAAGTGAGAGTGATTATGTAAATGAGACAAAGTATTCATTATGTTCTTGTGTTCAGTTAGTGGAATTTGCATTAATTACCCATTTCTAACTGATTATGAACCACTCAAATTCAGTTCCTCTTTGTGGCATTGTGAGTGTGGGCAAGGAATTTAAACTCTGCGCTTCATTTATAAAAATCAGAAGTTATGGTACCTACCTAAAATGGTGGTTATTACACTTAAATAAGGTAATTTTTGTTAACTACTTGGCCTAGTTGCTCACTGCATCCTGCATGTTAAGTGTATTTTATTGGCCAGCTTTCTGACTTCCCTAAATTATTGGTGTCGATAAAGTGTCATGGTCTCTTTTTAAGTTGTTTTCATTTTTATAAGTTTTATTTTTATATATCCAGGGTACTAGAAATTTGTAATTCAAATTCCAGGTTATTAAAAAAAAATTTTTTTTGTCATTTGACTTTCTCTAAGATGTGTGTGTGTGTTTACTCTATAAAAGTTTAGGGGTTTTATGTAGTCAGATTTATTCATGGTTTTATTTATGGTTAAAGCTGTTAGGGGGCTATAGATGAAAGATTACAGCTGTTAGGGGGCTGTTAGTTTAGGGCTTCTGATTCGTGTATGTTGCTATCAACTAGAGGTTGACTGTTGCCTTGACCCAGTAAGCAGAAGGCACATCTGCCGGCTCAGGAAGGCTTGCTGTAGGACAGTCGCTCTGAGGCTTCGCTTCTTCGTGTCCAAGATGGAGTTTAAGACATTTACCCTATTTACTTCATAGTGATGAGTAACGAAGACGTTGTATAATGTAAAAAAAAGTTTCTTAGAAATAACAGTGATTTGGCAGAGATCAAATCATGGAGGGCCTTGAAATGCTCCGTTAGCTGTCGCTGTATAAAAAATTACCATAAATTTAATGGCTTAAAATGGCACCCATTTGTAGATGAGAAGTTTGGCCAGGCTCAACCGTGCTTTTTGTTTAGGGTCTCACAGGGTTCAAATGAGGATATCTACCAGGCTGGGTGTTTATCCAGAGGCTCTGGCGAAGAATCTTCTTCTAAGCTCACTTGGCTCCCGAGGGCGGGTAGAATTCAGTTCCATGCAGTTGTAGGACCAAGGTCCCCATTTCTTTATTGGCCATTTGGCCTGGGGTTGCTGTCAGCTCCTAGGGGCCACTCCCTGGTCTTTGTATGTGGCTTCTTTTCTCTTCAGAGACAGCAGTGTGGTCCTGAATCCTTCACTTGCTTTGAATTTCCCTGACTTCCCTTTCTGCTGCCAGTTGGAGAAAAATCTTTGCTTTCAAGGAATTGTATGATTAGATTAGAATACGCCCCGTCCCCCTGGATTAATTCAAAGTCAGTTGATTAGTAGCCTTAATCCCATCTGCAAAATCTCTTTGCCACGTCTTATGGCATAATCTCTGGCATGGTATTTCATCGTATTCACAGGGTCTGGATTAGGGTGGGGCATCTTGAGGGTAGGGTCAGGCGTTGTAGGAGTCTGCCTACCACAATTGCCACGTTGAGGAGTTTGGACCTGATCCAGAGGGATCAGGGAGTCCCTTAGAAAGTTTGCTGTAGCAGCAGTGAGGAGGGCGGGTCAGAACGGAAAAATTTCATTCATAGCAAAGTCCATTTTGATTTTGTAATGTTATTTAATGGGTGTTTGTTTGTTTTTTTTTTTAAGTAGAGGTTTTGATCAGAAATGTATGTTTATTAGCGTACAAAGTAGAAATAATTAACTGGACCCAAACAACAACAAATCACTCATCATGATACTCATTACTTCAGGCCAATTCATTATACAAAGTGGTTTGATAGATTGCTTTTTATTTTACTCAGTTCTATTTTAGCATATCTTTTCCAAAGCAAACGCTGATTGTTTTGATAGAGACTTAAAAACCTGAATGTCATTAATAATATCTTCCTACACACGATATTAAGGTGTGTTTACTTCCTTAGATGGCTGATCTCATGCATTATATGTTGATTCTTACTGGCTTAGTTTTTATATCTACTTTTACTTACTTTTATTCTCTGGTCTTGAGTTTTGCCTTTTTTGGCTGCTGCACACAGCGTGTGGGGTCTTAGTTCCCCGACCAGGGATCAAACCCATGCCCACTGCAGGGGAAGCGCGGAGTCCTAACCACTGGACCGCCAGGGAATTCCCCTGAGTCTTGCATTTTTCAAGCTGTATTTTTTTCTTCTGAACTAAATTTGCCATATCTCAGAGATTTTGACATGTTTCTTATTTAATCACTTCAAAAATAATATAAATTTTTTTCATTTGATTTAAAGAAATGTGCTGCTAGATTGAAGGGAGTTTTCAATTTTTCTAGTGGGTAGATTGAAGGGAGTTTATCCTTATATTGTGAATTTATAATTATTAATGTGTTAAGTTTAGGAAATATCTGCTTTTTAAAATGCGGCCTAGGAAATATCTGAGTTTTTGAATTTGTAAGACTTTCTTATGGCCATAGATATTGTGAGTTAAAAAGAATTTTATGTACATTTGAATAGAATGTATATTTTCTATTCTGGGAATTTGGAGATCTCTCTGTTTATGTGTAAGTTTGAATCAAACCTGACCATCATTAATAAATATGTTGATTTCTGAGAGCTGTGTTAAGTCCAGTCTATGTATTTCTCTTTGGCTTTACTTTTTTTTTTTCTTTCTTTTTTTTCTTTTTAAGCATTTTTACTTAAAATGCTTACTGTAGCATTACTTTTTTTTACTGTAGCATTAAAAAGTTTGTTTTTTTAACTTTAAGTCAGCTTTACTTTTATATGTCAAGGAAATTCATTAGGCATGTGAACATTAATGATTGTTTCTTCTTCTTTTGGAATTTTCACTGTAATGTTAGACTCATTTTAATGTGAACTTATCTTTGCCCTGTTCACTGCACCTTGGTTTGGACCCTATTTTTATGATCAATATTGCTGTACCTGCTTTCTTCCTCTCTCTCTTTCTTCCTCTCTTTCTTTCTCTCCCTCCCTCCCTCCCTTCCTTCCTCTCTCTTTCTCTCTCTCTGTCTTTTTTTTTTTAATATTTATTTATTTGGCTGCACTGGCTCTTAGTTACAGCACACAGGATCTTCACTGTGGCATGTGGGCTGTTAGTTGCAGCATGTGGGATGTAGTTCCCTGAGCAGGGATTGAACCCGGACCCCCTGCATTGGGAGCGTGCAGTCTTAGGAAGTCCTACCTGCTTTCTTTTTGATAGCATTTGTCTGTTCTTTACCCCCAGATCATTATTTGTGAATATCCTGTGCTACTGTGCCTCGTGCACATATGTGTATATATATATAGATACACATACACATATGTGTTATCTATATATATATATACTCATACACGTATGCGTATATATATAAACATACACATACGTGTATATATACACACATACACATGTGTATATGTATTCATATACATAAATAAAAGGTTTATGTGTATTTACATCTAAGGTGTGTGTGTGCATGTGTATGTATAAAATATATTTTGCACATTTTGAAAGTTATTTTTTAATAGGGAATTTATCCTATTTACATTTATTATCCATGGACTTGAATGTTAATGTATCAGGTATAAAAATTTTAGTTTCAAACAATTTTTTTGTAGACCTTGGAAGATATTGCTCTTTTTTGTTTTTGCATTTAATATTGCCAATGAAAAGCAATTCCCGGTTCTACTTTCTTTGTAAATGACCTCTTTTCTTTTTGGTGGGGCTACTAGAATTTTTCCTTTATCCTTGTTATCTTAAAATTTTGCCCATGTTTCTAGGTGTAAGACATTTTAATCTGAAGCTGGTGTTTTCTGTTTGGGTGGGTGTTTTTGTAGTGATACGGATATCAATGGAACAGAAAAAAAAGACTTGTCTTTCAGCTTCCTCATCTATTAAATGGAAATTATGCTTAATAAATGTTACCTCTTATTATTAGATATTTTCATAAATTTTCTTCTAATTTCTCTGCTTATAATCCTTCTATTTTCTCTCCTTCTGGTACTCTTTATAAACAGACATTGGACCTTCCTGATAGTTTCCCATGCCATTTTATTTTTTCTCTTACTTTCTATCTTCATTCTTTATTACTGCATTATGGGAGAATCCTAACAGACTAATAAGAAGAAAAGTTTGGTAAAGGTTGAAAACAGTTTGGTGTGTAGAAAACTAATATTTGATATTTCTTAGAGCACTTAGCGAATTGCAGTAGTTGATATAGAATAAATACTTGATAATTAATTGAACAAGCTTTGGAATATCCTGAAACTTATTGTTACTGTTTCATAACTCATCTTTAACCTTAATCTCTGAAATTTTGTTGATTCTGTTTTGTATTATAGATTTATTTTGGGAGAGCCTTCCAAGTTTTGGAAGTTCCTCAGACTCTTTCTTACAGGTGGCAATGTGAACTCTCATTGAGAGTTTTTTCTTGGATGTGTTCTTGGACTAATGTCAAAAGATATTTAAGGGCTTCCCTGGTGGCGCAGTGGTTGAGAATCTGCCTGCTAATGCAGGGGACACGGGTTCGAGCCCTGGTCTGGGAAGATCCCACATGCCGCGGAGCAGCTGGGCCCGTGAGCCACAATTGCTGAGCCTGCGCGTCTGGAGCCTGTGCCCCGCGACGGGAGGGGCCGCGATAGAGAAAGGCCCGCGCACCGCAATGAAGAGCGGTCCCCGCACCGCGATGAAGAGTGGCCCCCGCTTGCCGCAACTGGAGAAAGCCCTCGCACGAACCGAAGACCCAACACAGCCAAAAATAAATAAATAAATAAATAAATAAGAAAATCCTTTTAAAAAAAAAAAAAAAAGATATTTAACACTTTTTATCTTTCCCTCTCCTTCTCTTTTTTTTAATGATTAAAAAAGTACAAAAAATTGTTTAGGAGTTTTTAATATCGAGTCAAATTGTTTAGTTGATAAGAGCTATTTATCTTACCTTCCTCTCACGAAATGTTAATTAGCTTTGTAATTGTTACTTAGCTTATAATTTGTTTCAATTTCTGACATGCGGTGTATGAGGGTGCTGATGTTAGACAAGTTTCCTGTAGAAGTTTATTCTTTGACATTTTCTACAATTTTATATATGCTTTTTATTGGTTCAAAAAGATATATTCCAGCCTATATAGATAGTATATGTTTTCTTTCAATGCCAAATGTCTTTCATTAGCTATGTAGTTATAACAGATGGGTTTGAAGCGTTCACTTAAATGCAGTTAGTATTTTTTTCCCCTTTATTCCCTAATCTCTTTACATGTTATTGTAAATTAGTATGTTGGATACATTCCAGGACTTCTCATAGTAGTTTAGCTAATGTCATGTAGTATTTTCCATTGCAAACATGATTAAGAGAACATGTTGATGTTTCTAAAATGATATAGACAGTGAGAAAAGGATCAAGTTAAATTATTTTATTTCCTTATTATACACTTAAATAAAAGTCATTATATTTTATTTGTCAAAATTACTTTTAGAGCAAAAGGCTTCTGTACAACTTGCCATATGCTATAAAAATAATGGAGATTCTAGATTTTAACAGTTTAGCAGAAATTATTTTGTGATGTTAATGAGTTAATAATAAAAACTTTTCAGTGGTTGATTGGACATACAAATGTACTTTCTTCCCTCAACATTACCTTGACCTTTCCAGTATTGACTCAAGGATACTCAGACTACCTAGATATTATACATGTCTTTAATTCTGGGTTCTGTTAATATAGTAAACATATTTAGATACCATGGGAGGTTGTGACATAAATGTTTGGAAAAAGCTGATTATTATACTTTATCAGTGAAGATAAAGAAGGCTTTATTTCTTTTCTTCAGTTTTTGTTAATGCAGTAATACCTTTGAGTACAAAAAGACAACTGAAATGTGTGTTAGTGTGTGAACTTGTGGACATTATATAAAATTAAAATGTCACAGATATAACTGGTGTTTATGAGTTACTTAGAAGCTACAGTGGTCTTGTTGCCTGCAGCCAAAATGTGTAGAAGACACACCAAGAGACACTTAACTTTCTTACATTGGTTCAGTGCAGTGGACTGATGGTTATGAGGAAGAGTTTGATGGCATGTGATATCTTATGTAGATTTACATGCAAGACATTGAAATTATTTATAATTTAAAAACTATTGTATTCTCTAATTGACTAGCAGAATATGGAATCAGTATATTAGCCTGCGAAGATATTCATAGTAATGTTAGCAACTCTATTACCTGAGCCTGAGTTTTACCACGTACCGTCCCATTTGGCTTCAGTTAGTTCAGCTCTGCTAGTCATGAGCCACACCTACAGTAAGATTACCAAAAGTGAAGTCCATTTAGTATATATAAATATGAACACCAGTTTATTAGGGCCTTTCTGTGTCAAACAGCATTCATGGTACCAAGAATACAAAGTTAGTACAACCTTGTTCCTCTACTCAAAGATCTTGGATGAAAAAAGGACCGATACGTAATTACCATGCAATAGCATAAATGCTAAAACAGAAGTATATGCAAGAAGGGCAGCTAGGCATCTCCTACACACAGAGAGAGATTTTATACGTGATGATGCCCCAAGTGGGCTTGGGCGGATGAGGAAGTTTATTAATCATTCTTAGGGAAAGAATTACTCTTAGATAATTCATACTGACTTCTTACACATTTCAAGTGCGCTAAACTTCCCCTGTTGTTCGTTTGAGACTTATTTCTTTGATTTTACCACTTGCAAGAGATAGAGGCAGATTGGAATGGGGGAAGGAGAAAGTCAGATGACTTAATTTTTCTTCACATGCCCAGCATTTTAAAGAAACTTGAAACTAACTGCCACAGTGAAGTGTGTAGATTTGTATGTGTGCCTTTAACCATGTAGTTGCCACTCATTAACTTATTCTGTGATTGACTAGTTTACTTCATATTGATTTTTAGGCAGGGTGAAAATAGTAAGAGATTTTGGAAATAGTATATATTTGTTTTATCTGTTTATTAATGGGATCTAATCACCTGTTAAAAATAATCCCCAACTAGAAACCTGCCCTTTTAACCGTATTATTAGTTTTTTAAAAATGGTAGTTGTATTGACAAAGTCAATAGAAAAAAAAATGTGAAATGCTAACTTTCTAAACTTGAATGGAAGGATGAATATGTACCAAGCACTGAACAGAGAACTTCGATTGTATCCTTTTTTTTTTTTTTTTTAAATTTTGGTGCCCATAAATAAAGTTTTATTGGAACGCAGCCATGCTTATTCATTTAATTGTATGGCTATCTACAGCTGCTTTTTTTTTTTTAATTTTTATTTATTTATTTATTTATGGCTGTGTTGGGTCTTCGTTTCTGTGCGAGGGCTTTCTCTAGTTGTGGCAAGCGGGGGCCACTCCTCATCGCGGTGCACGGGCCTCTCACTATCGCAGCCTCTCCTGCTGCGGAGCACAGGCTCCAGACACGCAGGCTCAGTAATTGTGGCTCACGGGCCCAGCCGCTCCGCGGCATGTGGGATCTTCCCAGACCAGGGCTCGAACCCGTGTCCCCTGCATTGGCAGGCAGACTCTCAACCACTGCGCCACCAGGGAAGCCCGATTGTATCCTTTTAACGGATCCTTTATTTAGTGCTCTGCAGGCTTCAAATTGTTCTACTAGTAATGTACAAAGACTTTTGAATATCTTCCTAGCCCCACATTTGAGTGTTGCTTTTCCAGGTTTTATAAGGAGATTTCTTTATCCTTTCCCCCCTTCCAGCGATGTGCATTTTGTAAGCACCTTGGAGCCACTATCAAATGCTGTGAAGAGAAATGTACCCAGACGTACCATTATCCTTGTGCTGCTGGCGCCGGCACCTTTCAGGACTTCAGTCACTGCTTCCTTCTTTGTCCGGAGCACATTGACCAAGCTCCTGAGAGATGTAAGTTTACTACAGGTACATTTAAAAACATTTATCAGTGTATTTACTTAAACTAACAAATGTTTAAGTTCCCTAAGTGTTACTCTACTTGTGGTAAAAGGTAGCATTACATAATCTTGATAATCTGAGAGGTCTTCACAAGAGACCCTTGGGTGGGGTGAGGGGCGGGGTGGGGGGGGGAAATCTGTTCCAACAGTATCATTGAAGTGACATCCAGAGAGTTATTTCCTCAGAAATTCAAAGATAGTTTGCCTGTTTTTTATTCTTATTTAAAAAATTTAACTACTGTAGAAAGTTAAACTTGCTGAGTATATGGTATTTTAATATGTACTATGAAAGTAGGTCATTTAAAAAATTAAACAGTGTCTTTAATTCAGTGTCTTTTACACTAAAAAGACTACCCAGTTGGAGATTCAGAAGATGGTTCACTCAGGTGTTGTTTCAGGATGTGTGTTGATAGGATCACCAAACACTTTTGAAAATCTTGGAAAATGTATAGTCCTGATAGTCATAATAGAAATCTCGTTAATGCTTCTTCTTGATTCATCTGTCTTGGTTATAGTTATCTATAATCCTCAGTTGTCTTTTTTTTTCTTTCTTTTCCAAACAGTATTTTATAATTAGGTGAAAAGGTTTAAATGTTTGAAATTTATGTTATACAGAAAATTATAACTCTTTCCTATCCTTATTAAATAGAGATCTTACTTTTTTCCTAGTATGTGGATTTCCAATGAGCATGCATGATTTGGGATCTTTTTTCCCGAGTAAATTGAATTTCCAGTCTGCTTGTGAAATCTCTTTGATGCTGTATTCAGTCTTTTTTTTATGTCATCTCTTAGTTACCTAATTGTTAGCTTTTACCTGTATTCTTAGCAATGTCAGTAAAGGCTTTTTTCCTATCTTTTCCAGCTTTGTGAAACATAAATATAGCTACTTCAGGCTTAAACTAAAGTAATCTCAAACACAGATTTCATAATCATCATTTTTTCTTTGTTCAGTACCATGATTTTATCTTCAGTTAAAGTTATTTTGTGTCTACATGTATAATCATGTTGCCCTTAATAACTATACAGATGTAAATTATAGGTAAGGCAAACTGAAATGTCACATTGTATTTAGGCTAATAAGGGATTTAAAGTTTTAAAAATGTTTTGGATTACACACTGTTAAATCTGGGAGAAAAAGATGACATTCATGCACAGCTGCTGTAATGGGTGTTAATTTATTTTAAGACCTCATATAGTGAATTACTTCACTAAGTACACAGACTGTGATGTGAAATCATCAGAGCTGATTGTATTCTGGGTGGTATAACACACTTTCCCAATTGAATAAAACAACTGTGGGTGTGTTTAACAATTTAAATTTTATTCAGCCTTTTGTAGGTGGTTGTGATTTAGACTTCAGTAAACAACATGCAAACATGCAAACTTTTCTATGACTGTTTCTAATGTGAGAAATTCTATTACTTATTGGCAGTACTACTTTCTTTTGCAGACTCTGTTCACATAATGTATATGATTTATATACATTTATATGTTAGGGATCATAAATTGTTTTATAAAATAATGAAGTGTAAGAACTGAGGTGAGATGATTTGTTATCATTTATCATGCATATAGTGAAAGGTTCATGCTGGCAACATGAAGCTAAAAGATACACTGAAATTACTGGTACCTTGCCTCGTTCCAAAGTAGGCTTGTGGAGACTTATACAAATACATGAACAGTAGGATAAAGTAAGACTAAAAATAAGCAAGAAAATTTGGCCAGTGGGAAGGGGAAAATAAGGATAGGATAAATGGGAGGGTAATATGGTGAGGCTGATACCCAAAATAAATGTGTATTTCCCAGGCCTACGCCACAGATCTGGCTCCAGAGCTTTCCAGCAGTCAGCATGAAGAAGGGCATATGAACAGTTGCCTGATTTGTAGTAATAAGAATTCATTTGATACTGATGCTGTATGTACACTATATATGGCAGTGAGAAACTGTCTTCAAGCAGCTGTCTTGCAGTATAAACAACAAACCCCACAGGGCAATTTCTTATAACAGCCCTCAAAATAAGTCAGTGGTATAAAACCGAAGCCCAGTTGAGTAAATTCTGTTCCTTGGGGATCTTAAACAATGCAGTCTAAATACCCAGCTTTTTGAGCATCTGTTTTAATCCAAGGATGTAGAGAATATTGCAGATAGACTATATTGCAGTAATAAACAAGACTGCGTAATAGTCATAAAATCTTTCATTTGTATCTTTAGCTGTTCTAATTGTACGTTATAGCACAAAGCACTTAACTTTTTATGTTTTAAAAATGGGGATATCTTAAATGACAGTGTTATTATGAAGGTTAAATGACAGTGAAAATCATGTAGCATTGTACCATATATTATGAATTGCTGTACTGAGAGGTAGTTATTTTAGCTCTTATCTAAGTTATGTGTATGCATTGAGTATAATACTTGATGCTGCTGGCTAAGAACAGAGCAGTATGCTGTGGAGTTAACTGAGTTAGGAGTAAGACTGACATCTTTTCATGAAAGTTGAAAAATCTAACAAAAACATGGACCTCATTAGAAAAAAACATCCCAGCAAAAAGAGCGCATCTGTGAGCAAGACCAGCATTCTCATCAGAAAATAATTCTGGGGTGCTCTGTCTTAGAAAAATGCCGGTCATGGCTCTAACCTTATTTTCACGATGATGCAAGTATACACTATAACCTTGCCTGGAAATTTTACGCTAAATATCCATCTAAGGGACATAGCCACATGTACTTCCTGAGTAGTATTTTGCCTCTCATGGAAGGCTGAATGGCAGAGAGCCAGCCATGCAAGATCAGAGGAAAGAACATTCCAGGCTGAGCGAACAACTACTGCGCAGGCCTTGAGGCAGGAGCGTGGCGTGATTGTGGAATAGACAGCTAGTCACTGTGTCTGGAACTTAGTGTCTCCCACGTGGGTAGTAGAGACCACATCAAGGTGAACAAAGACTAGATCATGTAGGCCTTGTAAACAAGGGAAGGGGTTTGGATTTTATTCTGTCTTCAGTGAGAAGTCTTTGCAAGGTTTAAACCTGGGAATGCTACATCTCTTAATCCACTCCCTCTCCCCCAGCGTATTTACTTTCATCACTCAGCTTTTTCTTCTTTTACTTCATTTAAACTTTTAACTCCTACCTCATTTTCTTAGTTGTCTGGTCTCTCTTGACACCAAGTCCTGCTACTTTTCTGTTACCTTAAATTCTGTCAGCCCCCTGACCTTTCTTTCTTACTTACCTGCCTACTCTGTGGGCCAGCCTCTCTGGACAACATCCATGATTTACTTTTTCTTTCTAGAGATTCCACTTTGATAGGCAAATCACCTTGCATAGTGTCCTGCCAGCGATGGAAACATAGATCATGGAAGTTATAATGTCGATGGAAGTTACACAGCTATGCTGGTTTAGTCCTTTTTAAATTCACTGATAATAATTTGACTTGAGACTGTTGCTCTTCACCAGTGCTTCTCTTCTTATGTGCTGTCTAGACTTTGTTAAGCAGTAGTCTCACCTGCCAACTTGACCATGTTTACGGATCTATGATAAGCTCCCATCTAATTTAAGCTCCATGTTTTTGTCTTTTCCTCCATTTCTTCTCTTGTCACAGCTGTCACTTAGGAAGAAGTGGCCTGTCCAAAGCTTATTCTCTGTTTCTCCTGCTCTTTTCTTGCTTTCCCTACATCATTTAGCTGCTTCATGCTATGTCTGTGCTGGCACTTTTCCTTTGTACTTTTATTCTTCACCTTCTTTGCCCTTCCAGTGGGCATCAATATTGATTAGTACTAAAGAACATGATCTTTGGAGCCAAATTAACCTGGATTTTACTCCTGTCCTCTCTTAAATTGTCTTTAGCTTTAGTCTTTCACTCAATCTATTTTGCTTTCCCAACTGCTTAAAGAAAATTTTCACTTAGTTGTTTGATTATTGCTTCAAGCTTAACGCCTCTTTGGCTTTCAGACATATATGTATGTATATGTACATATACCTATGTCTGACATGACACTTAAGCCATCCAGTAATATCATCTTCTTAATGCATGCCCTCCAAAAGGCTGTTTTAGTATTTCTACATATTTCTGTATGTTCGCCCAGATTGGAAAAATGGTTGGAACCAACTTTTTTCTATTATTATTTTTATATAATGCATAGTAAATGTTTTTGGACTGAATATATCACATGGATTTTTTTTTTTTGCCCAATTTATTAAATGTTGCATACTAATCATACAACATGACAGTATTGTCATCAAGGAATTGGTGGAAACTGTCATAGAATAAAAAGTAATCTCTGCTATAGTGATACACAGAGTTACCTTGTTGCAGAATGAGCTTTGCTGTATAAAACAGTGCTGTGCAATAGAAATATGATGTGAGCAATATATGTAATTTTAATTTTTCTAGTGGTCATGTTAAAATTTTTTATTTGAAATTAATTTTAAAAATACATATTTAACCCAATATATCCAAAATGGTAATATTTCAACTTGTAATTAATAAAAATTTTGAGATAGTGACATTAATATTTTTTTCCTATTAAGTCTTTGGAATTCGGAGTGCGTTTTATATGTATAGCACCTCTTAATTTGGACTAGTCACATTTCCATTGCGCAATAGCTACATGTGACTAGTAGCTACCATGGCAAGTTGAAGTGGCAGAGTAGCAGACTCTAGAAAGTTTCACAGAAGTATTTAGATAGTGTTCCTGGCAAATTACAATAGAAAGATGAACTGAGTATCTGATAGAGTCCAGTACTTGCCCCAATTTCTGTAAGTTTTGAGGGTAGGCAAAAATCAAAGATTAGTTTTTTTTTTTTTTTTTTTTAAAGGATTTTCTTATTTATTTATTTATTTATTTTTATTTTTGGCTGTGTTGGGTCTTCGGTTCGTGCGAGGGCTTTCTCCAGTTGCGGCAAGCGGGGGCCACTCTTCATCGCGGTGCGGGGACCGCCCTTCATCGCGGTGCGCGGGCCTCCCTCTACCGCGGCCCCTCCCGTCGCGGGGCACAGGCTCCAGACGCGCAGGCTCAGCAATTGTGGCTCACGGGCCCAGCCGCTCCGCGGCATGTGGGATCTTCCCAGACCAGGGCTCGAACCCGTGTCCCCTGCATTAGCAGGCAGACTCTCAACCACTGCGCCACCAGGGAAGCCCAAAGATTAGTTTTTAAATGTACTTAGCTTGAATGAGTAATTATGGAACTCTCTTTTAGTATTAAGAAAACTACTTTGCTCTGTTTTTCCATTTTTATTTTAAAAAAATGAACTAATACATGTAATTTCATTTTTAAAATTAATGCTTTCTTTTAAATGCCTATCATTTAAAGGGCCACTTAAAAATGATTTTAGAAGCAACTCTTTTGCTTACAATATAAGAATTGATTTGTGCTAGGCAACTGAGGATATGAAGTTGAAAAAGACAAGGTTGCTACTCTTCAGGGGTTCACGGTATTGTGTTATAATTAATTGATTATATAACAGTTTCTTCTAAGCATATGGGGAAAGGAATAATCAACAACTAAATGGGCATTTAGGTGTGGTAACATTAGATAGTCAGGGTTTATGTCTGAGCCAGAGTTTTAAAGGCCTCTTTGGAATGGGCTAGTGGCACAACAAAGGAATAAAATTACAGGCAGAAGGAACAGAATGTGTACAAGTACACAAAGGTTGAACAGTCTGTTGTGTTACATGCACAGCCGACTGCTTGATCTGACCAGGAAATAGTGAATGTTCTGAGATTCAGTTGGAAAAGGAGATAAGCCCCCCCACTCCTTTTTTTGCCTCAAACTAGAAATTTTCGATTTTTTAATTTTAAGGCAAGAAAGGAGGTATTGATAAAGTTTTAATTTATGCAGGGCATAACACTTTTAGAAAATTGCTCTGGATGTTTAGCTGATTTAGGGAGGAGGTCAGAGCCCTAAGCGAGCATTCCATTCAGAAGATAAGTGCAGTTACCAAGACAAAGTGTGATGGACTGAACTGTACAAACAGATGGAAGAGGATATATAAAAAGTTTACTCAGTAAGAACTGGTATCCAATTGGATGTGTTGGGTCAGGGAGGAGTTAAGGGTCAATAGTGACACTAAAGTTTCTTTACCCAGCAGGTCGAGAAAGAAGGGAGAGGTTTAGGTTTTAAAAAAGTTTTAGAGGTGTTGAGTTTGAGTATTTTTAGAACACCTGGCTATTGAGGTCCAGTAAGACTTGAAAATAACATTTTGAGGTTCAGAAAGAAGTTTGGGGCTGGTGATAGAGATCTGGGAATTGTGGTGGTGGTTTATGATGTAGGAATTGATGTGATTACAAAGAAAAACCATGGGGAATTAGAAAAGATGGAAGAGGATGGAATCCTAAGAGACTCCAGCATTTAGAGGGCTTGTGGAGGTACAAAAGCCAGCACAGCAGGAGGAGATTGGAGGCATGGGGAGCCTAAGGAGAAATCTGGAGAAAGCTGCCATCATAGAAGTCAGTCAAGGTGGGAAATTTCAGTGTGGGCGTGGATGTAAATGCTGCACATGGCAAATAAGGTAAGACCTCAAAAGTAACCACGGGACTTCATAGGCCACTGGTGGCCTCATCAAAGTAGCTTCAGATGAGCGGTGGCTGAGGAGCCACCAGGGGCCCGGCTTACAGTCTGGATGCGTCCTAGGGCCTGTTTGTGTTCTGCCCTCAAACTGCAAATGTTTTTTTACCACTTTAAAAGGACTCTCAAATAAAAACAAAAACTCTGTATGCCAAAGACTTCTATGGCCCACAAAACCAGTTTGCCAACTTCTGGTGTAAGGAAAAGGAATAGATTATTACTCTGTCTCAAGATAACTTGACTGGGGAAAGAAAGCACGTAGAAAGGGCTTATAGCCAGAGAGGACTGACCAAATCTTCAAAAAGCGAAAGAGGAAAAAAAAAAATTCATATGTACAATTTAAAACAGCCCTAGGACAATCAGCTAATCAGACCATTTAGTTGAGAACATTGTCAGTTACAGACATATTTGTATATATCATCAAATTGGTATGATTTTAGAATACATTCTTTTCCTTATTGTATTGTAATATGCATGAGTTTGTGTACTTGGCAAGCCAGTTTATTCTTGCATTTCTTTTTTATTTTAGATGGTACAAGAACTGTTAAAAAGTGCCATTCCTTTTAATCCACATTTAGCGATAGACGATGTCCATAATTTTTTTACAACTGGCAATTAATATAGATGAATATAGAATTAGTATATGAAGTATTGTATTTGTGTATGAATATGTAGCTTCCATCTTTAATGTTCTCCCTCATATATTTTCCAGTATTAAAAAAACCCTTATTTGACTTGAATAAAAATTAGTGTTTATGCTTAAGAAGCATCTTAATCTACTTGATATTAACATTTCTTAATTTTGTCTCTGATTTTGTTAATTTCAAAACCTATTTAACACTCAAATAAAAATGTTTATTTTTGCACTGCAAAGCGTCTCTCAGTTGATATTTTCCTTTTTGGTTCTTTTCAGCAAGCATATATTGAACATTAACTAGGTGCCCAGCATATCATTGGTATTAGGGATATAAAATTAAATAAGAACTGCTTATGGTCTCAAGTAGATGTAGGTACAAATCATTGCAAAACTATATGATTAAATTTAGATTAAAGATATTATAATGTTTTAATTGAGACCTTATTCTGATTGGATATCAGTTCAATGTGGATAATTTCAAGTGTCTGAAAGATTTACCATGAAAATTCCCTTCAAGTGATTTTTAAACTGTAAAGCCAGAAAAATATTAAATTCTTATACAACAATTTCGTTGTTTTACTGTTAATTATAGCAAAGGAAGATGCAAACTGTGCAGTGTGCGACAGCCCGGGAGACCTCTTAGATCAGTTCTTTTGTACTACTTGTGGTCAGCACTATCATGGAATGTGCCTGGATATAGCGGTTACTCCATTAAAACGTGCAGGTTGGCAATGTCCTGAGTGCAAAGTGTGCCAGAACTGCAAGTAAGTTTTAATTTCAACTCAAAGGTGTGTATTGAGTTTAAGAGAGACCCTATTATTAGGTACTAAAGGTTTGTGTAATATGATAAAGGTTGTTCATACTGCAGCTATATTCATTCACACTGACTTCATCATGTCTTTAGAAATTGCTAGATATTTATTAACATATTACTTTGAAATAAGTCTAAACAAAAACTAATTTTAATAATTTAAATTCCTCTGGTTGCCTAAAAAGCCAGCTTAAATTTGCCAACAATTTTAAATGAATGATATTAACAATTAAAAATAAATAAGCATTAGAAAAAAAAAAGCAGCTTTTTTTCTGAGGGAGACTGGGGAGGAGATTTAATAGGAAAATAAACCTCTAACTATGGAAAGTAGTTATTAGAGTGAACCAAAGAATCAGTGATAAGTTTCAATTTCTATTCCAGGAAGAACAATTTATACCTAGTCTACTGTTTAAAAAGAAATCTGTATCTATGGGAAAGGCAGTTACTTTCACCATAATTCTGAAACAAAGTATCATATGGCATTTAAATGTTTGTAATGGGGTTATCTTTTCCTATTTGTTTTATTCCATCCTTTGGTCATTTCTCCAGTCTTTTCTGTGATTATTTTTTTCTCATGCTACTAATTAATTAGCATGATAATCTGGGGATGTTACCTGCATCTACAGCAGTCTTCAAATTGTTTACAGACTGAGGACTTTTGTAATCAGGAGAAGTGATGCCCACCACTGCCATGTTCGGTCTGTTTTATTTGTAATTGAATTTGATAACAATAAGCATCAATATCTTAGAATTATGTGGAATAAATAGGACCACGTGCTTTTATATTTTGGTAAAAATTAAAGAAAATATCAGTAAACATTTATTTGATACCTTGTATCTGTGCCTGGCTTCTTCTTGAGAAGGAGTAAGAGAGCTTGAAGAAAGAGTGCTTTTCCTCCAAGATCTTTCCATGTAGCTAAAGAGACAAAGTGTGCAATTTTATATGTAGAATTTATTAACTTAAATAAGAAATTACTGGAGGCCAACTAACCCATCTTCCTTTTTACTTCTGTTTATCCCCAGGTTTTATTCAGCGGTTCCTCTCTCAGCTCTTCTTCTTGCATTCCCTAGTTTTTCTTTAACCCCTCCTCTTGAATTAAATTCTTAGTATCTGAGAGTGATTAACAGCCAAGAATCAAGGCTGAGATCATGGACAGGACAGGGGCCCAATCTTTGGGGCAGAAGAGTGTTTAGGGGAAGATTTTAGGTTTTCAATTACAATTCTTAATAATTATAACAAGATTATTATTCTTATATCTATTTATTTAGCACTTATTGCTTAATGGATATTCTTAGCTCTTCAGCCAGAATTATATTTAATTCTCACAGTAATCTTTGATTATCATTCACATTTTGTACCTGAAACTAAGCGGACTAAGTCTAAGTTATTCAGGAGTCACACAGCTAGAAAAACAGAAGTCTGAACACAATTGTAGGTCTGATCCAAATTTGATCCTCTTTTTATTATATGACAGTGTCTTCCAACTCACCGTGCCAAGATTTGTTCCTTTACATGCAGCATCACCTATCAGTTACAGCTCCTTCCCCAAAAAAGGGTGGGCATGGGATGTTTAAGAAGTAAAGATCAGTGTCATTCATCTTGCCTTAACCCCTCCTTCTTTGCAGGAACCCTAAAATGACTAAAGCGGGTTCACCATAGGTGGGCGTTCAGTAAGGATAATCCTTTAGGGACCTTTGGAAGATTTCTGTCTCATCTTCTAGAGGGTTAACTCTGTCATTATCTGTGCATAGAGAAAACAGAGACGGAGGGTATTTATGAACTGGGCAGTTCCCAGGACAGATTCTTTTCATGATTACTTATGTTACAAACATAAGTTTAAAGATAAGGCATCATTAATGCTATCTTATTTTTTAGACAATCGGGAGAAGATAGCAAGATGCTAGTGTGTGATACGTGTGACAAAGGGTATCATACTTTTTGTCTTCAACCAGTTATGAAATCAGTACCAACCAATGGCTGGAAATGCAAAGTAAGTTGTTTATTTTTTTAAGAAAAAAAAGATATGTATGTTTTTAATATAGAGCAGACAAATCGGATACCTATTCAAATCTTCAACTTAAAAAGAAAACTTTATTGATGTATAATTGATATACAGTAAACTGCACACATTTAAAGTCTATAATTTAATTTGACACGTTTTCACTCATGAAACCATCATCACCTTCAAGATAATGAACGTATTCATCACCCCTAGAAGTTTCCTGGTGCCCCTTGAGATTTCCTCCATTCTGACTGTTCACTGCCCTACTCCCTTCTGTCTTCCAGGCAGTCTGCTTTCTCTCACCATAGATTAGTTTGCATTTTCTAGAACTTTATATAAGTGATGTCGTATAGTATATACCCTTTTCTTTTTTGCGGGGGGGTGGTGGTTTAAACTCAACATAATTATTTTGAGAGTCACCCATATTGTTGCACATACCAGTAGTGATTCCTTTTTATTGCTGAATAGTGGAAGTACCACGATTTGTTTATTGAATTACCTGTTGGTGAACATTTGGTTTGCTGACAATTTTAGGCTGCTATAAAAAATGCTGCTATGAACCTGTTAACTAACAAATGTATGGTGCTTCATGGCTTAGAAATTGTGTTTTAGTGATTCATCTTTAATCCTTGAAACTCTTTGAAATAGGTAGTATCCTTATATGTGGATACTGAAACATGTATTTTTAAAATCTATTAATTTAAAATCCAGAAATAAAGATTACATTTTGATCCGATTGGCTTTTAGATGATTTTACTGTGATTTTATATGTGTATATATATTTATGTGTGTATGTATTTATGTATAAACTTGTATTAAATATTTGGAATCATATCATATATGCATCTGTATATGTATATTGTTCCTCCCCCATGGTAGCTTTAGTAAGTGCTTACTGACTTAGATATCTGGTTTTTTAGATGCTGTGTAAAGTTTCTTTGGGGTTTTGAAAGTTAGGATCTATAGACATTTTTCCACTAATTTTTTATTATTTAAGATATCAGTCTTTCTGCTTGGTGGGATGCTTTTAAGATGTATTTTCAGCTATTTTAAATTTTTTCTGGATATTCTTTTAGTCAGTGTTTCTCCCCTTTTCCGTCTGTTTTGGTATTTGCATCTTTGTGACCTTGAGGTATTCCATTCTGGCCTCTCTAAACTTCCTGAGGAATTTATTGAGGCTCTGTCGCCTGCATCTCTAAACCCTGTGGGTTGGCTGACAACTCAACCTACTGGGCAGAGCTAGTATAGTACCAGGTAAACAACAGCAAATTTTAGAATTGTCTGTCCTTGGAAGCACAAAATATTTAAATTCTTAAAGTGAAAGTAGAAGGTAAGAATAACTCAAGTTTACCTTCAATTCCCAACTGACTGAATAAAACTAATTTTTTTTTCCTGTTAGGAAGATGTTTAGAAACAATATTTACTATGACTTTTCTTTGAATGTTCTCTAGGATGAGTCAATCATAAAAGTAGTTAATTTGCTTCCTTTGAAATCTCTACAGGTAAACTAATAAACTCTAGATTAAGAACTGGTGAGGGACTAGTGATTAAGTGAATTGCCGAGGTTTACTAATTTGCAGAGGCAGAACAGACTAAAACTCAGGTTTCCTGTCTTACATTGTAGTGTTTTATCCAATATATTATGCTCCCTGTGCTATCATACTATACTTAACTTGAGTAACAGTGCTTTTCTCCCTAGACTAATTAAGGAATATTTCTTAATCTAATTTTCATCTGTATTAGGATTTGGATCCTAGGAAACTAAAGACTCTAGATCCATGGGCCATCTCTACATACCCCCCAGGCTGAGTTTTATTTTTTTTTAATTATTATTATAATCTTAATTTCACAGAATAGACATGAAGCTAGGCATAAACTTCTTTGATCTACGGTAATTACACTGACTTAACTTAGAAAATAAATATTAACTTAATCTAACATAATTTTTTTTGAATTTTATTTTATTTATTTTTTTATACAGCAGGTTCTTATTAGTTATCCATTTTATACATATTAGTGTATATATGTCGATCCCAATCTCCCAATTCTTCACCCCTCCCCAATCTAACAAATAATTTTGCTTTTAAAGTAAATTGCCGAGACCTGGTTTAATAGAAAGGTATTCTTTGTCTTTACTAATGTTCATACAAAGAATGCCTTTTGTATAAGTATTTGTATAGATATAGTTTGATAAAGCCAGGACTGTGTTCATTGGTTCAGAGTAATCAGACCTCAAACTGCCAACCAAGCAATTCTTTGAACATCAGATGTAATGAAGTACCACTCAAAAACTCTAGAAACCTTTTGGTTCACAGGTGCACCGTAATGGCGCAGTTGAAATCTGTAGTAAATGGGGTATCAATCCAATTATTTCTAAAGTACGGAAGTTTACGAGTTACGGGTGTGCTGTTTGCAGTTTCTCTTGTCAGGTGATGTGTATGAAGAAGCTCCTCGCTCCGTGGATGCTTCTCACTGCTGCAGAGCGAATCCCTGTGCGGTCCGCACGTCTCATTCTTTTCACCGCGGTTCCACTGTGGAAAACCTTGTACCTTTCACACGTCTTTGACAGCACTTGGGACTAACATCATCATAAATACAAATGCTAAATGCAGTTACATTTTATATTAATTAAAACAATTTTTATTTATTTTATTTTTTTTTTGGCTTGCGGGATCTTAGTTCCCCCACGAGGGATTGAACCCTAACCACCAGGGAATTCCCTATATTTTTTAAAGTTAGCATTTCTATGAAATATGTCAAGTTCTCAGAAAACATACAGACCAAGAATACACTCGTGGTCTCCCTGCATCCTCACATTCTAGTCCCTTTGTCACAGAAACGCGATCCTGTTACCTCTGCCCTTCTCTCTGCGCTCGGGTTTGTCGTGGTCTCGGCATCTTCCCCTGCTGGTGGGGCGGCCTTCAGGAGGGGTCGGGTGGCGGAGGTGGTCGGTGGGGCCGAGGCTCCGCGGCGCAGCTGGGCTCGCAGGCTTCCAGGAGGCACCAGCCCGAGGCTTCTTCCGGGAGCAGCCTGCGGCAGGGAGGGGTGGGCGGTGGTGGTGCTTGCCCTCCTCGGAGGGTCCTGGAAAGGGGGGCGGTCTCGCTGGCAGGTCCCCAGGGATGGGGTGTTGGTGAGGGCGTAGGAGGAGGCGCTGCGGGAGCCTTACCCCTGCGCCCCACCCCCGCCCCCGGCGAGCCTCGGCACCTGGAACTGGCGGCGCGGCACCTGGTTCCAGGGCGGGGGGCAGAGGGCGGCGAGTTCTGTCCCGTCTCGGCCCGAGGGTGGGGCCTGGAGGGGCGGGGCCTTCTCCCCGGGACCCGAGCGCCTCGGGGCAACTGTTCTCAGGTGAGGTCGCCCGGGAGGGAGGAGCCTGGGGGCTGAGGAGGGCCCCGTGAGCAGTTTCTGCCTGGCGGCCGGACGGGAAGCTTCCGCGCGTTCTCTCTTGGCGTGGTTCTTGGTCTAAGGAAAAAACCTGCCGTCAGATGGATTTGTATGTTTATTACTTTTATCTCCGCTACCGCGCCTCTTTTACTTTTTTGAAATAGGAAGTTGAATTCGTAATTCGTTTTCTTCACTTTCCTAAGGAAAAAAGGATATTTAAGACTATAAATTTACTTTTGATTATAGCTTTAGCTGCATTCATATTTGTTGTATTGGTAACTTTATATCTATTCACATTTGACTTAATTTTATCTTTCTTATTTTAGGTTGTGCTTAAACACATTAGTTTCTGCTTTAATCGTATTGAATCAGATAATTTAACTAGTGTAGTTTTCTTTTTGACATATATTTGGATGCTTGACATAGTGACTTTAAAGCTGTAGTATTTGTGTTTATTAATTTCATTTAATTAGATGAAGTTCTTTTTCCATATTTTTTGACTGATTCAACAGTGTATTATGGCGTAGATAAAATCGACTCTTGTAATTTCTCATACCAATTTCTCCTTGCATTTAAACTTGTGCTGGTTATTTAGCAAGTAGATCAGGCTAATATTGATATATTGTGCTTTTTATCAGTGTAAAACTATTCTCTTTATATTGTGTAATGCCTTTTTTGGGGGAGGGAGGGGGAGACCAGATATTTTGCTTTGCCTGACAAATATGGCTGAGTGGAGTTTTAGTTTACCAGTTGAATGTGATCTTCTTTTCATTTTGGATCCTTCTGTGTCATTTTAACTGTACCTTTTGAAAGGTTTAATAGTCAAGTATTTAGACTAATGGATGTAATTGAAATGCTTGGCTATTTTAAGACAAACCTGTTCTTTTAATTTCCTTTCTGTTTTTCAGTTCCTTTTATTCCCTGCAGTGATTTGTAATTCAAATCTTATATCTTATGCATATTAAGTTATAAATGTTGAAAATATTAAAAGTCACCCCCCCCCACCACTTGCCATTGAAAATGAAGAAATCAGAAGTTTTCTCCCTCCTCTCTAAGTTGACCCAAACTATAGACTTTTTCTTTGGGGAGGGAGGGATCTTCTCTGTGAATTCCAACCTCATCTCACCCCCAATCTTTTGGAGACTTGGTTATGCACTTCTATAAAAGAATTGTAAATATTCTGGAATCTTGCAAACCTGAAAGAAATTGTTGCCTTCAAACTACCAGAAGAACTTGGTTTGGTATAGTTTTGCATTACAACTTTTTTTTTTTTTTTACTCTGGATACTTTTTTTTTTCCTGTTTTTTCCCAGTTTATGGAATTACAGAAGTTTGTTTTGTTTTTAGTTTAATTAGTTAATTGTTTTTCTGCTTGAAGGCCATGAGATCTTTATTTTTGTTCAGTTATTTGGATTTGCTTCCAGGATGTATCTATCATGGTTCTACACTAATTAGTGTTGTCTGGAACATATTGACCATTGTCATTCTCCCTTTAGGCCCGTGGAAAGGTCTAGGGAAGTGTTGGTTAAATTCACCTTTTTAAAAAATATTTACTTTCTTTACATTCTCTTTAATAATCTTTACTAACATCTAGGTGATTTTGTTTCCTGCTTTAATTCATTATTTTCTTTGTTGTGGTTTTCATTATTTTGGAAAATGTGTTCAGAATTCCGAGTTTATTTCTCAAGGTTGTTCTCTGGCTTCTTTTTGTCCTGCCCTTACTAATTTGCTTTCCGTATTAGTCTGCTATTCTCTCTCACGTGACAGAATTATTTATTATACAGCTGAGAATACGAGTGGATAGTGTGTGTGTTTTATTTTGTTCTGTGGAGGTATTATAAAGTGATTAAAAAGATTAGGCTGTGGAGTCAAATCTCAGGTTTTCCAGTTACTAAATACAGGATCTTTGGCAAATTATTTGACTTCTGTAAGCTGTGTTTCATCATGTAGTTAATAGTACTTAACCTCACAGGAGTGTTGGATTTAGCGAGATGATGCCTGTAAAGTGCTCAGCATAATGCCTAAAGTAAGTGCTCGATTCTCATGGAGTTTCTCATAGGAATGCTTATCTTCTTTTCAGTTTGAAGAATGATACTCTTTCTCTACTGTTAAATTCTTTCATAGTTCTTTATAGTCTTTAGTCAAATGCAAACACTGTGGTGCAGGCTGGAGGTGCAGAGGCAGATAGGTGTGCCTTCCCAGGAATGGTGTCAGTCTAGCGAGGCTGCTTGCCCTGAAGTAAGGGTGATCTTTTTAGGAACTTCGTTATATACCGGTCATTGTCCCATAGGTTTCTTTTCTCTGTTTCTCTTTCAAGAATGCTGATGTGTTGGTATATGATGCCTTTTAAAAGGCTTTATTTGGAAATAATTTCAGACTTTAAAAGTTGGAAAAATAAAAATAATACCCATATGCCGTTTACCTAGATTCACCTGTTGTTAGGATTTCAGTTTTGTCATCCATGCCCTTTCCCCCTCCTCCCCGCCCCATGTATGTTTTTTTTGCCCTGAACCATTTTGAGGGTAAGTTATACACAGTGCTCCCTTTACCCCTAAATACTTAAATGTGTATTTCCTAATAATAGGAATATTCTTACATAATCACAGCACTATTATCACCCCGTACATTTACATCAATATATCTAATCTACCATCCATATTTCAATTTGTCACTTGATCTAATGTCCCATATAGCATTTCCCTCCTCCTGTGTAGGTTCCAGGATAGTCTAGGCTCAGGTATTCCATTTAGTTGTCATGTTTCTTTTGAGTCCTTTAATCTGGAAAATTTCTTTAGCCCTTCTTTGTCTTTCTTTGATATTGACAGTTTTGAATAATAGAGTTTTTCCTCACATACCTGGTTTTTGTTTGTTTGTTTTGTTTTGTTTTCTTTAAATCACAAATAGAACTTTCCTTATTTTGTCTTTGTCTGATATTTCCTCATGATGATATAGAGAGTCATTCATTCTTGGGCAGAATATTGCGTAAGTAATGACGTACCCTTCTCGGGCTTTCAGCTGGAGGCACCTGGTGTTGCTCTCTCCCTCACTGGTGATGTGAATTCTGATAATCTGGTCACGCTGCTGTAAAGTTTCTCCGCTGTTTTCTCTCTCTCTCTTCTATCCAATAAAACAGTATGTGAGGAGACACTTTAATACCGTGCAAATATCTTGTTGCTCCTCAGAATTTTCTCCAAGATTATAGGCACCAATGCCTGATCTAGTTTTTACCTGTTGTTTGTAAAATGATGCTTTTCTAACTTCACATTTACCAGTCAGCCCCCTGCGTTCTGTTGTAAGCAAGAACCCTCCCTGCTTTCACATGTTAAAATTATGTATATATTGTCAGTATTGACTCATGAATTCTTGTTATTATCAATAATTTATAATTTATTACTGTACCTAATCTGTTTTGTGCTCAAATTGTCCAGTTTTGCCTTTGATATCCTTTTCAAGCTGGCTCCTATGTCTTTGTGGCATGCCCTCACCATTAAGCACTTCATTATATTTGGGCATAACAAGATACTCCAAAATCATCTTACACCTCCCTGCCCTAGCCCTGGAATCTGTCCTCTTTTCTATAAATAGGCCAAGTTCCTTTAGTGAAGATTGGGTGCTAGGTGTGCCCATTGCTCTGGGGGTGTTTGCTTCTTTGTACTTTCAGCAGATGAGGCAGGAAATACATGCATGTGTATACATTTACACATATGCATATCTACAAATACACACATAAGTATGCGTATACTCACACATGTACATCATTTATAAATAATGAATTTACACCAATACCTCCAATTCTGATCCCTCCTGCTGAGTTCTTTGCCTTCTCACATTCTTAACATATCCATTCTCGTATAGTAAGAATCCTTGTGTTTTGCCTGTTATTCTTGAAGATTTTGGTTTTTTTAAAAAAATTCCCCATTCTTTTCTTATTGATTTAATTTTTAAAAATACATAGGATATTAACACGCTTCCAAAAATTTCTGATTCATCCTTCCTGTATTTTTTTGTAATGATAAGCAAATATATTTTTGTTTCCCTTTTCTACACTGAAGGTAGCATATGTGCTCTTTTGCATGTTGCTTTTTTTTAACTTAAAATCTGGAAGTCACTTCATATCAGTTCATAGAGATCTTCCTCATTCCTCTCCCTCCCTCCCTCCCTCCCTCCCTCCCTCCCTTCCTCCCTTCCTCCCTTCCTTCCTTCCTTCCTCTCTCTCTCTCTTTCGTTCTTTCTCTTTCTCCCTTTCTTCCTTCCTTCCTCCCTCCCTCCCTCTCTTTCTTTCTTTCTTCTGTTTATTTGAACCATAGTTTTTCAACCAATGTCCTATGCTTGAATATTTAGGTAGTTTCCAATATTTTACATTAGAAGTGATTCTGTAGTCAGTAACTTTGTGCATATGGGTTTTTGAAGTGCTGGGAGCGAATCTCTAGAATAAATTTCTAGTAGTAGGATTACTGGCTCGGGGGTAAATGCGTATGTAATTTTGTTAGGTATCGTCACATTCCCTTTCATGGGACTTGCGGCTGTTCCTTTTGCCACCACTCATGCATGAGAGAACTTCTTTTCTACATCCTTGCCAACAGGCTGTCATGTTCAGCTTTTGATTTTTGCCTGTCTTATGAGTGAAAAATGTTATCTCAGTGTAGTCTAATTTTCTTCTCTCTTTTGAGTGAAGCTGGTCATTTTTTCCTGTGTTTAGGGGTCGTTTTTTACCCCTTTTTGTGAATTGTCTGTTCTTGTGTGTTGCCTGTTACTCTTGAAGATTTTGATGACCCCACAGTCTAAGAGCTCCTTGTATAGTTGGGCTATAAGGCCTTCAGCTGTGTTATACGGTGCACATGTTTTCTTCCAGTTTGTTGTTTGCCTTTTAGCTTTGCCTGTATTATTTTTTGCCATGCAAAAGTTTATTTTTATATAGTCAGATTTATCAGTCTTCTTTTGCTTTTGGATTTTTGAGTTAAAATTAGAAAGCCTTTTCCTATACTGAGGCTATAGGAGAGTTCATATTTTCTTCTAGTTTTTATGTTATTTTTTACATTTAGCTCTCTAATCCATTTTTAGTTGATGCTTCTATATGGTATGAATTATCTTTTCCCAGTTGGCTATCCAGTTGTCCAAAATCCATTCACTAAAAAGACAGTCTTTGACTCAGTGACTTGAGATTCCAGACTAGAGTTTTAGATTTAGTTGGGTTTATTTCTGGAATTTCTTGTCTGTTCCATTGCTCTGTCTTTCTATCTTCATGAGCCAATACCATACTGTTTTAACTATAGAGGCTTTGCAGTATCTGGTAGTCATGGTCCTCCAACAGATCTTTTCTATTTCACGTTTTTCCTAGCTGTTTTTGTCGTTTATTTTTCCATATGAACCTTAGGCTCTGTGAAAAACCTCACTGGAATTTTTATCAGGTCACTTTAAATTTATTCATTGATAGTGAAATCTTGATGTTAGGACATCCTAACAAAGAACAAGGTATGTCTTTGCATTTGTTCAAGTCTAATTTAGTGTCTTCTAGGAATGTTTTCTGATTTTCTTTGTGTAGGTTTTGGACATTTCTTAAGTTTATTCTTAAAAGTTGTCTCTATTTTGTTGATGTTATAAATGGGATTTTCCCATTCATTATATCTTTTAACTGGTTATTATTTGTGTATGTGAATTCTATTGAATTTTCATTGCCAATTTTATATCCTGCTACTTCGTTAAATTCTTTTATTAAATTTGTGATACATTCTCTAGGATTTTCCAAGTATGCTATCTTGTCATCTACAAATAGTTTTATTTCTTCTTTTCCTATTTTGCCTCTGTTTTCATTTGTTTTACTGTTTACATTGGTTCAGAACCATGTTAAATAGTAGTGGAGATAGTAGGCATCCTTTCTTTATTTCTGACCTTAGTGGGAATGCCTCTAGGGTTCCCCAATTAAACAAAATGCTGGCTTTAGAATTGAGGTATGTGTGTATATCACATTAAGGAAATACCTACCCATTTTAATTTTCTCGGAAGTTTTTTTTTTATTAGGAATGGATTTTAATTTTTTTCCGAAGGTCTTTTCAGCATCTAGTGAAATAATTTATCTTCTCTCCTCAGACCTAATAATATGTTAGATTTTATTAATAGGTTTTCTAATATTTAACCATACTTGCATTTTTGTATAAACTCCTCTTGGATATGGTTTATGATTTTCTTGATTTGCTATTGGAGTCTGTTTGCTAACATTTTACTTAGGATTTTGTCATCAGTATTTATGAGTACCTCCATTTTAAATCTGTAAGACTTTAGCAGATCTGTGGTTCATGCTAGTTTCTCTTTTTCAGTGAGCATCTCTTTTGTATCAAAAGATACCAGCTGCTCAAAAAGAAAAAGTTCCTTTTTTTATTGGTGCTTTAGATTGCAAAGTTGTGGGTGGGTGGGTAATGAGAGTGCCACAATTTGTCAGCCTTGTGCCCAGGATTTTAAGGCAGCCTGGCTCACAGGCGCAGAAGGAGGTTTGGCTGGCCTCTGCCAGGCCTTGCACATCAGCAGGTCTACTTTGCTAAGGGTAGTGCCTCTCTCTTCTGAAAATATGAGAAGCCATAATTGGATTTTGATGTTGAGTGGTTATTTTCACAATTTCAGACACCTAATCATTTGGAGTGGGTTATATTTCCTTAGTGTGAATTCTTGTTTTTAGTTTCTAAGCTACCCATAAACAAACAGAATTCCCTAGCAGGACCATTTTGCTTTCGGAGTAGTGAGTTGAGTAGACTTATTCAGCATTAGCTACTTCCTGATTCTGGAATGTGTTTCTTTTTTGAAGTTTGGATTGCTACGTTCTTGGTTTTATTCCTTCCCTATTTATGTTTTCTTGGATGTCTCTATCCACTATTTACACTTTCCAGGAGGTTTCAGTGTAAATTGAGTGATATCTCATCAGATGTTCAAAACAAACTTCTTTTTCAAAAACATACACCCTAAATTAGTGTCATAAAAATTAAAGCTTAATATATAATCTACAAATGTTTCACTGATTTTTTAAAAAGGGTTACACCAGAACTGCAGTACAAATGCATAACAAACTGTTTCTGTTTCCATTTTTCCCGGTGTTTAGAATTGCAGAATATGTGTAGAGTGTGGCACACGATCTAGTTCTCAGTGGCACCACAGTTGCCTGGTATGTGACAGTTGTTACCAACAGCAGGATAACTTATGTCCTTTCTGTGGGAAGTGCTACCATCCAGAATTGCAGAAAGACATGCTTCATTGTAATATGTGCAAAAGGTAAGAAGATAGAGTCATTCCATTTGTTTGTCAGTTCTTCTGTCCATGTGATCTTCTGCTCTGCCATGTATTTTGAGATCCAAGCTTTTGTCATTCCAGTAATCCTTTCAGTACTGAGTGCCGTTATAGATGGAATTAAAGTATGTTTTTATGAGTCTGAAAGGCATAACGATGTAAGTGGGCAAAAAATAAGACAAGACCAGAAACAAGCATTAAGAGGGAAAAGTAAAGAGTAAATAGTTTAAAATGTGTTAAAAAAAAAAAAAAAAAAAGTCAACACCTGTGATGACATCCAAAAATGACAGCTCCTTTTCTAGAACCTTCAATTGCTAACCCCTATAACCTCTCTTCTTCCATCCTTACCCCTTCCTATATCCAGTTTTTCAGCAATTATCTCTCTTTTCCCTAAATATTCATTTGACTTTAAATTAGAAAATTTTATTTAAATATATTTATCGTCACAGATGGGTTCACTTAGAATGTGACAAACCGACAGATCATGAACTGGATTCTCAGCTCAAAGAAGAGTACATCTGTATGTATTGCAAACACTTAGCCGAGATGGATCCATTACAGCCAGGTGATGAAGTGGAGATGGCTGAACTCACTACAGGTAAATTTGGGAGTTTTTGTTTTTTAGGATGCTGTGCCAACCAGTCGGCAGTATATTACTTTAGTAACAATGAGGGAATCCTGTGTATCAGATCCCATCTTATTTTTAGCTTCTGTACCTGTGATCTTGGTCATCTCTGAATCTGATGGTTAACATCTAATCTAGCTTCTTTACAACTGTTCGCCCAATATTTGAATTCCAGGACTAGCGTACGCTCCTACAATTGTGTTTTTTGGGCCAGCAGTGGAAGTTCCTTAGTGTTTGGCTGTATGACCTAGTTTGCACTTCATACTCTGGGTTATTTTACTACAAACCAATTTTAGTTTTATTAAATTTTGTTCATGTAGTTTTATTAGTACACCATTGGGTTATAAACGTAATAACAAGATTCTTAGATCATAAAGGGAACAGACCTGCTAATCAGATCGTTTTTCATTTTCATCAGTATGAATGGCAAAGTCTATAAAAGTTCTATTTTATCAACTGCAAGGGGTTTAAGTAGACACATCTTGGTTACTAACATTTTGTTTCTAGTATGCCATCAGTATACAGTTGTGCAGTATCCTTTCAAAATAATAAAATTCCAGTTACTTTTTAATTCATTATATTTTCCATATTTGAAAAATGTAAATATATATTTGGTTCAAAATAGAAAAATCTGAAGAAGAATTTATGGCATTTTTAGGGATAATTTACCACCATTAGAACAAGGTGATAATTGTTGACTTCGTTAACAAAAACAGAAAAACTCATTCTGAGCTAAAGAATAAATAATTTTCTGTTAAGATTGTAACAATGAAATGGAAGTTGAAGGCCCTGAGGACCACATGGTATTTCTGGAGCA
Source organism: Balaenoptera acutorostrata (assembly GCF_949987535.1). Taxonomy (NCBI): domain Eukaryota; kingdom Metazoa; phylum Chordata; class Mammalia; order Artiodactyla; family Balaenopteridae; genus Balaenoptera; species Balaenoptera acutorostrata. The sequence goes on from NC_080070.1 coordinate 5,292,742, forward strand.
AGCAGTTAATAAAGATGTCGATGGTCAGCAGCCCACACCTGGAATTGTTCCAGATGGTAAGGATGTTTTTGGTGATGGATAGTCTATTCTCTGAAGAAAATGTGTGTGTAGAGTGAATATGTGAACATCTGCAACTTTAGTACCCTAGATAAAAGTAAGCTGAGACAAAGTCATGTAGGAAATTATTTAGAGAGGAGTCTTTTTAAATAAAATAAACTTAGACCGAAATTAATTGGGGAAAGGGCATGTATATATTGTATTGATAGTTCAGCTGTAATCTAGACTTACTCATAAATATATACTTTGTTTAGGGATCAAGTGATTTTCATTAAAAAGCAATTTCTTTCTTTAGTTATCTTTGTAATTATTAACTAGAGCTGTTGCTGATTGTGAGATGTTTCATGCTGAGATAATGAAAAATTCATTGTTTTAGATCATGTAAGCAGTCCTGTTGAGGGTTATTTCAATGATATTTCAATTAAGCTTTTTGCATTATTGGTAATAGCTATTATTGTACTTGAGGATCTGGAATTAATGAGAGACCAGGTTTGGGGAAAACTACTTATTAAATTTAATCTTGGTCTCACCTTAAAGTCTGTGGGATTGTATGTGATACTGTGTTATATAGGTTGAATGTATACATAAAAAGCCCTTGAGATATTTTGAGGTTAAGTTTATATTTAACAACTCTCATTAAAAATTATACTTCATAAAGAAATAAAATGAAGAAAAATAAGACAAAACTATATAATAATCTTATAGTACATAATCAGATTCCTTCCATATCCTTCCATATCCAGTTTCATTTCCATATCCTACTTAACAAATGAATAGTAACAGGATGTTTTATGCTTATATTTGAAATTGGAATTTGGCAGAAGGATAAATATCTTACTCAAATTACTGTTGAGAAAGCAGTGTTAGAGGGATTTGGACTCCTTGCTGGAGATTCCATAAGTGTGTTATTCACAGCAGCTCACATCCACACTGGAGAGCAGCGGAGGAGTGATCCACCAGAAAGTCGTGGCGCGCGTGGACTTCTCACTGCTGGTAGGCCACATGTTCATATTGTCTAATTTGATTGATTTACAGCATAACGCCTTTATGGTTGCTCTGCAATTCAAGTCATTGTCTGCTAAGGTGACTTTTCAAATTAGAGATGAATTGTTTACTATTGCTAGACTCACATGACGGTAGTGCAGTCTGTGGTTAGGTGATCCTCTTCTGGAAAACCATTGGCAGTGGATTTCTAAGGCAGAAATAGAGCATGTTTGCGCTTTTATCTTAATCCTAGCACAGAGGAGAAAGAACATACTCATGTTCTGAGTGTGTATTGCAAATGTTCCTCTTTGCCAGTGAGACTTGAGGTAGTCGGTCTCCTATTATGAGCACATAATTTAAGCATTATATAGCATTAAGATTGTTTTACTTGAGTCACTCAAATGGTGATACTTTTGGTTTTAAACCATAAATGTTCATTTATATGTATTTTCTGTTTTAAAGGTCCATTTTTTTATTACTTTTAAAATATTAAAGTATTTTTGAAGCACTTTTGTGTTTAAAAATATTTAGTATGATCAGATCTGTTATTTGATGTTTTTTTCCTTTTCAACTATAGTCTTTCAATAAAGCAGGAGTGAGAAGTGAGATCTCATTTTGATATAAGAACATATATAAATTTCAGTCACCATGGTAAATAGTAAATAAGGAAATTAGTGTCTTTATTAATGTACCTAAGAAATTACCTTGATGGCATTTGAAATAAGTGCTTTTTATCATCAGTGGTCTTACTTAAAAGAGCCACTTAGGGCCCATGTCAATTGGACGTCTAACCTTACTCTTAAGTAGTGTTGGGTTAAAGGTTTAACTTACTAGTACCCTGATTTAAAATTTAGTAGTCAGTGACTATAGATACTTCTGATATCTAATTATTTTTATTGATTTGCTAAGATAAGTCTCTTTGGTTATAGATGATGAGGAAGAACAAGAATTATATCCCAAAAACTGTATTGATTGTGTTAGCATGTATGGCTAAGTGAAATAAGTCTTTTCTGTCTATGGTCATTACATATTTGAGTCTACAGAAGTTTTGTTACATCTTGTGTCGGCTTATTGCAAAATTCTTTTTATTCTAGACTAATCTTTACTTTTTAAATTTGGACACATCATGTAATATCACTGAGCCTCATTTTCCTAGTTGTAAAATGAGTATAACTTCACCTACAAAATTTTAAATCCTCTTGTAAGTGACCAAACTGTAAAACATCATATATAATGGTTATATTAGAAATTAATTCTATTTTAATATTCTTACCAGAAATTACCTTAAACTCTGGGGATCCCATTAAGGTAGTGTTCTTGTAGGTTTTCTGGTCTGATCGGTGACTGATTCTAATCCATAAACCCTGCTCTCTTTTGGCCTTTACTAAACTTAATAATTGCCTTATTGCCTTTCTTGATGAATACCTTCTGACTTAAGGCATGGTTTTAAGCAAAAGTATGTTTTGGACCCCAGCCCCCCCACTCCCCCGCCAACTTTTTTTTTCTACCCAAGCCTATTATTTTTAAACCATAGAGCTACAGACATGTAAGACATTAATGTTTTATACCTAATCATAGTTAGAAATTTTAAAATTCATAGGTACATTAACATAATAGATATTTGAAATTTTATAGAATCATCGCAAGATAAAATGAATCCTGAATTGGAAAATCAGATTTCTCATGAAGTTGACAGTGAAGAAATGGAAATGCCTCCTAAAGCAATGCATGCTTGCGGTGCAGATCAAAATGAGAACAGAATGGAAGTGACAGACAGCGCTGAAGCCCTTGCCCCCCAGGTCGCTGTGCAGCAGGGGGAAGTGCACTTGTTGGAGGGACCTAACATGGCGGCGCCCCCAGAAGAATCCCGGCCTCCAGGAGTCAACATTGAATCTGTCACTGTCCCGTCCCCGGGTGGGGATGGTACCGCTTCATGTTCTAAGGAACAGTTGGCCATAGAAAGGGTACCAGAAGAAATGGAACAGAAAGAAAATCCTGAACCTTCTACTGCATGTATGGACTTCGAAGTGGCTCCTGCAATTGAGAGTTGTGTGAAAGATGGTGTATGCCAAGAAAGCAAATCTGTAAAATTACCATCTGAGACAGAGTCATCATCTTCATCAGCAGCGGGCATAAGCAAGGCAAATGCGTCTTCCTCTCCAGCACTTTCTTCCGACTTGCCTTCCCACGACATGCTGCACAGTTACCCGTCGGCTCCCAGTGCTTCTGCTGGAAACATCATGCCAACAACTTACGTCTCAGTCACCCCCAAAATTGGCATGGGTAAACCAGCTATTACCAAAAGGAAATTTTCTCCTGGTAGACCTCGGTCCAGACAGGTATGGTGATTTTAATGATGTTGATAGAAAAGATGTTGGAGTGATTCTGTAAAGTAAAAAAAGTGTATGTGTAGCTTTGGTTTGGAGGGCAGGTTTTTCTGTTTAGGTGGAATGTAGATGTAATGTTGACTTACATGTTTTGGCCACTTAAAAAAACATACTGTTAATGAAGACTAGTTTATTTAACTTGAAGTGATCTTACTGGAATTTAAGTGCAACCTATTTGATTATAGTTTCTAATAGAAAACACTTTAAAGAAGTTTTTAGTTCTATGCCAGAGTAACAGCAGAGACTTAAAAAAAAAAAGTAAGGTTTTGGGTATAGTGTAATTAACAGTCATTTTTCCCCTTAAATATATTTGTTTATTGATATTATTCGTTGTACATATTTTTAACTGCTAAAGCATCAGAGTTTACCTAGAGTATTTTTCATGCAGGGGAATTTCTCATTTTGGTTTTTCTATTGATTGCTAACTTTTTGTGGGAATTTTTTTAAAGTTAGGAGTTATTTCAGTGGTTTTGTGAACAAAATTTTAGGATTATATTGTTGATCTTAAGGAAGGGAAGGGAGTTCTTCCCATGATTGTTCTAAGTTGTGTGAATGTGAACTCTACCCTTTAAGGGTAAGTTCCAGATCTTTTTCAGTGGGATTTGAGTGAAATTACAAAGCAAAGTGAAGATACTATAGCTAAGAATTATGTATTCTACAAAATTTCTACTTTCTGAAGTTTTTCATAAAATAGCAGGATATCAAACAGTGCAAAAGTGTTTAGTCACAATAATAATTTGGAGCTTTAAGTCTCATGATTTAAATTGCTTTCAGTGATTAAAGTTTAACTTTTTATAGGAATAATAATATCTTGATCTTGATCGTCTAATTTTGGAATTGTGAGACAAGTAAAAAAGTTAAATCAAACTTTATTTTAATGTGAAAATTAGTCTCCTACTTGATACTTATTTTCTATTCTACCAAGAGAGATTTTTCTTCTCAAACTAGTTCTCTTCATCCTTAGTTTTTTCTTTTATTTTCCTTTTCTTTTTTTGAATAGCATATACTAATTGTGTAGTTTTGGCTCTGAAAAGACTTTAGCAATGGAAATTTGAATCTCAAATTTAATTTTGGTTCAGACATTTACATTCTTTAAGGATATTGCATCATAAATATTCCTGTTAAATTTTACTGGTATCTCTCCTTATTTAGAGACTTCTGCTCCAACTGAGAAGCCATTACGATTATTTTTCTGTTGACCTATGGTCCAAAAGAGTGTGGGTATTTTTGTATGTGTGTGAGAGTGTGTATGTACATTTTTTTTTTTTTTCTTCCAAGTTCATCCCATTTTACATGAGCCGTGTCTTAATATTTGTTACTGTTACTACTTCTGCTATGTTCTCTTTCAATTGTGGTAGTATTCTCCTTTCTATTTAGCTGCTACTGCCTGATTACTACCTCACAATTTGCTGCTAATCTCACAAGCAGCTGGTAGGCCATGTTTTACCTCCCAGTTTTGTTTTAGTTGTATAGGAAACAACCTTCACTTGGTGATTCAAAGCTTGTTGATACACTGCTTTGCTTTTGTGGAGAGTATGCATTGGATAGAACAAGATATCTTATTTGTATCATCTTATTTTATGGGAAAATATTTAATGAAATCACATGACTGTGATCTACTTCAGACACTCGTACTAATTGCTCTCATGATAATATTGAAAGTTTTTGTTCAATCGTCTATGAAATATGTTTTCTTTGAAACATTTTCTTGAAGTATTCTTAAATATTTAAAGAAAATTTCATAGAGAAAACATAAGTACTCTTAAATATATTTTGATAACTTTCAAATGCTAAGAATTTTTTTCTTCATTTTACCTTTCCACCTTTTTTGTTGTTGTTGTTGCTAACATCATATATGTGGAGAGCTTAGGAATTTACATAAGTTCTAAGACTGACATCTGTTGAGAGGTTCTCATAGAGAAGGTGAAATTTCTTTAATAGAGTAGGTTTCCAAAAATAGTACTTCATTAGATTATAACCACTTTGCCATTACGTTGTGAACTGAATTTCTTATTTTTCATCAATTTAAGTAGTTTATTAAGAACCCTAGAATTTTATAACATACTTGTGTATTGCAATAGCATTTTAAATGAAGTGTTTCGAATTAACATATCAGTTTCATCATCTGTTCCTGTGAGAGCAAAACAGGCCTCCAGTGGTGAGCTGTAGAGGATTATAGTTTTGTTAACAATTAATTACAAGTAAGCAATTCCTCCCTCCCTGCCTCCCTCCCTTCTCTTTCTTCCATTTCTGGTTTCTAAACGTAAACCTTTTAGTAAGAAGCACTGTTGGCATTTTTTGGGGTTGGTTTGTTTTTGCTTTTAAAATTAAAAAAGGCAGATCGGTGAATCATATCATCCAAATAAAGAGAGAGTCTGTTCTTGATAAATTATTTCATATCCAGCTTTTAACTAAAATAAATTTGAATTTTGAAGTACTGCTTTATATAATGTATACATAATGATATTCATTAAAGGAAATTACCCTAGTAGTTGTAATTGTCTATTCCTGGATACCTATGAGGTAAACCTACATACTGATACTTTGTCTTAGAACCTTTCAAAAAAGGTTTCATTAGTAAATAGGTAAATATTCTCTATTCTTTATGAGGAATAAAAGTTGTAGAGTAGATGCCAATAGTGATTTTCCCACATACCTTCTAGTCTAAATACTATGTGGCATTTTATAAAAGTGACTTTTAAGAAGCCTATTTTGTATTATTTATATATATTTGTACTGTAATTAATTGATCCTGGGAAAGATTGATTAATATAAATTCAGCATGAATATTTCCATAGTGCAGTTGTTTGGCTTCAAAGCCTTATTCTTCCATTACTGTCTGTGGGACACCAAGCAAGTTACCTTGTGAACTCTCTTGGTTTCTTCATCCATAAAACTACATCAGATGGTTGTTAGAATTTAACGATAACACCTATACACCCCCTGACACATAGCAAACGGTAGTGCTGCCCTGCTTTCTTTCTTGATTTGCACGATAATGCAGATATTATGTGAAAATGGAGACTGGAGAAGGATGTAATGTTCATGTGTTAAATTTGGCTGTGAAGTGGTGGTCCTGAAACCCATCACCTTGACTCATAACTATTTCTAAAGAAATGTGGCAGTGAAAATAACTGCAGGCCCGACCAAGTCAAACCGGCCACAGTAAATACAAGATGTAGTACGTTTTCAAGTTCAGTGCCACATAGTGGTTGCACAGATTTTAGAACTAAACTGCCTATTTAAGTATTCTGTGTGTGATACAGGCTGCTGCAGTAGAGGAAACCACAGGGTACTGTGGGAAAGCAGAAAGGGCAAGAGGAAAAACTCTACTCAGGCTTACAGGCTTAGGCATGTTTTCTGGGAGAAATGACTAAACCATTGCTACTCAAAATGTGACCTGCAGACCAGGAATATCAATATCACCTGGAAGTTTGTTACACTGAATCTCAGGCCCCACCTTAACTTGAGTGAACATGTCTATTTTAAGAAGATCCCCATGCAGCCTGAAGTCCAAGAAGCACTGCTCTAAACCATTGAGAAACTGTAGTTTTCATCCTAAAAAAGTGTCTAGCCTTTGGGGTGTCAACCTACAACACATACAGATCAGAACTATCATACATCCCTCTTAGTTTTCTTGTGCCTGTTACATTTTTTAAGCCATTACTAAAATGATTGCTAGCACCAGCCAAATTCACTTTCTTAAATTACTGAGGGCTAAAGCTGGCAACAGCTGTTTCTGTACGTATATAGTTTATCTCTTATCAAATGACTCTCAGGACTAAATTTCTTCTTCTGTTTGATGTTGAGCTCAGTTTTGTATATGACTTATTTATGTTAAAAGAATTCTGTAAGTCATAAAAAAATGAATTGTTTGCTACAATAGCTGTAATGTACATGAGTGAATGTATGTACCAAAAAGACGAACTATAAACGCTTGTGTTTTCAGTTTCTCTTACTAATTGTCCTCCTTTCTACTCTCTTTTCACTGTTTTCACTTTCTCTAAATCAAACTCACCCATTAACAGCAATCTTGGTTTTGCATAGTATGTAGGGAGAGGGTGGACTTAGGACTTGGCGGTGTGAATCTGCCCAGGAGACATACCTTACCTTCTCTGGCCACGCTTTAAACTGATTTAGTAGAATTGGATACTCGTGAGCTCTAATCATGACATCGATCATATTTAACAGCCAGCAGCAGGATTTGACTTCTAATAGAAAGTTGCCCATAATAGCCTTCCCTCCACCTGCCATTATTGTCCCATTTCCCTATTCCCACAGTCCTTGTGACAGCTTTGTAATTTTTACTAGGTTGATACATTCACCTGAGAAATTGGCCTCAAAGCAGAAAACTGAATACCAACTTTAAACAGTAATAATTATTGTTGGAATCGAATTCAGTCTCTGCCAAATAGTAATTTTAAAGTTTCTGTGGCATTTGAGAACAAGTTGGTTCTGTTTAGCGCTCTTTGTAACTTAAATTCTCCTGATGATTACATTTTTTAACCCTTTTGTTTGTTTTCTTTTTCAGTTTGTAGATAGTTTAAGAGTAACAGTGCATGGAATAGGTTGGTAATTTTTTAATAGGTGAAGAAATCCGAGATTCTAGGCTACAACTGATGGAATTAGTGTTTCATATCACAGTACAGTGTTTATTGATGCATTTATGAATACATGCATGCAAAAATGCTCAGTAGAAAAAGTAGACGTTCAATAAGTGCTGAACAGAAGGCTGACTTAACATAGCAGTGAATGAAAAGAGCAGAGTGTCTGCCATCAAGCTTATACTCCAGTGGCAATAGATAAATACAAGTGCGGTAAAGTAAAACCAAGTGTACCAACGATGTAAACCATGTTACAGTAGATGGGGAAGCTAACCTCTTCTGAATGGTCTGTGTAAATTCTTTTTTATCAAAGCTGAGATCTGAAGGGTAATTTATAACTACAGTTGATAATTACATCAGTATTTTAGTTTTAAGGTCTAAAGAATATATTAGGTAATTTCTTCTTTATGAAAATATCTAAGTGTAATCATAATTTTCTTCATTTCCTATAAAATTGCACGTGCTCTGCCTTCCAATGCCTTATGATAACATACTTATTAAAATTTGTAATGTAATTACCCAAGCTTTTATTGTGTAAGTTTTTCATAGCAGTTGAATGGTTGTCTAATTATCCCTGAAATAGCATCTAAACATTCTTAATCTATAGAGCCCTTCATTTTGTTCATCCATGTTATATGAAGTGTGAATGCTTTTTGAAATGAGATATAATTTTGATATCAAAGCTAACTTATAAATTATGAATAAATATTATTTTAGAATATGACTTTTTATGGTATACTTTAAGAACTATCTACTGATATACCATTAAACGATTTACCAAAAGGAATTTAATATGTACACTAGCCAGATATCCTCAGAGAAAAATACTGCGTGGAAACGTTGAGGGAACGAGGTTTAGATATCTCTTGCTCTCACTCTCTACCACTAAATACTGATAAACAATAGAACAGATGACCCCGTATTGTGTTCAGTATGCAGATGCTAAAGGAGTTGTAAAGGGGACATGATTCACTTGGAGTGCCAGGGAAGGCCTCTTCGATGAGGAAGTATTTAAGACCATACCTGAAGATTCTGGAGACACCAACCAGTGGACAGGTGGTGTAGTTCTGAGTCAGTAGGTCCCCATTGTTGAAGAGCTCGGCGTGTGTGAAGGATGGCAAGGAAGCCAGGGTAGCTAGGGCCTATCGACAGTGGGAGGTGCCACAAGATGAAACTGAAGAGAGCCAGTAGGAAAGGTTTGAGTTTTAAGTTTACTGTGGAGCTATCAGAGGGTTTGGAACAAGGCAGTAGAGTCTTGCTTGGTCACACTTAACGTTTTTTAGGAGTCCCTCTGGCCGCTGTGTGGGGAAAGGCTTGAGGAGGTGCAGGTGAGGAAGAAGCATAAAGAGAAGTAGACCTTTGCAGCAGGCTAGCTGAGAGGTGGTGCTGGCCATGGGAGTGCAGAGAAACAGAGCTTGAAGAGAGAATGTGCTGAATTTACCGATGGTTTGGATCAAAGGAGTGGGGAGGGAGAGGACTGAAGGAGCAGAGGAGAGTGATGAGAGAAAAGAACAGGTCTCCTGACTCCCAGTTTTCTGACTTGGACTGGAATCCATTTCTGAAGATGGGGAAAAATTGTGAGTTAGAACTCATTAAGGGAGAGATTTTAGACGTAGTAAACTGGAGAGGTTTTGTGCGACAAAATGGAAGTGCTAAGAAGGAAGTTGAACATCATAATAACTTGGAGCTCTCAGAACATGTTAGGACTAGAAATGTGAATTTGGGAAACAACAACATCCAAGATGGTGTTTACAGCCCTCACTGTAGGTAAGATCATTTAGGACAAGACTACACAGAGGAGAGTGGTCCAGGCTTCCGCCCTGGGAAACACTGGGGCTTTAGAGGTCAAGGGGAGGAGGAACTCACAGGGGAGGCTGAGAAGGGTCAGTGAAGGAGGGCAGAGAAACATTCGCTGATGTGCTGCATAGAGCCCAGCAGAACTGTAAGTAGATGTTGACAGTGAAATGACAGTAGAGAAATTGCTTTTGTCAGCACAGAGGTTACAGAAGGCCCTGGACACAGTAGGAAAGAAGACAGGTGTGGACAGAGACACAGGGTGATCTGTTAGTGGGAAAGCGATTTGTCAGGTGAAATCAGCATAGCTATTAGCTGAGCAGGAGGGTAGGTTAATTAAAGTGAAACCAGCCTCTCCCTGTGTGGTCTTTCTCAAAATACCGTTATTTCATTAACCATCTCCTCCCCAAAGGATAGTCAAGTTCTTATTTGTAGTTATTTAAATTCCCTGGTGATATTTTAATGTGATTAATAGGCTACTACTTGTTAGTTTGTTAGTGTTCTAGAAGCCTGGTAAGTACTGTGTTTCTTGTCTTTAGTTTTGATCATTTAATTGGTAAAATTATAGCATGCTTTGTTGAATTATCGAATTCCAAATAGTTTCTGTGTTGTTTGACATTTGTGTTTAAAATGTTATCTTTGTGGAGTAAACGTTTTTCTTTATGCTGCTTTAGCATCTTCATCAGGTTAGTTCAGGTTATTGCTGAATGTGGTTATCGGGAAGCAAAATGTTTTAGTTTTTATCTTAACTATTTTAGTAAGTACTATTTCTCATATAAATAATCAGATACATCAGGCATTTTAATTTGCAAATTTAGGACAATTTGCTTTAACATTTTTCTACTTTTCAAATTAGTTCCTTGGATGTAATCCAAGTGTAGTAGTCCCCTAAATAAAAATAAAAATCAAAACCCACAACTAATGGGCACTGAAGGAAGAGTAATTAAACGTTAAGATTATAATGGTATTTGCATCTTATGGTTACAAACTACCTTTCCAAATTTTAAAGTGAATGTGTCTGTTGATTGCTCATGTTTCTGACTGCATTTTTGGCCTACTGTTTTGGTGGTTTATAGCAAGAAGTATACACAACATTCTTTAAGTTTATTCTTTTCTCCTTTCCGGTAGAGTGATAGTTGTTAGAAGAAAATAATCCCCAAATAGTTTCTTATAGTTTTAATTCTTAAAGTTTGATTGACATTTATTTATATCTTGGTGCCGTAATTGCAGTTCATGAGTCAATGCTGATGTCCTATAAACCTTAATTTTTAATACGTTTCATTGTACTGATGTTTCAACCAGAATAAAACATTTAATGTAAATTGTAGCTACAGACATTTAAGTATAAAGTCACTGTAAGTGATAAGCTTATTTTCCTTACTACCTTGAAGCAATTTGTCCTAAATTTCCATATGTCTGCATTTGTTTTTGCTGTTCTAAAATTCCTTAGTTGCTGGCTTTGACCTTTTATGTTGCGGAGTTTTATACATCTATTTTCTCACCTGCCATATCCTAGGGGGCTTGGAGTACCCATAATACAGTGAGCCCACCTTCCTGGTCCCCAGACATTTCAGAAGGCCGGGAAATTTTTAAACCCAGGCAGCTTCCTGGCAGTGCCATTTGGAGCATCAAAGTGGTAAATAAAATTGCATTTACATTCGTATATCATTTCTTTCTGGTTGGTTTTGTCCGAGTAGAAGTTAAGAATTAAACCTTTCTTTTCTAGATAAATAGTTTAGTTTCCAGAGCCACTCTTTAAATCTAAAATTTTTAATATGAAGAAGCAACGTGCTTGCCTTTAAAAACCTGGACTAGGAGGAAATTAAATTGCCATTTTACTTGACTGATCTTAAGTGTAAATTTTTAATACCCTTTTTTATGGTTGCTTCCTTTTATGTTGTAATTACCAGTATTTCTGCGGGGGAAATCCTTGTCACATAGGCTATAAAGTAATTAAAGACTTGTTCATCATATCATAAAATTTTGTTGCTTAGCAAAGAACGAAAGACAAGCTATATTAATTTATTATGTACTAATGGAGAAGAAATAGCAGAATTGCAGCAGATTTCATTGTCTGTGTTAATAATCTGAAAATTACAGGATCTCTTTTTCATGTCATTGGTGGATGACTCTGTTAGTCCTTGAAGCAAGTTAAGTAGTCTGATGCATTTTGAAGGTGAAAAATTAATTTGAAAAAGTGTTAATCATCTGAAAAGTTAAAAAATGTTCCTGACTAGAGAAGACAGTATTCTTCATCTTCTATATTTAATATAATTCTGGAATAAGGGTTTTTAATTTAGACTAATTAAGGATTTCAAAGGAGTTCTAGATTCTGCTTTCCTATTTTCTATCACCGTTGGAAGAACTATTTTTCAACTCACTCTGATAGCATGCAAGGTGTTGAAAATGTAAATATTAATTTGAAGAGTTAAAGAGGTCTTGTTTGACCATTACGAAGCATATACCACCGGTTTTCACTTATTCTTACCTGTGTCATTGGATGTTGAGGAAAAATAAATTGAGGGATTACTGTAGTCTTGATTCAGTCACTGACTTTTAAAAAATCTTTTATACCTATTGAAAAACAACAAAAACTATCCAATTCAACAGTACCCTGTCCCTTGTTCCGAGACGCTCAGGATCTGAAGGAAAGCAGCTTAAGAGGATAAGGAGAGGCAGCTGGAAAACTGGAAGTTGGCTGACTAACCCTAAAGGAACAAAAGCCCCTCTTCCCTTTTGTTCACGTGTGTCTTTCTGGTGCTCACAGTATAACCATAAATTGCTGACTCGGGGAGCATTCTGCCAAATAGGTAATGAGCTCAGTGTTTCAAGCTGCTGCAGGTGACCTCAGCTGAAGATGTCACACATTATTTACCTTGTTAGGGAAGACAAAATCAGGATTTTCCTGAGCGTTTTAGTAATCTTAAATATACATAACACAAGTAGGTGTAGATGCCAGGTTTCTTCAGGTAGTAATACATAAGTCTGAGAATAAATAAGAAAACAGCAACGCAAAACCTTAGTGCTTATTTGTTAAAATATCAGGGAATTCAACATATTTTCCCATGGAGTTTTTTCTTGTGTAAAAATTCAGATAAATTATTTCCACTTGAAATAATTAAATTATTATCTAGGTGATTTAAAGCAAGCCTTTTAATTTTTCATCAGGTTTCCTGTACGGTCAGGTATTGAACGGTTAGAGGAAATTGACAGTTTTCACGACAGAAAAAATACTGTTGCACATAGTAAAAACGAGCTTTCGTGCAACGCAGCGGTGCAGAACAGTGGTTAAGAGTGAGGTCACTGGAGCCAGGCTTGCCAGGTGTCTGACTTGGCGCAAGTTACTTAACCTTTTTATTCCCCAGTGTACTTACCTCTGAAGCAGGGATGATGAAATAGTATTGACCTTATGAGATTGTTGAGAGTAACAAGTGCTTCGAGCATTACATAATAAGTACTCAGCATATGATAACTATTAATATCAATACAATTACAAGAAACCAGTTAGCGAGAGAGTCCTTCCTCATACTTGCTCTATAATACAATACAATTTGTTGTGCCTGAAAATACCTGGATAGAGTTGTGGCTTTTCCCGCCACCTAGGATGTAGGATTAGGAAACGGAAATACAGTGCCAAGGTTTCCTGTTGCAGGGCATTCACAGTGCCAGACCCAAGTTTGATTCTAAGGTTGTAGATGTTTAAGTTGTAGAATACATATTGAAAGATGCAAATAATAAGCCTGGTCTCTTAATATTTATCATCTGATTAGAATAAAAAGGAGAAGCAAGTATTTGTGGAACATTTAATAAGACGGTTTATCTCACATTGTGGATTTAAAATTCTTTTGGGCTTTTACAGAATGCTGACTTTTCCGTATCTGTTGTGTAGGGCCGGGGGTCAGGATTTCCAGGAAAGCGGAGACCTCGTGGTGCGGGACTGTCAGGACGAGGCGGCAGAGGCAGATCAAAGTTGAAAAGTGGCATCGGGGCAGTTGTGTTACCCGGGGTAAGGCCCGCTCCCTTTACATTTGCTACAGTCCTTAATGTGTCAGCTGATGATGATCAGCTCATTTGTACCAAATTACTTAGATTCTAAGAGTCACATAAACAGGCTGAAATTTTTATCTCTATTTGCATTTCTTTTTAAACCTCTGGTGAGGTTTTCATATATATTTTCTACTTTCTCATCCCTTTTTTCTTACCTTCCTCTTTGACTCTGATCTTTCTTCTCCAAAATCCAATATGCAATATATTTGCTCTTCTATTAAAACAAAACTCCTGTTATAATATTCTTGAGTTTATTTGAAGAATTTAATTATGTTGGTGTTTTAAATTTTTGATTGTAGTTGCTCTCAGTGTTGTAATATGGTTTACAGAAAAAATTAGAAATGTTGTAGATTAGTATGGACTCTAAAAATGTTGAAGATTTTATGACTGTCTTTGACATATTTGAATTTAAGATTGATAACTGTATGGTCATTGGCACATTATGAGGCTTTATTTAAATGTGTATTGAAGAAACTGCATTTGGCAAATAATAGCAAATATTTCCTGCAGTAACTTTACTATTTTACCGATACCCTGTTTTTCAGATTCTAATTGTCATGTTAAGTTCAGGATACAGGTGGGATTGTTCAATTTGCTACTGTTTTTCAGATTCTAATTGTCATATTAAGTCCAGGATACAGGTGGGATTGTTCAGTTTGCTGCTAAAGGAGTAAGGAAACTTGGATTCTGGTGTTTTTTTTTAAAAAAGCAAGTCCCTCCCTCCCTCCCCACTCCCCGAATTAATAGGCTTATTGAGGTAAAATTGATATAAAATAAGGTACAAATATTTGAAGTGTACAGTCTCGTAGGTTTTGACACATGTGTACACCCTTGAAAACTGCACTACAGTTAAGAACATATTCAGCCCTCAAAGTTTCTTTGTGCCCCTCTGAAATCCCTTTGCCTTCCTTCCTGCCTTACCCCCAGGCAATGACTGATCTGATTTCCATTACTGTCGATTAGTTTGCATTTTCTGGAGTCTATGTAAGTGGAATCATGCTGAATATACTCTTTTTGATATGATTTATTTCACTCAGCGTAATTATTTTGATATTCATTCGTGCTCTTGTCTGTGTTAACAGTCCATTTTTGTTGTTGAAGAGCATTCCATAGTATGGGTGCGCCACAGTTTGTATATCTGTTCACCTATTGAGGGACGTTGTGTTTGCTTCCGTTTTTTGGCTATTAGAAATAAAGCTGCTCCAGACTTTTATATATAAGTTCACCTGTGGATATGTTTTCTTTTCTCATGGGTAAACATCTAGAAATGGAATGGCTGGATGTATGGTAGGTATATGCTTATTAGCTTTTTAAGAAAAGGCTGGTTTTCAAGTTGGGTGTGACGTTTTATATTTGCAAGAATGTATAAGGTTCCATTTCCTCCACATACTCACCCACATTTGGTATGGCCAGTCTTCTTAATTTTAGCCATTGTAACAGGTATGTTAAGAGTATCTGACTTGGGCTTCCCCGGTGGCGCAGTGGTTGAGAATCTGTCTGCCAATGCAGGGGACACGGGTTCGAGCCCTGGTCTGGGAAGATCCCACATGCCGCGGAGCAACTAAGCCCGTGTGCCACAACTACTGAGCCTGCGCGTCTGGAGCCTGTGCTCCGCAACAAGAGAGGCCACGATAGTGAGAGGCCCGCGCACCGCGATGAAGAGTGGCCCCCACTTGCCGCAGCTGGAGAAAGCCCTCGCACAGAAACGAAGACCCAACACAGCCATAAATAAATAAATAAATAAATAAATTAAAAAAAAAAAAAAGAGTATCTGACTTGCATTTCTCTAATAACTTGTGATATTGATCAGCTTTTTTAGGTGCTTATTTGCTGTCTGTATATCTTCTTTGATAAAGTCACTCTTCAGATCTTTAATACATTTTCCAAAATCGAGTATTTTTTTAAAAATTTATTTGTTCTTATTTTTGGCTGTGTTGGGTCTTTGTTGCTGCGCATGGGCTTTCTCTAGTTGCGGCGAGCGGGGGCTACTCTTCGTTGCGGTGCACAGGCTTCTCATTGCGGTGGCTTCTCTTGTTGCGGAGCACGGGCTCCAGGCACGCGGGCTTCAGTAGTTGTGGTTCGCGGGCTCTAGAGCACAGGCTCAGTAGTTGTGGCACACAGGCTTAGTTGCTCCGCGGCATGTGGGATCTTCCCGGACCAGGGCTCGAACCCATCTCCCCTACATTGGCAGGTGGATTCTTAAACACTGCACCACCAGGGAACCCCAAAATTGAGTAGTTTTTTAATTAACTGAGTTTTGAGATTTCTTTATGTATTCTGGACACAAGCTCTTCGTCATATATATGATTTGCAAATATTTTCTTGCATTTTGAGGTTTGTCTTTGCATTTTGTTAACTGTGTCTTTCACAGAGCAGTTGATTTAATTTTGATGGGAGTCCAGTTTATTAATTTTTTTCTTCTGTGGATTGTGCTTTTTGGTGCTGAGAAATATTTGTGTCACCCAAGGTCACAAAGATATTCTATGTTTTCTTCTAGAAAGGTATTGCATTTAGATCTATAATCCAATTTGAGTTTTTTAATGTATGGTATGAATAAGGATGGAAGTTCATTTTTTTACATACTGAGTAGCCGGTTGTTTTAGCACTGTTTCTCTGAATTGCCTTTCATCATTCTTGAAAATTATCATATATGTGGATCTATTTTTGGAATCTCATGCTATACGATTGCTCCATTTCTTTAGGCCAATACTGCACTATTTTGATTACTTCTACTTTTCAACTACTCTTGAAATCAAACACTGTTAGTGTTCTGATTTTCTACTTTTCAAAGTTGTTTTGTCTATTCTAAATCCTTTGTACTTCTATATGAGTTTTAGTATTAGCTTGTCAATATCTACAGCTAAGCCTGCTAGGATTTTGATTGCGTTTGCATTCAAACTATAGATTAATTTGGGGAAAATTGACATTTTTAACCATATTGAGTTTTTGAACCCATCAACACCTGTATCTCTCCATTTCTTTAGGTCTTCTTTAATTTCTTTCAGTGATGTTCTTTACTTTTCAACAGACAGGTTGAACAGATACTGTTAATCAGATTTATCTCCGTCTTCCATATTTCTTATGCTATTGTTAATGGTAGTGTTGTCTTAATTTCAAACTGTGTTTGTCAATTGCTAGTATCTAGAAATACTACTCATTTTTGTGTATCTGTTGTGTACACAGGTTGTACACAAGGTTGTGTATCCTACAACCGTATTAAACTCCCTTATGCTAATTGCTTATTTGTAGAATCCATTGGGTTTTCTACATAAATGATCATGTTGTCTGCAGATAAAGTTTTATGTCTTTCTTTTTAATCTGGAGTCCTTTTGTGTCTATTCTTTATTGCATTTGCTATAACCTTCAATATAGTGTCGAACAGAAGTGAAGAGCTCAGATAACCTTGTTTTTGAACTTGAGGAGAAAGCATATAGTTTTTCATAATTAAATATGGTGTTAGCCTTAGTTTTGTTTTTTTTTTGTTTTTGTTTTTTTTGTTTTTTTAAAGATTTGATGAAAGTTCATAATAATGCAGTTGACAAGAAAATTAGTTATTTCTGAGATATACATTTTAAAGTAATAACTAGGATTATTACTTATAACATTATACCAGAACATATAAGATTTTTAGAAATTTCCTGTAATGTCTGAAACATTTATATTAACATATTTCCATACATATTTCCATACAAATACAAATATAAGATTTTTAGAAATTTCATGTAATGTCTGAAACATTTATATTAACATATTTCCATACAAATAACCCAATGAAAGTTTAGTATTAGTTGTGTTGTTTGTTTTTTTATACTGCAGGTTCTTATTAGGCATCAGTTTTATACACATCAGTGTATACATGTCAATCCCAATCGCCCAATTCAGCACACCACCATCCCCACCTCACTGCAGTTTTCCCCCCTTGGTGTCCATATGTCCATTCTCTACATCTGTGTCTCAACTTCTGCCCTGCAAACTGGCTCATCTGTACCATTTTTCTAGGTTCCACATACATGCATTAATATACGATATTTGTTTTTCTCTTTCTGACTTACTTCACTCTGTATGACAGTCTCTAGATCCATCCACGTCTCAACAAATGACTCAATTTCGTTCCTTTTTATGGCTGAGTAATATTCCATTGTATATATGTACCACAACTTCTTTATCCATTCGTCTGTTGATGGGCATTTAGGTTGCTTCCATGACCTGGCTATTGTAAATAGTGCTGCAATGAACATTCGGGTGCATGTGTCTTTTTGAATTACGGTTTTCTCTGGGTATATGCCCAGTAGTGGGATTGCTGGGTCATATGGTAATTCTATTTTTAGTTTTTTAAGGAACCTCCATATTGTTCTCCATAGTGGCTGTATCAATTTACATTCCCACCAACAGTGCAAGAGGGTTCCCTTTTCTCCACACCCTCTCCAGCATTTGTTGTTTGTAGATTTTCTGATGATGCCCATTCTAACAGGAGTGAGGTGATACCTCATTGTAGTTTTGATTTGCATTTCTCTAATAATTAGTGATGTTGAGCATCTTTTCATGTGCTTCGTGGCCGTCTGTATGTCTTCTTTGGAGAAATGTCTATTTAGGTCTTCTGCCCATTTTTGGATTGGGTTGTTTGTTTCTTTAATATTGAGCTGAATGAGCTGTTTATATATTTTGGAGATTAATCCTTTGTCCGTTGATTCATTTGCAAATATTTTCTCCCATTCTGAGGGTTGTCTTTTCGTCTTGTTTATGGTTTCCTTTGCTGTGCAAAAGCTTTGAAGTTTCATTAGGTCCCACTTGTTTATTTTTGTTTTTATTTCCATTCCTCTAGGAGGTGGATCAAAAAAGATCTTGCTGTGATTTATGTCAAAGAGTGTTCTTCCTATGTTTTCCTCTAAGGGTTTTATAGTGTCCAGTCTTATATTTAGGTCTCTAATCCATTTTGAGTTTATTTTTGTGTATGGTGTTAGGGAGTATTCTAATTTCATTCTTTTACATGTAGCTGTCCAGTTTTCCCAGCACCACTTATTGAAGAGACTGTCTTTTCTCCATTGTATATCTTTGCCTCCTTTGTCATAGATTAGTTGACCATAGGTGCGTGGGTTAATCTCTGGGCTTTCTATCTTGTTCCATTGATCTATGTTTCTGTTTTTGTGCCAGTACCATATTGTCTTGATTACTGTAGCTTTGTAGTATAGTCTGAAGTCAGGGAGTCTGATTCCTCCAGCTCCATTTTTTTGCCTCAAGACTGCTTTGGCTATTCGGGGTCTTTTGTGTCTCCATACAAATTTTAAGATGATTTGTTCTAGCTCCGTAAAAAATGCCATTGGTAATTTGATAGGGATTGCATTGAATCTGTAGATTGCTTTGGGTAGTATACTCATTTTCACAATGTTGATTCTTCCAATCCAAGAACATGGTATATCTCTCCATCTGTTGGTATCATCTTTAATTTCTTTCATCAGTGTCTTATAGTTTTCTGCATACAGGTCTTTTGTCTCCCTAGGTAGGTTTATTCCTAGGTATTTTATTCTTTTTGTTGCAATGGTAAATGGGAGTGTTTCCATAATTTCTCTTTCAGATTTTTCATCATTAGTGTATAGGAATGCAAGAGATTTCTGTGCATTAATTTTGTATCCTGCAACTTTACCATATTCATTAATTAGCTCTAGCAGTTTTCTGGTGGCAGTTTTAGGATTCTCTATGTATAGTATCATGTCATCCGCAAACAGTGACAGTTTTACTTCTTCTTTTCCAATTTGTATTCCTTTTATTTCTTTTTCTTCTCTGATTGCCGTGGCTAGGACTTCCAGAACTATGTTGAATAATAGTGGTGAGAGTGGACATCCTTGTCTCGTTCCTGATCTTAGAGGAAATGCTTTCAGTTTTTCACCACTGAGAATGATGTTTGCTGTGGGTTTGTCATATATGGCCTTTATTATGTTGAGGTACGTTCCCTCTATGCCCACTTTCTGGAGAGTTTTTATCATAAATGGGTGTTGAATTTTGTCAAAAGCTTTTTCTGCATCTATTGAGATGATCATATGGTTTTTATTCTTCAGTTTGTTAATATGGTGTATCACATTGATTGATTTGCGTATATTGAAGAATCCTTGCATCCCTGGGATAAATCCCACTTGATCGTGGTGTATGATCCTTTTAATGTGTTGTTGGATTCTGTTTGCTAGTATTTTGTTGAGGATTTTTGCATCTATATTCATCAGTGATATTGGTCTGTAATTTTCTTTTTTTGTAGTGTCTTTGTCTGGTTTTGGTATCAGGGTGATGGTGGCCTCATAGAATGAGTTTGGGAGTGTTCCTTCCTCTGCAATTTTTTGGAAGAGTTTGAGAAGGATGGGTGTTAGCTCTTCTCTAAATGTTTGATAGAATTCACCTGTGAAGCCATCTGGTCCTGGACTTTTGTTTGTTGGAAGATTTTTAATCACAGTTTCAATTTCATTACTTGTGATTGGTCTGTTCATATTTTCTGTTTCTTCCTGATTCAGTCTTGGAAGGTTATACCTTTCTAAGAATTTGTCCATTTCTTCCAGGTTGTCCATTTTATTGGCATAGAGTTGCTTGTAGTAGTCTCTTAGGATGCTTTGTATTTCTGCGGTGTCTGTTGTAACTTCTCCTTTTTCATTTCTGATTTTATTGATTTGAGTCCTCTCCCTCTTTTTCTTGATGAGTCTGGCTAATGGCTTATCAATTTTGTTTATCTTCTCAAAGAACCAACTTTTAGTTTTATTGATCTTTGCTATTGTTTTCTTTGTTTCTATTTCATTTATTTCTGCTCTGATCTTTATGATTTCTTTCCTTCTGCTAACTTTGGGTTTTGTTTGTTCTTCTTTCTCTAGTTTCTTTAGGTGTAAGGTTAGATTGTTTACTTGAGATTTTTCTTGTTTCTTTAGGTAGGCTTGTATAGCTATAAACTTCCCTCTTAGAACCGCTTTTGCTGCATCCCATAGGTTTTGGGTCGTCGTGTTTTCATTGTCATTTGTCTCTAGGTATTTTTTTATTTCCTGTTTGATTTCTTCAGTGATCTCTTGGTTATTTAGTAACGTATTGTTTAGCCTCCATGTGTTTGTCTTTTTTACGTTTTTTTCCCTGTAATTCATTTCTAATCTCATAGCGTTGTGGTCAGAAAAGATGCTTGATATGATTTCAGTTTTCTTAAATTTACTGAGGCTTGATTTGTGACCCAAGATGTGATCTATCCTGGAGAATGTTCCGTGCGCACTTGAGAAGAACGTGTAATCTGCCGTTTTTGGATGGAATGTCCTATAAATATCAATTAAATCTATCTGGTCTATTGTGTCATTTAAAGCTTCTGTTTCCTTATTTATTTTCATTTTGGATGATCTGTCCATTGGTGTAAGTGAGGTGTTAAAGTCCCCCACTATTATTGTGTTACTGTCGATTTCCTCTTTTATAGCTGTTAGCAGTTGCCTTATGTATTGAGGTGCTCCTGTGTTGGGTGCATATATATTTATAATTGTTATATCTTCTTCTTGGATTGATCCCTTGATCATTATGTAGTGTCCTTCCTTGTCTCTTGTAACATTCTTTATTTTAAAGTCTATTTTATCTGATATGAGTATAGCTACTCCAGCTTTCTTTTGATTTCCATTTACATGGAATATCTTTTTCCATCCCCTCACTTTCAGTCTGTATGTGTCCCTAGGTCTGAAGTGGGTCTCTTGTAGACAGCATATATATGGGTCTTGTTTTTGTATCCATTCAGCCATTCTATGTCTTTTGGTTGGGGCATTTAATCCATTCACGTTTAAGGTAATTATCGATATGTATGTTCCTATGACCATTTTCTTAATTGTTTTGGGTTTGTTTTTGTAGGTCCTTTTCTTCTCTTGTGTTTCCCACTTAGAGAAGTTCCTTTAGCATTTGTTGTAGAGCTGGTTTGGTGGTGCTGAATTCTCTTAGCTTTTGCTTGTCTGTAAAGCTTTTGATTTCTCCATCAAATCTAAATGAGATCCTTGCTGGGTAGAGTAATCTTGGTTGTAGGTTCTTCCCTTTCATCACTTTAAGTATATCATGCCACTCCCTTCTGGCTTGCAGAGTTTCTGCTGAGAAATCAGCTGTTAACCTTATGGGAGTTCCCTTGTATGTTATTTGTCGTTTTTCCCTTGCTGCTTTCAGTAATTTTTCTTTGTCTTTAATTTTTGCCACTTTGATTACTATGTGTCTCGGCGTGTTTCTCCTTGGGTTTATTCTGTATGGGACTCTCTGCGCTTCCTGGACTTGGGTGGCTATTTCCTTTCCCAAGTTAGGGAAGTTTTCGACTATAATCTCTTCAAATATTTTCTCTGGTCCTTTCTCTCTCTCTTCTCCTTCTGGGACCCCTATAATGCGAATGTTGTTGCGTTTAATGTTGTCCCAGAGGTCTCTTAGGCTGTCTTCATTTCTTTTCATTCTTTTTTCTTTAGTCTGTTCCGCAGCAGTGAATTCCACCATTCTGTCTTCCAGGTCACTTATCCGTTCTTCTGCCTCAGTTATTCTGCTATTGATTCCTTCTAGTATAGTTTTCATTTCAGTTATTGTATTGGTCATCTCTGTTTGTTTGTTCTTTAATTCTTCTAGGTCTTTGTTAATCATTTCTTGCGTCTTCTCAATCTTTGCCTCCATTCTTATTCCGAGGTCCTGGATCATCTTCACTATCATTATTCTGAATTCTTTTTCTGGAAGGTTGCCTATCTCCACTTCATTTAGTTGTTTTTCTGGGGTTTTTTCTTGTTCCTTCATCTGGTACGTAGCCCTCTGCCTTTTCATCTTCTCTGTCTTTCTGTAACTGTGGTTTTTGGTCCACAGGCTGCAGGATTGTAGTTTTTCTTGCTTCTGTTGTCTGCCCTCTGGTGGTTGAGGCTATCTAAGAGGCTTGATGGGAGGCTCTGGTGGTGGGTAGAGCTGACTGTTGCTGTGGCGGTCAGAGCTCAGTAAAACCTTGATCCACTTGACTGTTGATGGGTGGGGCTGGGTTCCCTCCCTGTTGCTGTCCTTAGTTTTGTTTTAATAGACATCCTAAATCAGTGTGAGGAATTTCCTTTCTATTAATAGTCTGCTGAGATTTTTTTTTTTTAAATTAGGAGTAGATGTCAAAAGTAGATTCTGTCAAATGTGCTTTTTTTTGTATTTGTAGAGATGATCATGTAGCTTGTTTGTTGATATGTGAGTTACATCTTTATGTGTGTTTGCTAAAGCAATCTTGCATTCCTGGGTTACACTCTGCTTGGTCGTGATGTTGGATTCAGTTTGCTAAAAACTTTAGACTTTTTATATCTATGTTCATGAGGGATATTGGTCTATAGTCTTATTTTCTTATCATGTCCTCGGTTTTCATATCAGCATAATTCTGGCTTCATAGAATGACTGGGAAGTATAGTTTGCTCTTCAATTTTCTAGAAAAGTTGTGTAGTGTTGGGAATTTCTTTCTTATATTATTTATAGATAGAATCATTTGTGGAGCCATTTTGGCCAGGAGTTTTCTTTATTGGAAGATTTTCAACTACAAATTCAATGTCTTTCATAGGTATAGGACTATTTAGGTTATCTGTTTTTTCTTGCATGAATTTGTCTTTTAAGGAATTTGTCTGTTTCATGTAGGTTGACAAATCTGTTCTTCTAGAATGGATAATGGTATTCCTTTACTGTCATTTTGAGTTGGTAGTGATGTTCCTCATTCCTGTTGTTGGTAATTTGTGTCTTTTCTCCATTTTCCTGATCAGTCTTGCTTGAGGTTTATCAATTTTATTGACCTTTTTTGAGCCAGCCTTTGCTTTCATTCATTTTTCTGTATTTTTTCCTACTTTCTATTCCACTTTCAGATTTCCACTCTGATCTTTATCATTTCCGTTTCTCTCACTTTGAGTTTAATTTGCTCTTCTTTTTTTGTTTTCTTTTTTGTGTCCCTGCTTGGAAATGCCCAACTTATGAGGTTTAGGTTAGAGATTTCTCTTTTCTTCGGCTTATATCTGTGGTTCAGGAAAATAAAACTTTTGTAACCTTCAGAACAGATCAGACTGATATCTGTGCAGGCAACAATAGCACATACTTTGTCAAAGATTGCCTTTGAGGTAGATTTTATTTTTCTAACAGTTTCAAGATCATGAAATAAAGTATGAAATGAAAACAATGTGTCACTAAGCTAGATGATAGAGTTTTCTTTCTTACATGTACGAATTGCTATTTTTTAAAAAAAATCTTGATTTTTCAGCACTTTCCTGTCCCCCTGCTTGATTTAGGGGATACTGCAGCTTTCTACTACAGACTTTGTTTCTGGTTGATACGGGGAATACTGTGTTCCATCCTTGTTTTTCAGTTTTAACAAAAACATTCTCTGGGTAAATTTTCCTTTGAAAATAAGAATAACACTTCTACAACTTATGAGCTACTTACTACGTGTTACCCAGTTGTAAGACCTGTTTTGTGTTCCCGTGTTGGAGATGGGGAGGTAGAAATGGATACTTATTTCAATATATTGAATACTTTTGTTACCTGTATTCTAGCTGTTTCAGTTATGTATTTTAATGATGTTCTCAATGTATCATTAGTCCTGTGTTTGAATTACTGATTACTCCATCCACTCTTGGTAGGCACTTAATTTATTACTGATGGAATGGTTATTCTACTTTTATGAATCATCTTGTTTGACTAAAAGCTAATTTTTGGGATATACATATAACATATGGATACATTTCCTCAGTTTAAAAAATTAATATTTTTTAGATAGATGGAAGTTTTGTCTACTAGTTGAGTCCTGATTTTCTCCCTTCCACCAGTTTTGGGCATTTAAATTTTAGGTTGATCCATATGAAATTGCCAACATTCAACCTCCTTTGACCTTTGAACAGCAATTTCTTATGCTTCAGCCTATGATATGTGGCCATAAGGCAGACACGTAATTGTTTTGTGTGTTTTTATACCATAGTGCCCTAGCTCATGTATTACTCTGCAGCTTATTTTTCACCTCAACAGTGTAGCATGATGATTTTCTTCATGGAAATCCATACAGATTTCTGCCTTGCTGTTTTTTAAATGCTGCATAATTTTTCATAGTTTGGCTTTTTCCTAGTTTTAGTCATTCCCTAGTGCTGACCAGTTAGGTTGCTTACACTTTTCCCGTGTTGTCTTTAGGCCTTTGTGACTATAAATTGTTTTTATTGTTTACTATCGTAAAACCATAGAACTGTCCATTAAAACTGCATTTAAACTCTTTTGCATTGAAAAATTTTATTACTGTAATATACTCCTTCTATTTATTGATAGTTAGTCTTCTTTCAGTTATTTGTCAAGAACAGTAATTCTATTACTTTTAATTTTGACCCTAACCTATTGTGTTTCCGCTCAGTTCTTCCAAGCTATGTTGTAAGCTTTTAAAGCAAAGAGAGTTTATAGTTCTGGCATTGCCTTCCCCATTCTCTTTCTTAGCATCTAATTCAGAGCTTTTTTCATGATAAGCACTCTGGAAATAATTATTAATAAGCCAGTGTGTACTTAGTTGATTTCGTCAAATTTAACCAAGTCCACAATTGAACGGCTATGGTTGATAATCCTTTGGCTAAGACCGAAATTATGATAAGTTATTCAAAATAATTATATTCTAAAACACTGTTGCGCCCAAAGAAATATGTGAACCATATATGCAATTTAAAACTTCCTAGGGAATTCCCTGATGGTCCAGTGGTTAGGACTCCGTGCTCTCACTGCCAAGGGCCAGGGTTTGATTCCTGGTTGGGGAACTAACAGCCTGCAGGCCATGTGGCACAGCCAAAAAATAAACAAATTAAAACAAACAAACAAAAAAACTTCCTAGTAGCTACATTAAAAAAAGAGAGGGGAATAGGTGAAATTTAATTTTAGTATATACCTTTTGACCCAGTATATCCAAAATAGTATCATTTCAACATGTAATTTATAAAATACACAGAATTATTTGACTTATATTTACATTCTTTTTGTTTGATACTAGGTCTTTAAAATCTGGTGTGTATGTTATACTTGTAGCTTTATACATCTCAATTTGCTCTACCCCCATTGCAGGTTTTACGGGTCACTAAAATGGAGTGGTGTGTGTGTGTGTGTGTGTGTGTGTGTGTGTGTGTGTGTGTGTGTACACCCATACATAAGTATACACACATACAATTTTTTTGTTTCTTGATTAGAGTTTCTGGTTAATCAGTCTTACTAAAGACATGTTTATGTTTTCTCACTTCCTGATCTATGGGGCTTGTAACTCTGAAGAGACAAGTGAATTTTAAAAATGCCATAATTTATACTTTTATAGTAGTATCTTGGTAATAATAATCTAATTTGGAATTGTTAGTATAGTCTCTGGCAAAAAAAGTTGTATTTTAAACATGAATCTTCTTAAGCTTTTCAGTCAGGTATAATACAGGTGAAAAATATAACTTCACATTTTGTGTATTTTGCTTTTCTTAGGTGTCTGCTGCAGATATTTCATCAAACAAGGATGAAGAAGAAAACTCTATGCACAATACAGTTGTGTTGTTTTCTAGCAGTGACAAGTTCACTTTGCATCAGGTTTGAACTAAATTATTTGTCTTCCACTTTTTTTAAAAAAAATAATTAATTAATTAATTAATGGCTGAGTTGGGTCTTTGTTGCTGGGTGTGGGCTTTCTCTAGTTGCGGCGAGCGGGGGCTACTCTTCCATGTGGTGCGTGGGCTTCTCACTGTGGTGGCTTCTCTTGTGGAGCACGGGCTCTCGGCGTGCGGGCTTCAGTAGTTGTGGCTCACGGGCTCTAGATCGCAGGCTGAGCAGTTGTGGCGCACAGGCTTAGTTGCTCCGCGGCATATGGGATTGTCCCAGACCAGGGCTCGAACCTTTGTCCCCTGCATTGGCAGGAGGATTCTTAACCACTGCGCCACCAGGGAAGCCCTGTCTTCCACTTTTGAACTCCTCCTTGCCCATTTCTACTTTATCCCATATGTACTGCAGTCATTTAATATTTAGCTCTAGAGCTATACCAACTAAGAAGGTGCTTTATAAAAATTATAAAATTAGTATATCGGTATAGTCTTAGTTTGGTCTCGAATTTAAAATACGTTAATGTGTTCTTAATTTCAGGATATGTGTGTAGTTTGTGGCAGTTTTGGCCAAGGAGCAGAGGGAAGATTACTTGCCTGTTCTCAGTGTGGTCAGTGTTACCATCCATACTGCGTCAGTATTAAGGTAAGTACACTTAGATTTAAATATTAATGTAAATATGCTTCACGTTAACAAAAATGTATTGAGATTTGATTTGATTAGTACCATGCTGCTTCCAGTTCTTATAATTAATCAATTATTGTTTGTTAGGATTATTATACATATGTGACAATATTTAAGTACTCTAAATATTAAAGTACACCCTCCACTTCACCCCCCCCCCCACCCCCCTGCTCCTTCACTACCTTTTTGGAATCTCAGTTGTGTGCGAAATTGTGTGATATTGTCCTCAGATCACTAACACCTTGTTGGGTTTTTTTCCCCAATTGTTTTTCTTTCTGTGCTTTAGTTTGTATAGTTTCTATTACGTTCCCAGAATACACTGTTATTATGCAGTATCCAGTCTATTTTTAAGGCCATCCAGTGGATTTTTTACCCAGATAATTCTGTTTTTTAATCTCAGTTCCATTCTATAGCTTATACTTACCTTGTGGTTTAAAATTTTTTCTTCATTATGTTTTTTCTTTCAAGTCCTTGAAAAGTTTATAATTGTCTGCTACTTCTATCATCTGTGACATTTCTCATTGTATTCACTAATTTTTCATTTTGTAAATGTTTTACAGCTTTTTTTTTTTTAACATCTAGTAATTTTTGATTGAATGTGGACATTGTGCATTGTGATAGTATATTGTTGAGAGTCTAGATTTTGTTCCTTTAAAATGCAGTGAGATTTTGTTGTGGCAGGCAGTTATTTGTGGATAAGTTTGAACCTTTTGACACTTCTTTTTAAGCTTTGAGGTGAGTCCACAGAGCCTTCACTCTGAGGTGGCTATTCTCAAACTTTTTGGTCTTAGAACCCTTAACACTCTTAAAAAGTATTGAGGACGCCAAGGAGATTTTGTCTATGAAGATAATAATGATTGAATATTTACTGTTTTAGAAATTACAACTGAGAATATTTTAAAACACAAAAATATGCAGATACACCTTGTATAATGCCAATGTAATGATGTTTTATGCATCATGTAGCGTCTACAAAACATCACAGAGTGAATTAAAGTGAATAGTTTAGATCACACTTTCCTAAGTGCTGTTCTAGCACCAGTTTAATACTTGGGGGCATGGCCTTTATGAGGTCTCTGCGGAATTCTCCCTAAACCTTCCCCTTCCTGCTCCCTACACGCCCCCATTCACCAGTGTCTTTTCAGTCTGATTGGTTGAGATTCAGATGTCTTCCAGCACTGGTTGCACTCTGATATTTATTACAGATTCCCAGGAGCTCTGCTTTGCCCTGGTTTTGGGTCCTTGTGTGACCTCCTGAATGTGCAGCTTGGTGTTCAGTCGAAGACTAAAGGGAAATATTGTGTAGATTCCTGGAGTTCTTTCTTACTGCTCCCTTCTTTCCAGTGTTCTGTCCTGCACATTCCAACTGCCTCAGCCCCCTGGACTCCATCAATGTGTCCTAAACTCAGTGAGCCCGTTGTACTTGCCTGGGCTTGTCCTTCCCTGGGGATCATTCTGGAAAATAAAATGGCTATAGGCAGAATATCATAGGACTCTCCTTGCTTGTTTCCCTCCTCTCAGAAAAAGTCTTACACTGCCTTTTGTCCAGTATCCGAGAACAAGTGTTTCATAAATTTTGCCCAGTTTTCTCGTGTTTTACGATGGGAGACAGGTCTCGTTTCAGTTATTCCATCGTAGTTGAAGCAAATATCCGTTAGACTATAAAACACGTCTCTCATGCCTTAGACATGATACATGGATGGGACCCTGGATAATATCTTGGTTCAAAGAGCTCTTAAAAATGAAGATAAAACCAGTTCAATATGAGGCAAAAAAGAGTGCATAGTAGAGCCCTGAAATCTAAGAGGGAATTTCAAGGAGGGGGGTATTGTTCAAATGTTGAAATACCGCAAAGAGGTCAAATGATAAACACTAGTACATTGTCTAGATTTGGGAGTAAGGTCTTGACTGACTGACTTGAGCAGTTTCACTGGTGGTGGGCAGAGTGACCAGACTGTAGTGTGTTGAAGAGTCACTTTGAACTGAGGGACTTGAGAATTCGACTGTAAAGGACCACAGACTGTGAAACAGGAAAACTTAGTAGGAATGAAGATATATCATTAAAAAAAATTCTACTACTTTATCTTCATCTTACCTTTCTTCTAAGCCAGGGATTGGTAAACTGCTACACAGGCCAAATCTTGCCCACTGCCTATTTTTCTAAGTGAAGTTTAATTGGAACACAGCCATGCTCTTTTGTTTACATATGTCTGTAGTGAGCTTCACACTAAGTGGCACAATTATGTAGTTTAACATACTGCCTGGCCAGCGAAGTCTAGAATATTTATTATCCTATCCTTTTACAGAAAAAGTTTGCTGGCTACTGCTCTATGCTACCCTGCTCTTCCTACCCTAGGCTCTTTCTTCCATTTGGGTAAATAATATAACCTGATAATCTAAGACTAATTTAAACATATCAGTAGGCTAATCAAAGTAATAAATATACACGCTTAAGAAGCAAATGTCTTTAAGAGCCTTATGGTAACCGACCGACCCGTCTTCCTCTACCTCCACATCTGAGTCCTGTTCACCACAACGCAACCCCTTTGGGGTCTTTCAGGTCCTTCTTTTTGTAGTTAACTGTACAGCGCTAAATAATATACTCGTGTTACTCCTTTATGTGTGTTAGATTTTGTTGACTTGCCTCTATAAATAAATAAATGCTGATTTAGCTCTTAAAGTACACCTCCTGCCTTCTCCCAGCATCCTCCCAGTATAGTTGTTTTACTATATTTAGTTAATAAACAGTGTTGGTTATGACTCCATAAATGTTCACTGGAGATCAAAATAGTGTACTATGACTTTATTTTGTTTTTCATGGAGTTTTTAATAGCAAGAAGAAAATAATGATTCATGATTCTCCATTAGTTTTTATTTGTTTTTACCTACTGTAGAAGCATGATCATACCAGATTATTTCAGCAAGTACCTGTTTTTCTGGGAAAGGCTTACCCCCTTCCACACTCTGCTTTTCCCTGTTCTGAGCTGGGCTGGTAGCTTCTAGGTCTGTTGCTCAGTTCTCATCCTTAAGCATCTCTGGGCTGACATCCTCTTTTGGGTTCATTGCTTTCTAGATCCCACATCTTCCTTTTTCTTGGTATACACCCTCACTTTGTTCCTCATATCTCTTAAGTAACGTCATTAGAAAGGGTACTTGGAAGCTGAATTTTGAGTCGTTGTCTGAAAGGCATTCCACTTTAACACTTAATTGCTTCTTTAGTTAGATTAAGGACTGTACCTTGAGAAGTATTTTCCTGTAGAATTGGAAACTGTTACACTATATTAGCATCCAAAGTTGGAAAGTTTGATGCTACTTTGATAGTTGTTCATTTATTTAACTCTTCTCTTCCTCTCAGGTAGCTTTAAGACCTTATTCTTCATGATCTTAATTTTTATTCTGTATCTTGATTGTTTGCTATTTTGTTATAACACGGGTTCTTTGCGGTCCTTTTTACCTGTAGACTCTAGTCTTTTGAGATCTTTTAGTTTGTTCCAAATTCTTAATACTACACGATGTGGCTGCTTTCTGGAATTTATTAGAAGCATAGAGATTCTCAGATTTTTCCACTTGAGTTAGACCCTTGAGGCAAAGGAGAATAAGCAGAGGACTGAATACGAACTTAAGAAGTCCTGGCTTCTTAGCCTAAAATCCTCCAAGACCATAAAATGGCCTTGGGAACTCATGTTGTACCTTAATTTTCTTTGCATTTTTAATATTGTTTTTAATATACAAGTCCTTATGCGACGTACACAACTTTCAGGATCATGAATTCATGAAATGTCATAGATTGAAACTTTATCAATACATTTTCAAGTCCTGTGTTAACAATAATGGGGTCATTTACTTGTTTTCTTTAAAAACCAGTTACCACATCTATCAAGTGGACATAAAATCCAGAGCACAAGGTAGTTATATAAACTAAAAAAGGCATTAAAATATGGATCACTTTATATTATTCTGTCCAATAGGCAGACTCCTAAAAGTACATGAACGTGGTCACCCCGGAATTGGGCCACTGTTGGTGCTCAGTAAATGTTAGTTGCTTGCGTCTTTTCTGCTCCTAGGTATGTAAGCACCATGTTCATTTGGCACTTGATCAAATATGGCGTATTTGATCATGTTCACATGAGGCGTAGGTTGACGTATGAATCACATGGCTTGGTTGTTTCTTTTGCAGATCACTAAAGTGGTTCTGAGCAAGGGTTGGAGGTGTCTGGAGTGCACTGTGTGTGAGGCCTGTGGGAAGGCGACAGACCCAGGAAGACTCCTGCTGTGTGACGATTGTGACATAAGTTACCACACCTACTGCTTGGACCCGCCACTGCAGACAGTTCCCAAAGGAGGCTGGAAGTGCAAATGGTACTCCAGGACTTATGTTTCCCTTGTTAGACTTTTTAAGTTCAGAACTTTCCCACATGACTTTAGTTTTCACAAATTAGCAACAACTGCTTAATTGCGTGATATGTGTTTACAATGATAGATAACACTAATCAGAAAATTTTTCAAATATGCATTAAATGCTTTCCCCCTATTCTGTTCTTGTGTAGCTTCTTGAATTTCAGTAACTAAATAACTGAGTAAATAAAACTGAGACTTGTGGGGTGTTGGGTTTCAGGTGTGTGTGGTGCAGACACTGTGGAGCAACGTCTGCAGGTCTGAGATGTGAATGGCAGAACAACTACACACAGTGTGCTCCCTGTGCAAGCTTGTCCTCCTGCCCCGTCTGCTACCGAAACTATAGAGAAGAAGACCTCATTCTGCAGTGTAGACAATGTGATAGGTATTGTGCTGGGGGTTTTTTTCATCTTTTGTAAGCTTTTCTCTCTTAAATATAGCAAAAGGAAATTGAAAAATAACTTTCTTCTCTCTTAAATTTAAGAAGTAAGAGTTTTCCTTTCCAGATTTTTAGTCAGCTAGAAGCTTAACAGAAGTTTTCTGTTTCATAGTCTCAATTCTAGGCTAAACATTTTTCAGTTGGGGCTTTCTGAGGGTTGAGGTCTTTGATTTCGGTGGTATATTATTGTGCTCTGTTAGCACCGTACATGTAATATTAGTAATCATATTATTTCATCAGTAGTACGGGATTCTCAGGATTCTGCCTACCAGTTCTTTGTTGTAAGGCAGGGTGACTTTTATTTCCCAGTGACCGTTCAGTGTCATTTACACAAGCTCTGTGTACTTCACAGTAGATGCATCACCTGGAGCACATACATGCCTCACCACTCAGTTACGTGAATTCCTTTCTACTTGCCCTGACTAGCTTCCTTGCTGTCTCTGAAATACTCAGTGTTTTGTCATAAAGCAATTATCCCATCCTCATATAATGTACGTTTGCTTCGTTCATAGTACCTGTTCTCATTGCTTTTTCTTCTTCTCAGCTCTGACAATTTTTCTGGGTCGATAGGAATGGTTAGAGAAGGGTGACATGGGCTAGGTGGGAGGAGCACATGAGACTTGGGGGCTTTAAGGTTGGAGGCTGTCAGCTCCTGTTGCAGCTTTTAAAAGGAAACCATCCTCAGTATATTTCTTCTTCTTTTTTTAATGTATGAATATGGTCTTTTTAGATGGATGCATGCAGTTTGTCAAAACTTAAATACTGAAGAGGAAGTGGAAAATGTAGCAGACATTGGTTTTGATTGTAGCATGTGCAGACCCTATATGCCTACATCAAATGGTAAGCAAATGATTTAAATGGTGAGTCTGTGCTCTTGGATTGATACAACTCACTTGTGCCTGCTGTCCTTAACCAGTGAGTGGGCTTAACTCTACTTCTTTTTCTCTTTTTTGTGAAACTATGATTTGGACAAGTATTTTATGAAAAATAAGTTACTTTTTGTTTTAAATTAACTCTTACTGTCCCAATAATATGTTAAAACAATCTACTTACATAAAGGAAGTAAATTAAGAATATATTTTAGCTATAAGATGTAATTTTTGCTTTCAAGACTCATAATCTTGGGGACTTCAATGGTGGTGCAGTGGTTAAGAATCTGCCTGCCAGTGCAGGGGACATGGGTTCAATCCTTGGTCTAGGAAGATCCCACATGCCTCGGAGCAACTAAGCCTGAGCGCCACAACTATTGAGCCTGCGCTCTAGAGCCCGTGAGCCACAACTACTGAGCCTGCGTGCCACAACTACTGAAGCCCACGAGCCTAGAGCCCGTGTTCTGCAACAAGAGAAGCCACCACAATGAGAAGCCCGCGCACCTCAACGAAGAGTAGCCCCCGCTTGCCATAACTAGAGAAAGCCTGCGCACAGCAACGAAGACCCAACGCAGCCAAAAATAAATAAATATATAAATAAATAAATTTATTTATTTATTTTTTTTAGGTGTCCCTTTAAAAAAAATTTTTTTAACATCTTTATTGCAGTATAATTGCTTTACAATGTTGTGTTAGTTTCTGCTGTATAACAAAGTGAATTAGGTATACGTATACATATATCCCCTCCCTCTTGCGTCTCCCTCCCACCCCTCTACGTGGTCACAAAGCACCGAGCTGATCTCCCTGTGCTATGCGGCTGCTATCTATTTTACATTTGGTAGTGTATATATGTCAGTGCTACTCTCTCACTTCGTCCCAGCTTACCCTTCCCCCTCCCCATGTCCTCAAGTCCATTCTCTATGTCTGCATCTTTATTCCATCCTGCACCTAGGTTCTTGAGTACCTTTTTTTTTTTTTTTAGATTCCATATATATGTGTTAGCATACAGTATTTGTTTTTCTCTTTCTGACTGACTTTACTCTGTACGACAGACTCTAGGTCCATCCACCTCACTACAAATTACTCAATTTTGTTTCTTTTTTGGCTGAGTAATATTCCATTGTATACATGTGCCACATCTTCTTTATCCATTCATCTGTCGGTGGACACTTAGGTTGCTTCCATGTCCTGGCTATTGTAAATAGTGTTGCAATGACATTATGGTACATGACTCTTTTTGAATTATGGTTTTCTCAGGGTATATGCCCAGTAGTGGGATTGCTGGGTCATATGGTAGTTCTATTTTTAGTTTTTTAAGGAACCTCCATACTGTTCTCCATAGTGGCTGTGTCAATTTATATTCCCACCAGCAGTGCAAGAGTGTTCCCTTTTCTCCACACCCTCTCCAGCATTTATTGTTTGTAGATTTTTTGATGGTGGCCATTCTGACCGGTGTGAGGTGATACCTCATTGTAGTTTTGATTTGCATTTCTCTAATGATTAGTGATGTTGAACATCTTTTCATGTGTTTGCTGCCAATCTGTATATCTTCTTTGGAGAAACGTCTATTTAGGTCTTCTGCCCATTTTTGGATTGGGTTGTTTGTTTTTTTTGATATTGAGCTGCATGAGCTGCTTATAAATTTTGGAGATGAATCCTTTGTCAGTTGCTTCGTTTGCAAATATTTTCTGCCATTCTGAGGGTTATCTTTTCATCTTGTTTATGGTTTCCTTTGCTGTGCAAAAACTTTTAAGTTTCATTAGGTCCCATTTGTTTGTTTTTATTTCCATTTCTCTAGGAGGTGGGTCAAAAAGGATCTTGCTGTGATTTATGTCATAGAGTGTTCTGCCTATGTTTTCCTCTAAGAGTTTTATAGTGTCTGACCTTACATTTAGGTCTTTAATCCATTTTCAGTGTATGTTTGTGTATGGTGTTAGGGAGTGTTCTAATTTTATTCTTTTACATGTAGCTGTCCAGTTTTCCTAGCACCACTTACTGAAAAATAAATAAAATTATTTTTAAAAAGACTCATAATCTTGTAGTTATTAGCAATACATAGGAATCCAGTACATTGGTTCTTTACCTTTACCAGTTTTTCTTCCATGATGTTGTGTATTTCCTCCACCATTTCTCTTTGTTGCTTTGTTGTTTTAAAGACAGCTTTTAATTCTATTTAATTTAATTCTATTTAGTTTTCAAGCATTCATTTTAGTAAAATGGGTACAGTAGTAGAAACTTGAATCATATGTAAATCTTTAAATACACCTTACCTTTTGTGAAAAAATCACGAGTTTTTTTTTTTTGTTTTTGTTTTTTTTCCATTTCAGTGCCTTCCTCAGACTGCTGTGAATCTTCACTTGTAGCACAAATTGTCACAAAAGTGAAAGAGCTAGGTAAAATCTGAAATGCTTTCCTTGACTGTTCTTTACAAAAAGCACAGAAATGCTTTTATATAACTGAATTGTGACACATGACATGAATCCTGCCTTACTCATGTGGGGTGTTCAGTGTAAATTCCCTAATGTTGGTAATCATTTCTGTAATTACATACAAAATGTCTGTCTTTCCCAGCTTTAGTGGGACAGTATTCCTACAGATCTCACCAAATTGGCAGTGAAAATAACCACTTTTGAAATAACCGTTAACTACATACTTGCTTTGGTTTCATTGATACATTATTGTGTTTAGTTATCAGTTAGACTAGACAATAAGGCCTAGTTAGCAAACAGAGAGTCCTTCAGAATTCATTCTCTTACTATTTTTTTCTGTAATAGATCAGCCTAGAATAGTGACTAACATGATACTCTTATTAAACTCTCATTCTTTTGCCTACTTCTATTTGATATCATCTGATACAAAAACATTTGGATCATACAGAAATTGTTCTAATGAACAGCAATTTTGTACACTTAAATTTTTGCAGAATTTCTGCTTATTTACTACCTCTCCTTGTAAGTGATTATACTGATGCTTTGATTTCCAAATGGGCTTATGGAGTATTTTTGTTTCTCCTTTGTAAATTGATCCTTACCTTTTAGTCTGAAAGGATACTCTAGCGTAAGGCTCATAGTCGAGTGACTGAAGCATTGCTTTTAGCTTCCGTGCTTTCTTTTTAAATCCCTGTATTGATACATGAAAATAGAAATGCCAGGAAGACCATTTAAAAAAGAACTTACAACCTTTCTCTCTATAATTCAAGGAGGTTTGACCAGCTATGCTTACTTTTAACTGAGTACTGTTAATTATTTGTGCATTTCATAGGTAATTGGTTTATAGAAGTCACATTCCCTTGACATGGTCCTTATGGAACAATAATCAACTTATCAATCAAAATTAAAATGAGAGTTTTAATTTGTATCCTTGGGATATTGTAATTTTAGATCCACCCAAGACCTACACCCAGGATGGTGTATGTTTGACTGAATCAGGGATGACTCAGTTACAGAGCCTCACAGTTACTGTTCCAAGAAGAAAACGGTCAAAACCAAAGTTGAAGTTGAAGATCATAAATCAGAATAGCGTGGCCGTCCTTCAGACCCCTCCAGACATCCAATCAGAGCATTCAAGGGATGGTGAAATGGATGATAGTCGAGGTAATACTTACATATTTTCCATGGAATATGTTTGCAAAAATAAAGAATATAAAAGAGCTTTTAAAATTATTTATCTAAGGGTAGATCCTGCTGACTTAGAAGGTAACCCTTGGTGTGACACTGTCCTATGTGAGTGGTCTTCTTAGACCTTGCCTTTTCAGGTTCTCTTCGT
This sequence comes from Balaenoptera acutorostrata, assembly GCF_949987535.1. Lineage (NCBI taxonomy): Eukaryota > Metazoa > Chordata > Mammalia > Artiodactyla > Balaenopteridae > Balaenoptera > Balaenoptera acutorostrata. The sequence continues at coordinate 5,329,319 of NC_080070.1, forward strand.
TTCATGTATCCTTTTAGAACAGACCTATATTACAGAAATTTCCAGGAGCAGAGCACCATATCTTTGAAGGTCACAGATCTTTTCAGGGTTTGCCAGATAGCTGCATGAACCTCTTCATATGCTGTGAACTTGGATTCCATGGTTAATTTAAAGTAGAACTCCATGCAATCTAGAAATGAAAAACCATCATTAATGCTCAAATATAAGCTTATATTCACAGATGCTCATCATAAACCATCTGTTTATAAACATTTTCTTGATCAGGTTTTTCTAGCTGAATTTTCTTGAGATGAAGAAATAATTTCAGTGGCATTAAATTCAACATGAGTTTTATTTTTGCTTATCTCTGAAGATCACCATAGGCTTGTTTGTTTTTAGGGTGGTTATTTCTTTTCAGTTGATTCAAAAATAAAGTAATAATTGCTTTTGTTCCATCACATCTTAATCATTCACCAGTATTTATTGAATGCCTGCTGTGTGCCACATGTTGGCAGTCATGTCAGTGAGCAAAGCAGATAAAATTCTCTGCTCATGGAACTTACATTTTAATGTTAACAGAAAAGATCATTAAAAATACGTAACATAATAAGTTAATAAAGATGTATTTGGCAAGTGCTGTTGAGAGGACTTGGGAGCACAGACAGTGGGCTGAGGGCCCAGGTGAACTGGAAGCCGTTCGTAAGCACCGACTTTAAAGAGTTGAGTGAGCCACTTGATTATCTGAGGGAAGAGACAACGGGAAAGACCCTGGGTGGGATGTGCCTATACGTTTGCTGAACATCGTGGAGAACAGTGTGTCCAGCACAGTGAGCAAAGGGATAAAGGCCTGTGATGAGATCAGAGATGTGAGGAGAGGTGGGGTGACTCAGTAGGTCCTGTAGGACCATAAAGGTGACGCTTAAGGCATTTACTGTAAATGGAATGGGAGGTTGTTGGAGGTATCTGATGAGAACAGTGGCAAAATCTTACTTATATTTTAAAAGGAACACTCTGCTGTGATGCAAACAGACTTTTAAGCCCAAGAGTTGTAGCAGGTAGCTCAGGCAGGAGGCTTTTGCAGTCGTCCAGGTGAGAGATGATGGTGGCTTAGAATGGGTCTGTGTGTGCTCCTGTTATTTTATCAAGTAATCCTCACATTTCTTTCACAGTAGTGTGTTTTTGGGTCTATGTGGTTGGAGAAAAGCTTCTGATGCTTATGTATAACTCATTTTCAAGTACCATTGAACAGAAGTTCATTTTGAAGTTTTAAGTGATTTGAGGCTTGTGAAGAAGTAGTCTGTGTATCTGGGAGGAATTGACCTGATTACCATCAGCCAAAGTACAGTGAAGAATTGCAGTTTCTGAGGATATCAGAAAATGCCTGAAAAATGGTTCCATAGTCCCTTAAATCTGAGAAATGCTGCATTTCCCAAAATTTGAAAGGTTTCTTGGTAGTACACACTAATTCCCAAAGTATGAAATTATAGAGGGAATAAATGTTTGTTGATGTTTGTTTAAAAACAAAACATCAATAGGAAGACCTGAGAAGGTTTTCCCTATGACTACCGTTCTGTAAAACAACACTCTGAGAAATGGTGGATATTTCTGCAGCTGTACAGTTTCCAAATTGAGGCTGCCAGCAGGGATATCCCCATAGAAGTAATATTGTCCATCATATTATACACATAATACGTACGTAATTTTAGATTCCACAGGAGTCGACAAAGTCCAAATGAACTTGTGATGCTCCTGAAATATTGCAGCAATACTCATCTTTTTGGGGGTTGTTTTTGTTCATTTTCAAACTCTTCTGATAAACGTTTCTTAAGGAAAATAAGTCATAAACAATCACCTTAGCATATCAGAAACAAACGTGCAATAAAAGCAGGCTCCTGGGGTCTGGATAACCTGTTAGTGCAAAAAAACCCAAATCTAAAGAAAATAAAACTGCTCTCTGTGTCTCAAGAGTGGGAGCACACGGGGAAAAAAAAAAAAAAGTGGGAACACGGGGACTTCCCTGGTGGTGCAGTGGTTCAGAATCCACCTGCCAGTTCAGGGGACACGGGTTCTATCCCTGCTCCGGGAAGATCCCACATGCCGCGGAGCAACTAGGCCCGTGCAACACAACTACTGAGCCTGCGCTCTAGAGCCCGTGAGCCACAACTGCCGAGCCTGCGTGCCACAACTACTGAAGCCCGCGCACCTAGAGCCCGTGCTCCGCAACAAGAGAAGCCACCACAATGAGAAGCCCGCGCACCGCAACCAAGAGTAGCCCCCACTCGCTGCAACTAGAGAAAGCCTGCGTGCAGCAACAAAGACGCAATGCCCACAAAAATAAATAAATTTATTAAAAAAAAAAAAAAAAACGAGTGGGAGCACAGTGCTTCCCTCTCAGTTGCTGCCCCCACCCCCACCCCATAGACCCTCACAGCACAGTGGGGACATCGGGAGGTGGGGAGTGGGACCGCGCCCAGGCTGTGCAGGCAGGGCGTGGGGCAGATTGAGAGGAAGCAGCCGGGTGGGTCGGTTATCACCTCCTGCGATTTGTTAACAGTCATTTCCTCAACGCTTTAAATTTTGTTTTTGGGCAAGTAATATATTCACATATTTTAAAACTGCACAAGAATAAGGGTGTTTCTCTTTTCCCTGTCCTGCCAGGTCACTTCTCCAGAGGCAGCCATTCTTTGTGTCCTTCCAGAGGTGTTTTGTTCACGTACAAGCACATGGATATATATTTTGTGTTCCTTTTGTCTTACAGTTCTTGCTTTTATGTTATTCTTCATTTTTCATGGCCTCATTTTTCATATTCCTTTGTATGGCTGTAAGTAACTCAGTTCCCAAACTGATAAGACCTTTAGGGGTTCTGTTTGTTTGTGTTTTCAGTCTTTTATTGTGTGTTTCCTGAGATTTCATGTATTCCTCCTTGTTTCTCTCCCTCATTTTTGGTGGACATACCTTCTGTTGTGTCTTGAGAGAGAATGCATGGAAGGTAAATTTAAGAGGTTATGTACTTCTGAAAATGTACCCTCCCACCTGACTGATCTTTTCCAGGTTGGAATTCAATTTTCCTTCAGCGTTTTGAAGTCATTGATCCAGTGTCTTTTAGTTCCTGGTATATAGGGAACTTGATACTTTTTATATGATCCGCGTTCTCTCTGGAAGCTCTTGGGATTTTAGGAAATTCTTTGTCTGCAGTGTTCTGAAATTTGATGAAGATATGTCTATTTCAGTCTGTTATGGATGTTTTTCCTTTCTTTTGTTGGGCACTGAGTGGTCCCTTCGTCTGCCATCTCATACCCCTCAGCGTTAGGAAGTGTTCTTGAAACCGTTGGTTCTTAGCCACGGTGCCCCCTCTTCTTTTTCTTGACCCTGCTATTCAGATGTGAAACCCACTCAGCCCGTTCTCCCTGTCTTTTCTCTCCTCCTTTCCAGCTCAGGTCTTTGCATTTTACTCTAAAGTAAATTTTTTATTTTATTTTTCTATCCCTCTACTGATTTTCATTTTTGTTTTGTTTTCAAATATCATGGATTAGTTTCCAAGAGCTTTCTTTCCTTCCTTTGCATGTTCCTTTTCATAGCATCCTGTTCTTGCCTCATGAATGTTTTATCTTACCTGTTGGAGGATTAAAAAATTGTTTCTAATGTTTTCTTTTTCCTGCATAGTCTTTCAATTCCCAGTTGCATTTTGTGGTCTGAGGTCTCTATCTTTCATGTGATAGATAATCCTTGGTTGTCCGTGTGTGATTAAAAGTGAGGACTAAAAGTGGAAAAATAAATTAATAATTTAAAAAAAAAATAAGGAATGAGTGATTAAAAATGATGAAAATCTTCGAGTTTGTGGGTGGTATTTGTTGACTAAGCTTTTGTGACCTGTGCTCACTATTTGGAAAATCCCCTAGTGTCAGTACCTTTAGACAATTCTCTTGGACTGGTCAGGTTTCCCAGAAGAATCATCCTGTCTCCTGCTTGGACAGTAGAGGTTTAGCTGCTGGCTTTCTGGGAGTTTAGTGGGGAAAGGCCCCAGGGGAGAGAGCGCCAGCATTTAACATGCCTGTAGTCACTTAATCCTGTTTTCAGTCCATGACCCCAGTGTTGAGTTTGAGTGTCTGAGTCCCAAATCCTGTGAGTGTGAATGGCAGCCTCCCAGTGTGTGAAGTTGGGAAGGTCATAGGGATTATGGCTTCCGTAGTTAATATGAATATAAAACTCTCTTTGCTTTAGCTGCCTCCCACCCATTTCCAAAGGTACCTGGCTCTGCCAGTTCTTCAACCTTTTGAGGATAGTGATAAAATTGGATTTTTTTCTTGGTTCCTTCCACTTTCAACTGAGAATTTGCATTTCCTGAGTCAGTTATTATTCATCTCTCTGCTTTCTCCTTCCAAAATTGTGGCTTTTCTTCTTTCCTGTTTTTTCTGTCTTTGTGGATTTATCTTTTAAAAATAGATTGCTTTACTGCATATAGGGTTTTGGGAGAGTGAAATTAGATACATGAATTTAGTCTACCATCTTAAACGTAAATTCCCTCTCATATTTCAGTGGGTTTATTTTAAGGTAAATAATTGCTAGTTTGTTACCTTTGGTGTTTGCTAAGTTTCAGTAAATAAATAGATAAAATTTTCATGGTTTAATTTTAGCTGTAGAAAGCAGTTATCAGATTGTTATAGAATTGACCTTAAACATTGACCTAATATTATTGAAAACAAATACACTGCTCATGGTATTATAGAAATATGCATAATACTTAGAAGATTGAAGAAAAGTGTTAACAATTTATTGTTAAATGTATTTGATAACTTTTTTTTCCTCTAAAGCACAGCGTAAAGCATATACAGCTTGAAAAGTTTTGATTACCATGGTTTTAAAACAGCATTCTTCTCTAAGAACTGAGCTTTTGTATGCATTACTTAGTTTCATTGTTTACTTCATTTGGTGAAAAATTTGTTGAACACCTATTACGTACCATGCTAAGGATGCAGCTGTTAATAAGAGTCTTAGATAAGGAGAATATAGTCTAGCAAGGAAACAGACATTAAAAGAACCAATTAAAATGAAGCATAATGTTAACGTACAGGAGCATGTATAACTGTGGGAATTCTCTAAGAAAGTGATGGTTATAATAAATCCTGAGGGCTTCCCTGGTGGCGCAGTGGTTAAGAATCCACCTGCCAATGCAGGGGACATGGGTTCGAGCCCTGGTCCGGGAAGATCCCACGTGCCACCGAGCAACTAAGCCCGTGAGCCACAACTACTGAGCCTGCGCTCTAGAGCCCACGAGCCACAACTACTGAGCCCTTGCACCACAACTAATGAAGCCCGCGCGCCTAGAGCCCGTGCTCCACAACAAGAGAAGCCACCACAATGAGAAGCCCGTGCACCGCAATGAAGAGTAGCCCCTACTCGCCGCAGCTAGAGAAAGCCTGCGTGCAGCAACAAAGACCCAAGGCAGCCAAAAAAAAAAAAAAAATCCTGAAAGATGGGTAGGTGGAAGGTGGCAGAGGTGGGGAGGCAGTGGAGAGGGAGCTTGATGTGCTCAGGGAGCTGAACGTAGCTTGCATAGTGGGAGTGAGATAAAGCTGGGGAGTTCACAGGACACTGTTACAATGGGCCTTACGATTTGAATTTCATTTTGAAGCCACTGGGAAGACATTAAAGGATTTTTGAGCAGAAAATTGATACTTTTCAACTGATAAATTGATATTTATAGAAACATCATTTAGGCTGCAATTTAAAGAACTGATTGGAGAGGAAGTTAAGCATGGAGGCAAGGAAGAACAGGAGGGGAGGGAATGCAGTAAGTCACGACTGGACTGAGGTGGTAGTTGAGAGAAATAAAATGCCCTTGGGAGATGTTGAGGAGTCCTGATTGAACGAGAAAAGAAATTAGGAATTGTCAAGGCTGTCTCCTAGGAACCTGGCTCCTGCATGGTACGTTTCCATGTCCTTTAATGATGATAGGTAAATCCTGGGAAAGGGAGAAGGTTCATCTTAAATTAGTAGTTCAATTTTGTATATAAAGTTTTCAGTAACTAGGTAATATCTAATTACAGATGAGTTGGCGCTCAAGAGAGTTCTAGGCTAGAGAGACAGCCTTGGGGTCCTGGACCTGAAGACATAATTAAAAGCAAGGGAATGATAGGTTAAGTGCAGATTGAATTGTGATTGTCTTTGGGAGCATTCTCTGTGTGTTTCCCCTTCCCTGATTCTTATGTTTCATTTCCTGAGAACATTGCACTAATTAGCATGAGTTCTGCAGCCCTTAGGGGGCCTTTTCTGTCTCTGTACTTTCCCTGTCAACCGGGATGCATGATTAGAATGGCTCGGCAGCCACTTTGCTTTGTATTTCCTGTTACATAGGAATTGTGTATTTGATAGCTTTTTCAATTTTATCTGTACATTTACTTTTTTCCAGAAGGAGAACTTATGGATTGTGATGCAAAATCAGAATCTAGTCCTGAACGGGAAGCTGTGGATGATGAAACTAAGGGAGTAGAAGGAACAGAGGGTGTCAAAAAGAGAAAAAGGAAACCATACAGACCAGGTATAGTGCCTGAGCTAGACATCTTAGTATAATCAAAACTTATTTATATTTTAAGAAAAATATAATATTGAGGGCTTCCAATATAATGAAATAATCAGGATGAAATATAACTTCTTAAGAACTCTCTAAGCTGAAACTTAGAGAATTTTTTAGGCTGTGCCGTGCGGCCTGCGGATCTCAGTTCTCCGACCAGGGATCGAACCTGGGCCCTGCTGCATTGGGAGCGCAGGGTCTTAACCACTGGACTGCTCGGGAAGTCCCCAGAACTTGTAGGCTTTTTTAGGCAGTTATTAATGTCTGTTTACCAGTGAATGAGGTAGTATATTGAATCAGTTCAATCTTTATTCTTCTGATTGTTTATATTTTATTGATAAGAGTGATCTAAATACCTTTTGGTGCGTAAGGAAGAACTTTGTGTTTGTTTTCTGCTAGACCTTAAAAGATAACCTTCCTTACAGATGAGCCACATTTATAACAGGGGCCTAGATTAGCTTCGTCCAAATCACTGTATGAAAATGATTTCATTTCTTCATGATTATGAGGCTTATAAGTGCGCTTACTTTTTTAGACACTGCCAATTTCCTTCCAGGAACTTATAGTTAAATGTTGGGGTTTTTTTGTTTTTTCTTTTTCTGCCTTACATGGAAGTCATCCATGTAAGGGACCCATTTGAGGGGCCCATTAGGTCACAAAGTATATTGTTAGACAACTATCATATGACAGAAGCTGTTAGTGTTACTATGTGTCAGGCACTATTCTCAGCACTTACATCTATTTATTTAGTGCTTATCTCATGTGTATAGGAGATACTATACATTATCCCTTTTTCACCAGTGAGGTAACTGAACCAATGAAAAGTTAAATAACCTGCCCAAAGTCTAGTAGTAACCAGAATTACACAGTTTGACTCTAGATTCCGTGCTCTTACTACAGAGCTCATGTCTAAGAACTTTAGGAATAACTAGACACATTAGCCCAGAAGTCATGTTGATTTTTGTTTGGATCATCTAGTTTAGTTTGTATCTTGTATCTGTTCTCCCTCAGCTAACATACAAATAATTTGAATGATGATGTATGAGTTACTAACATTAAGGGAACAAGCATAATTTACTATAATGTTTACCCTGACATCGTTTAGGAGAAGAAATACATGCAGTCTTCTGTACTTTAATGAATTTGTATTCCTATTTGGTTAGTAATGAGGTAACAATAACTTTGATCTCTTTTATTTGCTTATTTCCAAACTCTTGTATTTTGCATTAAAATGAGATTATTGATTTAAGTTAACCCATATTGAATTTGGGAAATGCCTCACTGTTTAAGCAATTGCACCCTACTTACTGTGGAATTACAGGGAGAAATTAGTAGTTATTTACAAGATTACCTAATTTCTGTTTTGGGTAGGTATTGGTGGATTTATGGTACGACAAAGAAGTCGAACTGGGCAAGGAAAAACCAAAAGATCTGTGATCAGAAAAGATTCCTCAGGCTCCATTTCTGAGCAGTTACCTAGCAGAGATGATGGTATGGTACTGATTTTGTTTGATTTAACCCTCTTATCTTGATATCCCCATTGAAAAGAACTACCCTAAATAATGTTACAATGACAACCTTATTGCTTCTTAGTGATGAAAGGATTTGAGTGCCTGTAAAGTTCGTATCTGCAATATAGAAATTAGGTTTGATAAGAAAATTATTTAAATCCAATCAATTATATTGCTTTGAGATTACTTTAACAAGGTTTCCCCCACCCCCCCTTACCCTCTCTTATGTTAAATATAAACAGTTTAGGGACTGAATCACATAGTTATGTCTGGTACTTTCTGGCCATCTCACAAAAGGCCTTTCTTTGCCTGCATTAGCTGCTTGGCGTAAAATTGGAAACTTTTTAGACTATGTAGTTGAAAGTGACAGCGTATCCCAATAATTTATAACTTGTATAGTGTTTTAGAAATATATCTTCCAATTATTAGTCTGTCATTGTTACTTAGAGTTTCAGAGAAAGCTAAATCATTGCTTAAGTCATAGCTTAAGAATTGGTCCTAATGAAGACTTTGCAGTCAGTATGGTCACGATCTGTACACTCTCTGTATTTTAAATATTTTATATAGACTCTGAAGAAAAAAGATGTTTTTATCATATTCTTTGAATAGAGCTCTTTTATTACTATGTGATAGGGTTTTGGCCTGTGAATGAATTTCAGAAAAATTGCTGCACATTTTTAAAAGGAAGCACCATAATGGTTTTAAAGAAGTTTCTAATATGACTTAACATGGCTGTAATAAGCCCCAGTTAAGAAATGTGATATGTTCAATGAAACTATTTTTTTGTTTTCCATCTTTGTCTCTATTTTGTCTTCTATATAATTTTAGTTTTATCATTTAGTTCAGTATTTTTCATTTGTGTCATCCAGTGTCATCCACTGAGTTTTTAATTTATTATGCATTTATCCTTTTCTAAACTACTTTTTTGATATTTTAACACTTTGTAGCTTCTTTTTACAGCTTATTCTTCTCAGTTTCAGTTGATTTAGAATATAATATTTCTAAAACCTTTGCATATCTAATTCTACTCTGTATCTCCTGGCCCTGTTTCCTAGTGCCTCATTTCGTTGTGTTTATGGTGTGAGATAGATACATATACATTAAACAGCAACAAAACTTCTTTTAAACTGTGAGCTCATATTCTTTAGAACATTCTCTGAACTTTTTGAGGACTGAAGTGAAGGTTGGTTACTTCAGAGAATATTTGTTGCCAGGAACATGAGGTGCTACTCCCCTAGGACTCCTTTAAGCTAAATTCTTAGCTTGAAGTTTTTTGGTCCACCTATGTTATATAAATTCAGATTTCTTACATATCAGGGCTGTACTGAGTTTATGAACTCTCAGGGAAGATTTTCATTTTTTTGCCTTTCTACCCAGCACCTTATTCAGTGACAAGACGACAAGAAGTTTTCTTTGCTGTCAGGTTAGGGAGGTGGTGGTGAGTGATATGTGGAGGACCAGGGGAACAGGAGGGTGTGTTTCTTGTTAAACCAGCCCTGGTGTGGAGTCCTTCAGGGTCCCACCTTTATACCAGGCAGCTTCTGGTTAATCTCTGCACCTTGGGAAGAGGCTGTAGGCTTTGTCTTCTATTCCCCATTCCTCATAAGGCTCTGAAAACTGGAGTTCAGGGTCACTAGATTTTAGCAAAATTACAGAGAGCTTTATTTAGTTCTTTGCTTATTTCTGTGGTTCCTATTTTACCTTAATTTTTGGTCTTGGAGAATTCTTTGTTTTCTGTTTCGATTACTGCTATATTTTTAAAAAACTGTTTATCCACTATGTTTAGTGGTTTTCAGTCCACCTATGTAGTCTGGCACCAAAAGTGCCCACATTGATTTTCAGAAGGCGTGTGCCTTTTGCCTAAAGTATGTGAGAGTATCATTTGATTGCTTGCTTACCTGCTTTAAGTGGTGTACTTGTTTCTTTGCTAATTTCATAGTCCAACATTTTGGATTTTTGATTTTAAATTTGAGCATTCATAGCATATTTATGATCATATTCATAGACGGTCATATATTATCACAATATGTATGTACTCCAGATACCTAATTTGCAGTAAATCCCTGAGCTTGGAATTGCTGGATTGAAGGACACACATTTTTTAAAAGACTTTTGTTTATAGTCCCAATAAACTTTAGCAAAAGGTTGTACCTGCTAAATTCCCTTTAGTAGTGTTCGAGTAGCCATTTATCCATACTCATTAGCATTGAGTATGTATTTTCCTTTTTTTAATCTTTAACAAAATGTCAACATTAAAAAAATCAAGTTTCTGCTTTGTGAATAAGAAAATACTCATTAAGAAACAATGGGAAGCATGCTGATAATAAGTAGACATGAAATGAATTTTTTATGATACTTAAAAATTAATAAACTTACTTTGAGGTCTTTTCATGAAAAAGCTCATTTGTCAAGTCATTATGCTGTGTACCTTAAACTTAGTTGTATGTCAGTTATATCTCAATTAAAACTGAAAGAAAAAGGAAAAAGCTTGTTTATGTGGAACTGTGTGTATGTTGGTAAGTTATAAAATTACTTTTGGTGGGCTTATCTGAAAATCTTAAATACCACATATTTATAAATGTGACTATTGTTTCAGGCTGGAGTGAGCAGTTACCAGATACTCTAGTTGATGAATCTGTTTCTGTCACTGAAAACACTGAAAAAATAAAGAAGAGATACCGAAAAAGGAAAAATAAGCTTGAAGAAATTTTCCCTGCCTATTTACAGGTAATATTTTGCTTTATATTATATATTTGTTAATGAAAGAAACGTAAAGTGATGTATCGAGTTTTGAAAAATAGTTTTGTTGTTTTTGTACATGTTTTAATCAGTCATCATAAATGCCATTTTGTGCCTTCCAGAAGCCCTTAAAAATTACATTTATCTTCTTTGTGCTTTGATACTTTTTACAAAGTTCTTTTTTTAATCCCAGTTTTTCATTTATAAATTTCATAAGACACACAAGAACTCTTTGGCTGGGAAAAGCTCATTCTTCCAAACCAGTCATGCCTGTGTGCTCTGCAAACTTAAGTCTGGTGGACAGCTTCCTTTGCTAGTACAGGTTACAGTAATTATGTTCACTGAATGATGATGGGTTTTTAGCCGCCAGAATTATAGCTTTTTTTAAAAAAATTTTATTTATTTATTTATGGCTGTGTTGGGTCTTCGTTTCTGTGCGAGGGCTTTCCCCAGTTGCGGCAAGTGGGGGCCACTCCTCATCACGGTGTGCGGGCCTCTCACCATCGCGGCCTCTCTTGTTGTGGAGCACAGGCACCAGACGCGCAGGCTCAGTAGTTGTGGCTCACGGGCCCAGTTGCTCCGCGGCGTGTGGGATCTTCCCAGACCAGGGCTCGAACCCGTGTCCCCTGCATTGGCAGGCAGATTCTCAACCACTGCGCCACCAGGGAAGCCCCAGAATTATAGCTTTAATAATATTTACCACTTTTAGAGGCCTAGTGAACCAAAGGTTTAGGCTAAATTGTTTTTGTTTTCTAAAATATACATCAGGAAAATATCCCTCGATGTGAAGAAGTTGTTTGATAGATGTAAATAGAAATCCTTCTAGTTCATCTTGTAAACATTAAGTCACGGAAGAGTTCAAGGCCATGTGGCCCATTGGAAAGAGCCTCACATCAGAAATAGGACTGAGCTGTAATGGCTGGCTCAGCCATAGCTCATTCTAGGTCCTTGAGCATGTTATTCATCCTTCCTTGGCCTCTCTTCCTTCATGTGTAGAAATTGAATTGGCTCAGACTGTCATTGAGTGTCCATCTGATCTGTCCCTCCCACACAGCTGTGGCCAGCATAGATGGCTCTTCATTGCTTGAGTTGTAATGTTTTTTTTTTAACCTTAATTTTCCAATTAGCTATTACTAATTTAATTGGTTTTAAAATGCATTTCCTTTCAATTAACATACAGCTTCCTCAATTTTTTTTTAGTAATTAGAAGTATAAAATTCAAATACTCATTTGAGTAAAATGTCTTCTTATTTATTAAATAAGACTTTAAAGCATAAGTACCTTAAGTATATAATAATATTTATGAGTGTGAATTTTTGTTAGACAACTAACATCATAAAGGCAGTGTCCATTTTAAAGAGTTCAGTCTTTAAAGTCAGAGTCCTGGGTTTGAATGCCACTCTGCTACCAGTTAGCTATGTGATTTTGTTTTATTTAACATCTCTGTGTCCCAGTTTTCTCATCTATAAAACTGTGGTAATACCTACTGTACAGAAATGTTGAGAGATGAAATAAGAATTGTGGATGTAAAGTGCTTAACTCTGCACCTTACATTTTATGTATCTTTAATAAATGTTTTATTTTCCCCTTATTCCCTTCACATACCCATTCATTCTAGCTTTGTACCTTTTAAAAATATATAACAGTAATTTTATTGTTCAGGAAATAGAACCATTTATTGTTTAGATTATATTTAATTGCATCCTTTGTGTTGTCTCCTATGCCCTTCACCTCCCATCTTAATAGTCCTTCCTGGGAGTATTAAGTAGATGGCATGCCCTTCTCCTCCTCCTGTTGATCGTTCTGTAAAGTGTAATGTACATTTAGGAAGCTTTCTTTAGCTTTTTTTTTTTTTTTTTTTTTTTGTGGCTGTGTTGGGTCTTCGTTTCTGTGCGAGGGCTTTCTCTAGTTATGGCAAGTGGGGGCCACTCTTCATTGCAGTGCGCGGGCCTCTCACTATCGCGGCCTCTCTTGTTGCGGAGCACAGGCTCCAGACGCGCAGGCTCAGTAATTGTGGCTCACGGGCCCAGCTGCTCCGCGGCATGTGGGATCTTCCCAGACCAGGGCTCGAACCCGTGTCCCCTGCATTGGCAGGCAGATTCTCAACCACTGCGCCACCAGGGAAACCCCTCTTTAGCTTTTTAATGAAAGTATTGATATGAAAACTGACCATTTCATACTTTTGCAAAAGAGCCTTTAAAAATAGTGGATCTGATTTCCTGATTACTGCTGTAATCTAAATCTGTTGATCTGGATTGTTTATTTTGGTGTACAGGTGAAATTCCCCTGTTGTACATCAGTAATATATAGCGTTTTTTGATGTGCAGGAACCTTTTGTGATAGTACTATTTCTTGGACATCTTGTGATAGCAATTGTATTTTTTTTCGCCATTGTTCAGGGGTGGGGTGGGGCATACATAATAGATAGTGATGAAAACCCGCCAGGAATTCAGTAACAGTGTTTTTTTCTAGCTTTTCTTTATTAATCACAACAGTGTCAAGATAAACTATAAATAATTGTATAATCCACCCAGTAGAAATAGTTACCTGGCCTATTAAGAGCTGGTGGTACCACATGGCCATAGGAACCCCTGTAGCAGATCTGAAGTCTCCAGGCTCTGGTCATCACTGAACATTATTAAGTCACAAACCAGGTGGAGCCACTCCCTTATGTTACCTGCAGGAAACAAAAAGCCACCGAAGTAGTAAGAATGTAAGTTTTTGATAAATACCACTAAATTCATCATGGGTCATATTAAGGAAAAATTCTTGCTAACGGTGGTCTCAGATTTCTCAAATTTATACTGAAGGCATTAAATAAATGATCTATAAAGTTCTAAGATGCTTTCCTAATGATAAAAGCATTGCTAGTATAAGAAACAAATCATCTCCTGCCCAGTGCTCTATCTTTGTGGGTTTTCAAATTTCTTTTTCATAGTGAAACAACTTCATTTTAAAAAAGTGAAAATTTCAAATCAAATATTCATCACTTCTACCAGACTTCACATACCTCCTCCCCTATCCCTTTTCAAAAGTTAACAGCTTGGTGTTTATCCTTTCAGAACTTTTAAAATAGTTTATTTTTGCATAGTCTTGGTTTGTATTTTATGTTTTGCTGGACATATCACTCAACTTGCTTTCTTTTAATATTTTAGAGCTTCTTTTTTTTGACAGCATAGTTCTACATCCTTTTTAAAAACTGATGTATTTTATAGTATGGATATCTATAATTTATTTAGTCATATGCTTTTTGACAGACATTGAGTCTGTTTTCTCTTTTTGGTATTACTAAAAAATGCTGCAGTGAACCTTTTTTGTGTATGTGTCTTTGGCAAAACGGTATTAAATGTTGGTAGTTACTGCAAAATTGCCCTCCACCAAGAATCCCCTTTCCAGACAGACCACATTAAATAGAGTTCTGGGGTTGAAGTAAGTGAAGGGGGTCCCCAGTGCTTCCTTTTGTTCTCTTTATTGACACTTGAGAAGTTTGGGGGAGATCTAGAGCTGTAAGGAGCCTAGCTTGAAAGAGTGGTCTCTACAGTAGAGCAAGTATATGGAAATGGAGAAAAGTTAATATGAGTAAATGGATAAAAAGCCAAAGCCTTTAATAGCCGTACATTTTGTACACATAGTTTGTTTAAAATGACTATAAAAACGCTCTTTCAGATTTATAGCATGTGACGTCTTTCATGTGGTTGTATGCATCAGAATGAGAAGACTAAATCTATCTGAAGTATATAAATATTAAAGCTGTAGATCAAACCCTTGTGCTATCCTCTGTAGATAATCTATAAATATTAATAATATTCATGAAGTTTTAGTTTTTCTTATGAATTAAGGTGCCATAGTATTATAAATTTATCCGTTTTTAAATTTAATTGTAATCTAATCTGGGAGTATCGAATTATTATACTGCAGTTGGTAGAAACATATTTGACAGAATTGTGTGGTTTTATTTGCATAATTTTATTTGATTCCTGTAAAAAAAACCGAAAAACCTTATTTTTAAAATTCCGGTCAATTCTTTATCTAAAAGAATTGACAGGCTGTCTCTATAATTATTTATATATTTCTATATTCAATTTTTATATTGTTGAATACTAAGCTTTTCTGTTATTTCTGCCTTCTTATCAAAATGACGACAGAATGATCTGTTCTCATTTTAGAATTTTATAAGTCAATTGTTCTCATATGTGCTTATCTTTATCTAGGAAGCTTTCTTTGGAAAAGATCTTCTAGATACAACTAGACAAAACAAACTAAGTTTAGATAATCTATCAGAAGATACAGCTCAGCTTTCTTACAAAACAAACATGAACACAAATTTCTTGGATCCTTCCTTAGATCCACTACTTAGTTCATCCTCAACGCCGGCAAAACCTGGAACTCACGGTATGTGAAATCAGTGACAAACTTTTCTTTATCGAATTACATTCATCTTCCTTTTAATCAAACCTTTGAAATGCTTTAGTTTGGCCTCATATGCATTTTAAAAATTAACTTTATTGAAGTACCAGGTGTATAAGATTTATCAAATAAGTTTATCTGTGTAACAACCACTAAATCAACTCTTGTGAGTGGTGAAGGAAAATGTTCGGTTTGCAGTTTGCTGAGGGTAAATGTAAGGGAGGATAATTAGGCCATAGTTGGTGAGTTATAAATATAATAATCTTCAACTCAAGGTAGATTTTTGTTAATTACATAGCCCCAGGAAATTCAAAAGAGGAAAAGAGTGCTGTAGCTGAGAACGGGCTGTTCCACTGTGGTAATAAAGTGAGATATATTTCAGATCAGCTTCTCACTACTGACAGTTTGGGCCAGATGAACCTTTGTTGGAGGAGGGAGGCTGTCCTGATTATTAGCAGCTTCTCTGTCCTCATGATGTCATAATGACCAAAAATGTCTCCAGATATCGCCAAATGTCCCTGCAAAACTGTCCCCTGTTGAGACCCACTGCCCTAGCTATAGTGAATACGGGGACTACTTAGAATCAGAGAAAGGTATGAGAGCTTAATGTTTATTAAGTAATATTAACGTCAGCAAGGCTCTCAGAGTTTAACTAGTTTGGTATCACAAAGTTTTTCCTCCACTTCTGTATTTTTATCTTACTTTCAATTAGAAATTTGATGTTCTTCTGACAGGCTTCCTTTTGCCATTGAATTACATTTGTTACTCATTTAATTTTATAAACTCAACTTGGAAAACAATCTTAAGGCAGTAGCCTTCCACTGAAAGATGACTTTTGATATATTAAGTAGTTACAGCTTCATTAACTTACCACTATCCTGGATTGAAATACAGGCTTTCATTTTTTATTTTAACTTCTTGAAATAATTAGAAGCAATCTTATCCCCCTGTTATTCGAATGCACACGTCCAGCACGGGAGTAAAGGCCATGCTCTTTGTTTAATGTTAGCAGATCATTTTACTTCAGTTCTGTTGTTTTGAGTACTTACCTGCTCTGATCCATGTTAACATGTTGTTAAAATAATGCATAGTGGAAGACTTGTCGGCCCTTCAAAGGATGTCTTACTCTGAAGGGTATCTTATAAAAGTCTTGACTAGCCATTTAAAGACTTACATAGAAGGAAATTGCCCTTGAGTTTTTATAAGGAAGAGAACTGAGGTTGGAAGGAGACATATTGTGACTGGAAAGACATTGCTGTACACTATTTTTTTTTTAATAAATTTTATTTATTTATTTATCTATTTTTGCTGTGTTGGGTCTTCGTTTCTGTGCGAGGGCTTTCTCTAGTTGTGGCAAGCGGGGGCCACTCTTCATCACGGTGCGTGGGCCTCTCACTGTCGCGGCCTCTCTTGTTGAGGAGCACAGGCTCCAGACGCACAGGCTCAGTAGTTGTGGCTCACAGGCCTAGTTGCTCCGCGGCATGTGGGATCTTCCCAGACCAGGGCACGAACCCGTGTCCCTTGCATTGGCAGGCAGATTCTCAACCACTGCACCACCAGGGAAGCCCTGTACACTATTTTTATTCCTGTTTCCTTTATTTGAAGTTGTTTTTTCCACAAAACTCCTGAAGAGAGAATAGTTTAATGATAAAGCCAAAATGTAGAGGACTAGAATAATAAACATTTCAAAACCTAGGTTAAATATAATGTTCTGTGCAGTCGAACCACTCTCTTGCCTCTATAATGGGAATTCAAAAGTAATAGCTTCCTTTTTTAAAATACTTTATTCAATGTAGTCCATTACATCAGTTTTAATAATTTGTTGATAAGATACAAAATCTCTTCAGGTAGAGGAGAACTTTTAAAACATGGTCTTTTAAAAAACGATGGTTGTAATTTGTTTAATAGAATTCCTTTGATTTAAAACAAACAAGCCCGCAAACCTTAACCCTGAAACAATTATCCAAAAATTTTTTTCTTTCAAGTGTACTGTTGTCTAGAGAATACATTATTGAAATAATTTTATTTCTTAAAAACTTTACAAATATTTGGGCATACAGAATTTACTTTAGCTCAATTTGAAAAATTATATTTTTATGTATGTATGAATTCTATTTGAGAAGTATATGTTTAATGGGACAAGACTATTTTCATAGAAATATTTGATCTAGAATCTGGAGTATTTTATGTACTCCCCTCCTCTCTTTTTTTTTTTAAATTTTTAATTGAAGTATAGTTGATTTACAATGCTGTGCCAATGTCTGCCTTACAGCAGAGTGACTCAGCTATACACATATATGTATTCTTTTTAAAATACTCTTTTCCATTATGGTTTTTCATAGGATTTTGAATATAGTTCTCTGTGCTATACAGTAGGGCCTTGTTGTTTATCCATTCTAAATATAAATCCTTTTTTTTCTTAAGTAAAAATATAGTCAAAATGGATTAAAAAATTCAGATATCCCTTAACTTAAATGACTAATAAAGTTACTGAAGGCAGCCTAAATATTTTCCTGCTTGATGAGGCCAGAAACCCTTGTAGTTCTCCTTGACTCTTCATTAGCTCACATTCCACATCTAATACATCCACAAGTTTGCCTCTGCCTTCAAGTGATATCCCAAAGCCAACCACTCCTAACCTCACCCTCCCACCACAGTTGTGCAGGCTGGTACCGCCTCTCACTTAGGCCGAGGCCTGCTGACTGATCCATCTCTCCTCTTGCCAACATGCCTTGGCCCCTCCTCCACCCCCGTTGGTTCTGTGCCTGGCAACCAGCGTTTCCCTGTAAGATATCAGTCACACCCTCTTCTAGCAACCTTCCAACAACTTCCCATTATACAGTTGACCCCTGAACAACAGGGGTTTGAACTGCGAGGTTCCACTTACATGAGGATTTTTTTTCACTGATACGTACAGGAGTCCTACAGTCTCTGGTTGGCTGAATCTGCAGAGGTGGAAATGAGGATAGGGAGGGCCGACCAGAAGTCATATTCGGATTTTTGACTGTGTGGAGGGTTGGTGCCCCTCACCCCCATGTTGTTCAAGGGTCAAGGGTCAACTGTACTTTATACTTCAGAATAAAGCTCAGTCTTCGCCTTGACTTTTGTAAAACCATCCATAATCTTGCTTAACTGCCTTTTCAGTTTCTTACCACTCTTTCCCTTTATCATTGCAAGCACTGACCCCTTGTCTTGACAAAGCTCTTCCTGCTCTGGTCTTTGCATCTGCTTTTCCCTTTGCCTGAGGTACTCTTTCCATCTTAGGGCATATGCTCCCGTAGCTTGTTTAGATTTCTGCTTGGTAACCACCTTTAAAAGGCCTTCCCTGACCACTTTATCTAATATCTAACAGTATTTCCACATCTTATTCTGAATCCTTTTTTCTTTATTGCTTATCTTTATAGCACTTACACTGGTGTCATTTATTTACTGTCAAACTCCTCTGAGAAAGTAAGCCCTGGAAGGCATGCACTTTGCTTTAGTCACTTCTGTATTCCCAGTGGCTGGACCAGTGCCTGTTAACATAACCCATAGACATAATTCTGTGGGTACTCAAACATTTTCTTGAATAAATAAGTGAATTAATCAGTGTTAAGGGTAAAGCTGGAAGTAGGCATTTAACTAGATGGTATCTGGTTTATACTTTACAGGGAACTTCTAAACAGTAGGTTTGCGTTTAATATTTTATTTATCTTCTAGAGTGTTTTCCAGATGTCATTTTTAGCAATGCCACTTTCTTAATTTTTTGCTTTGTTTCTTATAACATTCTATTTCACTTTTATTACCTATGGGTTTTATTTTAAATTTTATTTTATTAATATACAGTAGTCACAAAAACAAAAGTCTTAATTTTTAATGTTTTGTTATTGAAAATGTTGGAGTGCCTTTTCTATGAAAAATTCCTTACTTTAGAAGTAATAATCTTTTTATGATTCTAGCACTTGCCTCAGTATCTGTTGTATTCTAGATATTTAGTAAATGGTTGGATGAGTGAGTTTTAGAATTTAATGTCTAGGAAAATACTGACACTTTAAAAACATACTTACTATACTTAGGTACTGCTGATGATCCCTTAGCCGACATTTCCGAAGTCTTAAACACAGATGATGACATTCTTGGAATAATTTCAGACGACCTTGCAAAATCAGTTGATCATTCAGGTATATATGAATACTGTTTGCCCAGTGTGTATTTTATGATGTGAGTGAGAGGTATGTGTGTGAAACAAGCTTAGTCTTTTCTCTGAAACTGAAAAAATTTTTTTTCTTTCTTTCTTTCTTTTTCTTCCTCCCTCCCTCCCTCCCTTCCCTCCCTCTTTCCCTCCCCTCCCTTCCCCTTCCCTCCCCTCCCCTCCCTTCCCCTCCCCTCCCCTCCCCTCCCCTTCCCTCCCCTCCCCTTCCTTTGCCAAAGAACTCATCATTTTATTTGATCTGCCTTGGCTTTCCAGCTTTAAGAGGGGAAATAGCAAGTTAGTTAATTTCTGTTGTCTGTCTAATTGCATCAGATTTAAGGCCTGTTGCCTTAGAGTCCTGCTGTGCCTGTTTCTTCTCTTGTTTGCACCCTCCCCCCGCTCCCGCTCCCGTGGTAATCATCCATTTTATTTGGTTTGGGTCTTGTAGGTCTTGATTTATGCACTTTCCAGGTTGAGAGCTCATCTTGTCCATTTGGTAAGAACCTGAGCAGTGGATGACGGCTGACTAGAAGTAGTCTTTTTTTTTTTTTTTAATAGTGATTTCAGCTGAAACAACCTGTAGGTGCATGTGTATTTGTTATAGTGCTAATTTGTCACTAATCCAACTTTGCTTTTCCCTTTGTGCGTGCAGCTAAAGCATGGTACAGCTGTACTGTGCTTTGGATGACTTTCTCTGTAGTGTTCTTTTTTTTTTTTTTAATGAATGGTTTTATTCATGTTAATATGTAATTTATAATATTACCCAAATATTATAGAGTTAGTTCCTATAAGAGCAGATAAGTTCC
Organism: Balaenoptera acutorostrata; assembly: GCF_949987535.1. Lineage (NCBI taxonomy): Eukaryota > Metazoa > Chordata > Mammalia > Artiodactyla > Balaenopteridae > Balaenoptera > Balaenoptera acutorostrata. The sequence continues at coordinate 5,349,503 of NC_080070.1, forward strand.
AGATAAGAGCAGATGAAATTTTACTTTTTGATAGCAGTAATATTGAGGAAGCATGGTAAAGTAGATAAACCAGTTTTAAATGTGACTTTTGCTTAAAAACCAATTTATATGAGATAAAGCATGTAATAAACATAATCTGTATATTGTTTTTGACTACAGAATATTTCAAAAATATGATCTGTAGTTGAAATTATTCACAAAAGGATAATTTTTACAAGGCATTAAGAATTTTAGAGCTTTTCATTAATTTGTGTGAAACTTGTTTCACAAACTGCATATGATAAGTTGAACCATACATTTGAAACACTATCTTCTAAGTTTAAGCAGTTAATTGTATATTGATTCTTCTTAGAGAGTCCTGTCTTAATAATCTGCTGCTTATTTTTTGGGTGGAAATTAGCACTTTAGAACCAGATGTGTTCTTCTGTTTCTCAGGGGATGTGTTTGCATTGATTAAACTATAACTTTAAGCAGCACCCAAGTTTATAGATACATTGTGCCTAATTTTTACTGATTGACTCTCCAGATTGACGTAGGAATCCAGATTAATTCAGAATTACAGGCTTTTCATTGCTCTGTTTTAATCATATTGTTGTGTCTTAATGCAGGTAAAGAGTGTAGTGCATTTTGCGTGAGTGTTCAGAATTCACTTTCTAATATGCATGCGTTGCTCCTCTAGCTGGAATAGACATTGGTGCCGGCGCCGATGATCCTTCCTCTTTGCCTCAGCCAAGTGTCAATCAGAGTTCACGACCATTAAGTGAAGAGCAGCTCGATGGCATCCTCAGCCCTGAACTAGACAAAATGGTCACAGATGGTAAAATATTTGCCCTACATCTAGGCTTTCTAAAAGACATGAGTAAATATGATTTTCAAAGATTTCTGCATGCTTATTTACAATTTAACTTCTCTTCTGATAATTTTATGTCAAATGCTGTTTTGTATCAGTATATTGAAATGATAGTTGTTAATATTTCCACCTCTTTATTTTATCCTAGGAGCAATTCTTGGAAAGTTGTATAAAATTCCAGGTATTTGTGTTTTGATTTTTAGTTTATAAGAATGGAATTCCCTGTGCTTTGGCTCTGTAGCCCTTTAATCGTACTGTCATTGGAACTGTATCTCCTAGAGCTTGGAGGAAAGGATGTGGAGGACTTGTTTACCGCTGTGCTTAGTCCTGCAGCCACGCAGGCAGCTCCCATACCACAGCCTCCTGCGCCTCAGCTCCTGCCCGTGCACACTCAGGGTATGTCGCCTCTCGAAAAGCGTTGTAAGTGTGGCCCCTCAGTAACCACGCACACAGACTCCCGGCAGAAAGCCCTCTTTTGTGCCGATGGAAGAGTACTAATCTCTGAATTTCCCTCAGTTACACACCTACCTCCCTGACATCCCCTGGAAATCGGCGACTCTCTTTATGGCCAGAATTCTTCTGCTCACTTGATCTGCAGCGCCACTATTAACAGTGCCTGCCTTCTTCCCGTCCCCCAGTCCTAGTCGCAGCTCACTTTTACTCAGTCCTTCCTGCAGAGATGTTTGGAGAACTGCTCCCCCCTCACCTGGCTGCCTTAGACTCATCCATCTGGTCTCAGTTTCACTGTCGTTTCCTCAGTGGTTATCAAATCACCACCTCCACACCTACCCCATGCTTTTCATTGGTAGCATGTGGTGCAGATATAAATGACTGTTTGGGTGATTCTGGTTTTCCCTTTAGATGGTGAGCTCCTTGAAGGCTTGGGTCACATCTGTCTTCACCACTGTATACCTTACCACAGAATATGTCCTTAGTACATACTTTCAGAGTAAATCACTGGCCTTTCTACCACTGTCGACTATGAAATTCCTAATTCTGTGGAAATTTGCCTATTTTGTTTAATCCACTTTCTTCTGCCTATTTGTAACTACTTGCAAAACAAGTTTAAGGCTTTCCTTTCTCCCTCTGCCTGGAGAGCTAAAATCTGATAGGCTAGAATTAAAATTTGTGGGAGTAGGTAGGTAAGGTGGTAGTGCTGCAGGTCTGGGAATCTCCTATAGAAGGGAGATGGTGGTGTGTATTCTTGATGATTTGAATGTTGGGTCATTTCTCTATATCCTGTTGTCACTGCTTCATGATTATATACTGAATTGAATAATTTATAATGATACTTTTATAAGCTCATACACTGTGTGTAAGTGCTGAAATGTGCAAATAATTTAATGTTATCTTTACTACCAACTTTGTGTATACATGAAAAGTTCTATAATGCACATAATTGAAATATTTTAGTTTCTACCATTTTAGCCTCTAAACGTAAATTTACCTCGAGTTTTGCTATAGACTAAACATGTGATTTACATTTGGGTAAAGCAGGCCCATCGTAAGTGCTTCTTGCCTTAATTGTCCCCATATGCTGTCTTCATGATTAAGAACTCTTCAATATTTCTCTTCTCAACATATACAAAAAACTATCTCCATGTTTTCTGAAACTAAAAGTATGTATTTCAGAAATCAAAGCATTTAAAGATGTATTCCTTTATAAAAGGTTTTATGATCATTGTTTAAATCATTTCACTGTGGAGTCTCATTTTTAATAAGGTTTTTTTTTTTAAATTTTATTTATTTATTTTATTTATGGCTGTGTTGGGTCTTCGTTTCTGTGCGAGGGCTTTCTGTAGTTGTGGCAAGCGGGGGCCACTCTTCATCGCGGTGCGCGGGCCTCTATCGCGGCCTCTCTTGTTGCGAAGCACAGGCTCCAGACGCGCAGGCTCAGTAGTTGTGGCTCACGGGCCCAGTTGCTCTGCGGCATGGGGGATCTTCCCAGACCAGGGCTCGAACCCGTGTCCCCTGCATTGGCAGGCAGATTCTCAACCACTGCGCCACCAGGGAAGCCCCTTTTAATAAGGTTTTGAAGGTTGGGGGCAGCTGATTTTTTTTTTTTTTTTTTTTTTTTTTTTACCGGAAATATGTTTATTGGGGTGGTTTCCCATTCATCTTGATTCCGGCAGCTTTTAGGGCTGCTTCCGTCTGGAGGAGCACCCTTCTGTAAGCCTTGCTTTTCCTCCTGTAGGCTGGCAGAGGACAGTAGAGCAGCCAACACACCAAACTACTGTTTGTGCATGGCTAAAGACGGTGGTGATTTTATAGCATCCTGGGCATTTCACATCCATGAACTAGGAATTGGGGCTCTGCACCAGGCGCTTCTTGTGTTTCCTTTTCTCTTCTGGAGAGGGATGAAGGAGATCCTTTGCAAGAGGCATGTTCTCGTGGGGAGGTCATCACCGTCGGAAAGGTGGGGTTGATTTTTTGTGTGTGTGTAGGAGTCGCTGAGATTTCAGCATTCATGTTTGAAAGAATAATAATTTAAGGATAAAGCATGATCAGGTCACATGCAGGGAGACCACACAGATATTCAAGAATGGCAACTCTAACATTTTCCAGAGCAAAGAAAGAGAGGTAAGTGGGCAGTGTTTAAGAAGGCAGAACAAAAAGTACACATGGGACTGAATTGTGTCTAGACAGCTAGGCATTGGCAGTTGGCCGTTTTTTCTCCAGGTTTCTGAGAGGCACTGGAGACCTCACACCAGTGAAATGACCTGATGAGTTACATGTTTTGGCAGAGTAGCTCTGATGTCAATATTGGAAATGGATTTGAGACAGGAAGAGTTGTACTAATGAGTTTATTGCAGTTGGGACTGAATTAGAATTTGGGCTCCATTTAAATATGTCTGCAGTGCTAATTGAAAGGAGGAAATGGATTTGAGAGACAGTGATGTTAGAATAAGTAGGATAGTGCTACCAAATGGATGTAAGATGTGAGGAAAAAGGAAATAAATTGAACTAGACTATATATAAGCCAGGCTTGCCTAGAGGATAACCGGTCATGCTGTAAACTAGAAACATGGAACAAAGAAACGCGCACGTGTGTGCATGTGTGCGTGTGTGTGTGTGTTGTAGGGGGAGGGTAGTGGAGATGTAATGAATTTAGTTTTAGGCCATTTTTAGTTAGAAATGGGACATACACATTGTTCTGACTTACAGGCAGTTGCAATTGTTCAAGGCTATAGATGAAAATTTAGGAATTGTCTGTGTAGTGGTTGGAAGGGTGAGGTTTCTTAAGAGAATATACTGCCAGTAGAGTACAGAATCTTGAAGAACTCTTTTTAATTAAATAATGAGTTATATGCTTAAGTCAACTGATTTATATTAGGTATGCAATTATACACTCCTTTCCCCTTTTTAAGCGTTAGGTGGAAGTGAAAAAAAACTGAGAGATGGAGACACTGAGTGAGAGGTATAGGATCTTAGCAGTGATGATCATCAGACAGGTTGTAGGGTCAAGTAGGATGAAAGGTGTTGTTTCACTGGATGATAAGATTGTTGTGATCTTCAGTGGAACAACTTAGTAGGAGCGATGAGGAGAAGGGCAGAGTGTGATGTGTTGACAGTTTTACAGAAGGTCAGAAAGGAAAGCAGAGAAGGGAAATTTCAAGAAGATTGAGACAGTAACTTGAAATCACTTTAGGTGAAAGTTACATGAAGTGACTTTGCAATTCTTACCATGGTTCATGCCTTGAAAAAGATACTCGTATGACCAGGTATGGTGGACTTGAAAGAATGGGAAAAAGACCACTTCCTAATTAAAATAATAACAAAGGGAAAATGCTTTGCATTTATTTATGTGTACTTAAGTTATTTAATTTCTCTGGGTCTTTTTGCGTAAATGGAGCTACACGTAATAACCCATTTCATGGCGTGGTTGTGAGGACCAAAGAGTTAATTAACACACGTAAAGGTTTTAGAACAGTGCCAGGCATATACTAAATTGCTAATGAGTAATAGCTATTGTTATTATGTAAGGTTTCAGTATAGTCGTATTGCAGTTACAGTAGTCAGTGCTGATAGCTCCAGGATAGATCACATTCTCACTACCAGGAAGGGAGCTTTTCTTTATCCTATCTACATGAAACGCATTTGATATTTTTCAATAAGATATATTCCTTAGTGGAACCTACTTTTCTCTAAAGTTAAAAATAGAAGTAGCATTCTACTTGGAATAAATGCAGAAATCTTGCTTCTTAATCCGATCCTTGGAGTGAACTTAAGTGTCCTGAGACACTTGTTGTGGAGTCCAGATCCAGTGGGCCCAGCTCTGCCGTTCTGCAGGAGAGGCCCTAACCTGCAAGTCAGATGGTTCCAGGACCACTGTCCTTGAGACAAAGCCTGAAAAGCTGCAGGCAGTCAGCCCCAGTGTCCTCAGACAAACTTGAGAGTTGTAACTGAGGGTCTGGTTTGGCTGAAAGGACATTATGTAGTGTAGAACGTTATGTGGGCAAGACACTTATCTTCGTTATTTTTTCTGATAGCTTGGCAAGTGATCGGGTTAGGAGTTCTCTGTCACTATACCAGGTGTGCCAAGTATTAACCAACTTTGTAACTGATTTTCATTTGTATAATTAACTGGTGATGCGGTTGTGGATCTCCTAGGGTTGTTCTGAGTGTTATAACGTAAGTAGAGGCCATGTATTTATTATGTCTTTAAATTGGAAGGGTTTTCTCCCCACCTTCCAGTTTTATTGAGATATAGTTGACATACAGCACTGCATAGTTTAGGGTGTACAGCATAGTGATTTGACGTACATCGTGAAATGATTACCACTGTAAGTTTATGGAAGGGTTTTTTGAAGGTACACCAAAAAAAGGTGTTTTTTTTGTTTGTTTTTTTGCTGGAAACCTGCTTGGTTAAGGACAGTTGGCTTATTTCCAAATAGTTTAGGAAAACAGATGATCACAATAAGGGTTGGAGTTATATGCTTGTGGAGAGTTCAGAGAAACACGAGGTGGTCTTATTATGGTTTGCCTAATGTCTATTTAGAAAGAAGACGTGAAGGTACTGGAATGAGAATTAAAATACATTTGGGGGCTGAAACTGCAAGTAATGAAAATTAGGTCAAAAACAGAAATTATTTATTTTTAACAGTAGTCGTCCAATTTATAATGGTAGATGAAATATTGCTTGTTGTTCCAAACTACGTTAGAGAAAGTGCCAATTTAAGAATAATAGGTGTTTTTTTCATATAAGGGACATCTGTTTGTAAATTTTGCGTGAAGAAGACTATTTGATACAACTCACTAGCATTTGTTGAGACTGATTCTTTTTTTAGAGCTCACATGTACTGCATCCTTACCGCATAGCAGGCACTGTGCTGAAAACTGCGCATGCAGGATGCCAGTTACGTTATAGAATACCTTCATTTTGTAGAAACAGTGATTGATTCTGCTTGTCACAAGTAGCAGAATTAAGATTCAAGCTCAGGGCTGTCAGACTCCAAAACACATGCTACTTCCATCATACCATAATGAAGTAAACAGAATTAGAGAGTCCATATTTCAAAATTTTATAACCAAGTCACTCTTTAAGCGATATTTTACAGTATAATATTGGGGGGGGGGGAAATCCTACTTTTAAGTAGTAGTATGCATTTTTATTTAGAAATATTTCCACTGGTTTTTAATTATTTTTTAATAATATGCAAAAATTACTGCTTTCTTCTTTTAAGATGTTTTTTCACGGATGCCACTCATGAACGGCCTTATTGGACCCAGTCCTCATCTCGCACATAATTCTTTGCCTCCTGGAAGTGGACTGGGAACTTTCTCTGCTGTAGCGCAGGCCCCCTACACTGATGCCAGGTATTTAAAAGCCTCCCCTTTCTACGGAAACGTAAATCATTTTTGTTATATGAATGGTTATTAGTCTGAGTGATTGTGCACAGTGTTAGTGTGTTGCACTCATTGTGATCTTTGCTAAAAATCATCAAACATTTTAGCTATTTTGTAATAATAATAGGTTTAATGAAATTGTACTTGACCATAGTACTTAGAAAGTTATGTTTATGAAGTAAAGTTGTTTATTTCTTGCCAGGGATAAAAATCCAGCATTTAATCCAATGGCAAGTGACCCTAACGGCTCTTGGACATCATCAGCGCCCACTATGGAAGGAGAAAATGATACAATGTCAAATGCCCAGAGAAGTACACTCAAGTGGGAGAAAGAGGAGGCCCTGGGTGAAATGGCAACAGTAGCACCAGTTCTCTACACAAATATTAATTTCCCCAACCTAAAGGAAGAATTCCCGGGTAAGTCACGGCTATATCACTGCTTTACATATGACCAGCTTTCCTACACGTGACAGGCTTTTTTTGTTCTTGTCTTAACTATAATAGAGAGCCCGTGTATCACCATTAATTTTTATCTAGTGTGACTCTGCACAATGTGAAGATTCCCTAGATATCCAGAAACATCTTGCCTTTTCTTCGTCCTAAGCCCTGTACCGATTTGCATATTTCCCAGAAGTTAATTTCAATTAATGAAGTGATTCCAGCTCCTAGCAGTCTTTTCAAATACATGGAAGTCAGTGTTGTGTTATATGTGTAATTGTACGAGAAAATTCCTAGAATAAAAAGCTTGTCATTTAATCAGAAGTATTAAGTTAGGCTAAATCAGACTCCACTCTAAGTATTGTTCACATTGAAACTAACTCAGAATTATTTTAACCCTTCTTCCCAACTGTCTAGCCCATTTGAAAAAAGCAGATGGTACAGTGGTACCATTTTTGAAAATTCTCATTAGCAAGAGGATGAAACATTTGGATTAATGTCACTTACTAAGTATTTGTAAGCAAATGCTCATTTAGTATCTTGAGTTCATGTTGCAAGACAAACTAGGATTTGAAAAGGTCACTTAAGCTTTGTCTTGCAGTAGTTTCCCAGCTGTCATATGGCTCTTTTAAATTACTAGAGGAGTACTTAAAAGTGGATTTTTTTATGGATGACCCCTGTCTTTTTAGGTTTGGCCTTTTTGGTTTGGCCGCCTTGTAGTACTTTATTATGCATAGAAATAAATGCTACCTTATCTAAGAAGAGAAATCAGTGGTTTAATGCAGGGCTGTCTGTTAAAGCAGTATACACATTCTTCAAGGGTTTGTTTTTTTTTTTTTTTTAACCACATTTTTATTTGCTGCTTAGAGATGAGTATATCTGGTTCTATTAAGTCACTTAGTGTCAGTGTAAAATTTGTCCTTAGATTGAAGCTGTAGGTTTCCTTTTTTTAAAGTAATTTTCTTTAATAGGTGTACTGTGTGATTCTAGAACCTCATGAAATACCATGTTAAGGCTGTTGGTCTGCAGCTGATTTCCATTTTCACTGGCTGTTTCGAAGCTTTCTTTTTATAAATATGGAAAAAAGCATTTCTACATTTATTGCTAACTGTTGATCTCACCCAGATTTCATTTTGTGTACTGTCCTCACACTGAGTTTCATAGAAGTGGCTTGAAATCATTGCTTTTCCCTGTCTTCGTTGTGCACAAGTGCTGATGAGATGCTTATTTTTAATAATGATTACTTCCTTTTGGTCAACTTGATAGACTTCTCTTGAGTACAGATGTTTTCCAAAACTTTTAGCTTTGGTCCTGGTAACATCTTACATGGTTGAGGGAATTTATTATGTTTGGCTTAACTTTATCTTGGCTGCTTAGAACTTTGATTTAGAAACTTCCCAACTCCACAGGTGAGATTGTTAATGAGGCAGCACTCCATTCAGAAATATGTTTGGACTGCTGTACAGACCAAACATATACTGTACTTTATACTGTACAAAGAACTAAATACAGGACTATTACACTGTACAGTACTTTATACTGTACAAAGAACTAAATACAGGACTATTCATTTATGAAAATATGGGCAGAATAAGTTTAACTGTTAGCAGTTTATCAACCTTTTGATTAAGACGCATCATTACCGTGGCTCTGTGAGTGTGTCTACTGTGTTCTTTTGTTGCAGACTGGACTACTAGAGTGAAGCAGATTGCCAAGCTGTGGAGAAAAGCAAGCTCGCAGGAAAGAGCACCATACGTGGTATTTAAAAAAACGCATATGTATCATGCCTTCAGACACAATATGTGAATCTTATTATTATTGTCTTAGGTTAATAAAAAGATTTCCCATTCCAAAAAACACATGTTAAATACTTGTACAACTAATAAACAGCTCTGTTTTATAGTGTTTTCCTAACTCATGATGTCTTAATATAGAGGGTGACATTTTCATAAGCTGGTTAATAGAACCAGTATGTTGAAGATTGAAATCACTTATCCTAGGAGCATGTTTAATTCATTTCACTTTTAAATTGTTTTATCTCTTCGAAAGAGTACTACATTTTGCAGCCACATTAATGTGCCTCAGTTTCTTCCACAGTAAGCTCTTTTTGTATTAGGTTTAGTAGAGAATCTTGAAAGGGGTATACCTGGACACCTTTAAGGACCTTTTGAAACATGGACTTGGCCAGGAATTATTAGGGTATTTTATAAGATTCACAGTTCAGATGGTGATTTATTTTCTCCCAAAGAGCCAAATTAAGATTGTCAACTGGATCCAAATCCCTGCTTTCATTTGAAAGCATATTATATCCGCATTATCGTTTTGAAAAATATATGCACTTATTTTCTACTTTGATCTTCAGCAGACATACTGTCAGTGATAATGACTGCTTGGATAAAGCAAAAAATTTGGGTGGGGGAATGTGTTGATGATGCTTTGTTTTGTTTTACCTTGACTGGCAGAGGTAATGGCAGGATATTTTTAATATTTCTCAATGATTTTTCTTTTTTTAACGTTAAGCTTCAGATTCCAGATTTTAGATTTGGAGGATTGATTTGGCATTTTCCTTTTCTCTAAATTGAGAGAGATATTAATCGTTCCATTTTTGAAGAGTGTTAACGAAAATTAGGATTGAAAATATTAGATAACACCTGGGTTCTCTAGCCTGGTTCAAATAGAGAGATGGAAATAGGTCTTCAGTTGAAACTTGCCTAATAAAAGGGAAAAGTGGGGTAGTGTCCAGATCTTTTCACACAAGAGGCTGTAAGTTCTCAAGATTCATATTTCAACTGTTTTCAACTATTTAACCCAACTTTTTCTTGCTTTTGTATGATAAAGTTTGTCATAGTTTTATTTAATTTTAACATATACTGGGAGATAATTTTCTTCTCCTTTTCTCAAAGCAAAAAGCCAGAGATAACAGAGCTGCTTTACGCATTAATAAAGTACAGATGTCAAATGATTCCATGAAAAGGCAGCAACAGCAAGACAGCATCGATCCCAGCTCTCGTATTGATTCAGATCTTTTTAAAGATCCACTAAAGCAAAGAGAATCAGAACATGAACAGGAATGGAAATTCAGACAGGTGTGTGTTTCTGTTTCTTTAAGAATTGGCTTTTTAGGACTTCCCTAGTGGTGCAGTGGTTAAGAATCCGCCTGCCAGTGCAGGGGACATGGGTTCAAGCCCTGGTCCGGGAAGATCCCACATGCCATGGAGCAACTAAGTCCATGCACCACAACTACTGAGACTGCACTCTAGAGCCCACGAGCCACAACTACTGAGCCCGCGTGCCGCAACTACTGAAGCCCATGTGCCTAGAGCCCGTGCTCCGCAACAAGAGAAGCCACCGCAGTGAGAAGCCCGCGCACCGCAACAAAGAGTAGCCCCCGCTCACCGCAACTAGAGAAAGCCCACCCAGCAACGAAGACCCAACGCGGCCAAAAATAAAAAGATAAATTAATTAATTAATTAATTTAAAAAAAAAGAATTTGCTTTTTAAAATTGAATTTTTGCTTTTTGAGAAAAGAGCTATTTATGATATAGTTTCAGCTGTAGTTCTGACTAGAATATAAAAATTTGATTTAAAATAGACTTTCCTTTCTCAATAAAATATATTTAAGTTGATTTGGGGAAATTTTAGTAAATATTATAAACAATATTGCCGTAGACATTCGGTATACTCTGATGAATGATAGTCTCTCCTCCTGAGGAATTTATAATAGGGGAGCCATCTGGAAACTGACGACGTCAAACAAATTTTCTGTTGCTGTTCCCCCCTGCCCTGCGACAGCTGTATTCTTCCTTAGCCACATGACTGTGTTTTCTTTCCTGTTTCAACAGCAAATGCGCCAGAAAAGCAAGCAGCAGGCGAAAATGGAAGCCACCCAGAAGCTGGAGCAGGTGAAGAGCGAACAGCAGCAGCAGCAGCAGCAGCAGCAGCAGCTCGGCGCTCAGCCTCCTCCGGGGCAGCCCGGCCCAGACGCGCCCAGCGCGGGGGTCCACAGCCCCGGGACCCCGCAGCCTGGCCCTGCAAGCGTGTCTCCTGCACAGCCCTTCCCTAAGGACCTGTTTGCAAAGCCGCTGCCCGGCACCCCTGCTGCCGCGCCACCAGATGACGTGTTTGTGAAACCACAGGCGCCACCTCCTCCTCCGGCGCCGTCCCGGATCTCCGTCCCGGAGAGTCTGTCGCAGGCTCAGGCTTCTCAGCCGCCTTCCCCACAGATGTTTTCCCCCGGACCTTCTAACTCCCGGCCGCCATCTCCAGTGGATCCTTATGCGAAAATGGTTGGTACCCCAAGACCACCTCCTGGCGGCCATGGTTTTTCCAGAAGAAATTCTGCACTGGTGGAAAACTGTGCACCTTTATCATCCGTATCGAGGCCCACTCAAATGAGCGAGACAACAGCAAACAGGCCGTCCCCAGTCAGAGATTTATGTTCTTCCTCCGCAGCAAGTAGTGACCCCTATGCAAAGCCTCCAGACACACCTAGGCCTGTGATGACAGATCCGTTTCCCAAACCCTTAGGCCTGCCCCGGTCACCTGTAGTTTCTGAACAAACTGCAAAAGGTCCTCTAGCGTCTGGAACCAGTGACCACTTTACTAAACCATCTCCTAGGGCAGACGCGTTTCAAAGACAACGGATACCTGATCCATACGCTCGACCCTTGTTGACACCTGCACCTCTTGATAGTGGTCCCGGACCTTTTAAAGCTCCAATGCAGCCGCCCCCATCCTCCCAGGACCCTTATGGATCAGTGTCACAGGCACCAAGGCGATTGTCTGTCGACCCTTATGAAAGGCCTGCTTTGACACCACGACCTGTAGATAACTTTTCTCATAACCAGTCAAGTGATCCATATAGCCAGCCTCCCCTCACCCCACATCCGGCAATGAATGAATCTTTTGCTCATCCTTCAAGGGCTTTTTCCCAGCCTGGAGCCATATCAAGGCCAACATCTCAGGACCCATATTCCCAACCTCCAGGAACTCCACGACCTGTTGTAGATTCCTATTCCCAACCCCCAGGAACATCTCGCTCCAATCCAGACCCCTATTCTCAACCTCCTGGAACTCCCCGGCCCACCACCATTGATGCGTATAGTCAGCAGGCACCGACCCCAAGGCCGTCTGCGCAAGCAGACTTGTTTGTTGCATCTGCAGCTAATCAGAGACGCTCTGATCCACGGGCTCACCCTCCTGGAACGCCGAGACCTGGAATTTCTGTTCCTTACTCCCAACCACCAGCAATACCAAGGCCAAGGATTTCAGAGGGTTTTACTAGGTCCTCAATGACAAGACCAGTCCTCATGCCAAATCAGGATCCTTTCCTGCAGGCAGCACAAAATCGAGGAGCAGCCTTACCTGGCCCTTTGGTAAGGCCACCTGATGCGTGTTCCCAAACACCCAGGCCACCTGGACCTGGTCTTTCAGACGCTTTTAGCCGTGTCTCCCCATCTGCCCCTCGTGACCCCTATGATCAGCCTCCCATGACTCCGAGATCTCAGTCTGACTCTTTCGGAACAAGTCAGGTTGCCCATGATGTCGCTGATCAGCCACGGCCTAGATCAGAGGGGAGTTTCAGTGCACCTTCCAACTCACCCATGAATTCTCAAGGCCAGCAGTTCTCTGGTGTGTCCCAGCTTCCCGGACCTGTACCGACCTCAGGAGTCACCGATACACAGAGCACTGTAAACATGTCTCAAGCAGATACAGAGAAATTGAGACAGGTAAACAGGTTGAATGTTCTCAGATGTTTTAAATGTATTATTTGAGAAAGCTATTCATTTTATCGAATGGAGTAATTTATATACAGCCGTTAAAGTCGATCTTTTCTGTAGAATTTGTCATACTGCAAAGAAGAAAAATGAAATCGGTAAAATCAACACTGATGAATTGGACTTATTCTTTTATCTAATTTCAATTTTCATGAGTTGGTAGGGGAATTCTTAAATACGAAAGGTTCAGTTTTGTGATAGTTGTATGGCAAGGAAAAGGACCCAAATCATCACTTTATTTTTTATAACCGATTGAATATTTAAGTGTTAACTAGTGTTTTATCATACTTTGAAATATTACAATATTTTAAACATTACCAAAGTCAAGCATCCGAAGCATTGAGACTTAAAAAGCCATTACTTTTTAAAAAGTCCCGGTCATTTTTTGTTTCTTTTCATTCAGCGACAGAAGTTACGTGAAATCATCCTCCAGCAGCAACAGCAGAAGAAGCTGGCAGGTCGACAGGAGAAAGGGTCACAGGACCCAGGAGCAGTGCCGCATCCGGGGCCCCTGCAGCACTGGCAGCCGGAGAGCGTCAGCCGGGCTTTTACTAGGCCTCCACCCCCCTATCCTGGGAGCATCAGCTCTCCCGTTGGCCCTCCTCTAGGACCTAGATACGCTGTTTTCCCAAAAGATCCGCGTGGACCCTATACTCCTGATGTTACTGGTATGGGGATGAGACCTCATGGATTCAGGTAATGCTGTTAGTTTCATGCCAGATTTAAATTGCTAATAGAAGGGAATGCACAACTGAAATTATTTTGTTTTGGACCATTTTTTAATTGTAGTATAGTTAATTTACAATGTTGTGTTAGTTTCAGGTGTACAGCAAAGGGATTCACTGTCTTTTTAATATATATATTATATATATATTAATATATATTATATATTATATATTATATTTATAATAATATATATTATATATAATATATGTATATACACGTATGTATATATATTCTTTGAAATTACTCTTAATCAAGAAGTTTATGCTGTTTTTTACTTTTTCATCCCTTTGAGATATGATCAACATTATTTTTCACTAATGAGAGGTCGTGGGTTTTTCTTTAAACCCCTCAGTACTCAACAGAGTGTAAAAGCACTCCCTTTGTCATCAAATATTGACTGTACTAGCCTTACGTCACAGCCACAGCAATGTAGTTTATCCTACCAGTCAAACCTTTAAAATGTAACTGCCATATTCCTTCAAAGCCTCCCGTGATGTGATGAGTGAGAATTATTCTCTCCTCAGATTTTTCATTTTAATTTACATGATAAATATTTGTGGAAATTTCCAAATTGAAAGGATGTTTTCCTGTAGGAATTTTTTGTGATGAGTGGTTTCCATCTTTGAAGTGGCTAGTAGAACAATCAAAGCCAAATGTAGGCCTGAGTTATAATAAGGTATTATATTATTATAATATAATAATATTTCTTTAACATATGCTTTTCATTTTATCAGATATAGTTTTTAGTCTAATACCTACCTCCATGTTAAAGTCTTACCCTTGTTTTCCTTTTTTCTTTCTCCTCACTTTTGCCTGTTGCTCTGTTTTATATTTATTTGTAAATTGCCTTTAGTTTTTTTCTAGAATGAGGTACAATATAAATAAAAGTATTTCTATAATTTATTCATTTACTAAATCTTTGCAGATAATGCCTATCATTCTTTGTCTTACTACCCCCAGTCCTCATTCCTTTCAAGCAAATAATAGGTTAACCTGTCCAGTCATCATGCCTTTGTTTTCTCATGTGCAAAGGCCTATAAAGTCTCTCTAGTACAATTCATTAGACCTCCTACCTTCATTCAAGCATTCCCCCCAAATCAGCTTCCTCCGTATCATAGCCTCCCTAAATATAGAAAAAAGAAATGGACTCCTTTGCAACTCCAGTAGTATATGCTGATTTCTAAGCAACTGATTCCACCTGCGTGGTGGCTTTGCTTTGTCTTTGTTATCTGTTAGATCATATGCCTTTAGAGCTCGGATATGGTATTTATTATAGGGTACTTGGCAAAAATTTACTTGCATGTAGATACTTTATAAGTAGTTGCTAATGGTGATAATTTTATTTTTGCTAAGTCATTGTATTTGGCAACATTAATTTTGTATCTGCGTTTAATCTAAAACTTTTCCTTTTTATCAACCTAACTCTAAATTCAGCATAATACTTTATATTGACCCTATGCTCTTTTAATGTCTTCTTTTAGATTTGGATTTCCAGGAGGTAGTCACGGTACCTTGTCAAGTCAGGAACGCTTCCTTGTACCTGCTCAACAAATACAAGGATCTGGAGTTCCTCCACAGCTGAGAAGATCTATGTCTGTAGATATGCCCAGGCCTTTAAATAACTCACAAGCGAATAATCCAGGTGGACTTCCTCCACATTTTCCACCACAGAGCCTGTCAGTTCAACAGCATAACATACTGGGCCAAGCATTTATTGAATTGAGGCACAGGACCCCTGATGGAAGGCCTCGGATGCCCTTCCCCGCTTCTCCTGGCAACGTTATAGAGGCACCTTCTCATCCAAGACATGGAAACTTCATTCCCCGGCCAGACTTTCCAGGCCCTAGGCACACAGACCCCATGAGACGGCCTTCCCAAGGTCTCCCTCATCAGCTGCCTGTGCATCCAAACTTGGAACAAGTGCCACCATCTCAGCAAGAGCAAAGACACCCTGTGCATTCATCTTCTGTGGTCATGAGGTCTCTGAGCCACCCCTTAGGGGGTGAGTTTGCAGAGGCCCCTTTGTCAACATCTACACCAGCTGAAACAACACCTGATAATTTACAGATAACCACCCCGTCTTCTGGTGGTCTCGAAGAGAAGCTTGATTCTGATGACCCATCTGTCAAAGAACTAGATGTTAAAGACCTCGAGGGGGTTGAAGTCAAAGACTTAGATGATGAAGATCTTGAAAATTTAAATCTAGATACAGAGGATGGCAAGGGAGATGAATTGGATACTTTAGGTAATTTGGAAACTAATGATCCCAACCTGGATGACCTCTTAAGGTCAGGAGAATTTGATATCATTGCCTATACAGATCCAGAACTTGACCTGGGAGATAAGAAAAGCATGTTTAACGAGGAACTAGACCTTAATGTTCCAATTGATGATAAGTTAGATAATCAGTGTGTATCTGTTGAACCCCCAAAAAAGGAGCAAGATGACAAAAGTATGGTTCCTTCTGATAAACATTCTCCTTGGAAAAAAGCCGCTGTCAGCAGTGAGATTAAAACAGAAGTACTGTCTCCAGATTCTAAAGGGGAAACCAAATGTGAAAGTGAGAAAAGTGATGAGGGTAAAGATGCCGTTGACGCCCCCTGCCCACAGGCCCCTGCTCATGCAGACGCGAATGATGGGGAACAGGCTTCTTTGCAGTCCTGTGATGCAGATCTACTTGAGAAAAGAACTAATCGAGAAACGGCTGGCTCCAACACTAGTGTTCGTGGGTCCACTCAGCTGCCTGCTGAAGATGTGATAAACTCTTGCAGCATACCTGGATCAACTCCAGTTCTCTCAAGTTTACTTGCTAATGAAAAATCTGATAATTCAGACGTTAGGCCGTTGGGGTCTCCACCACCAACTTTGCCAGCCTCACCATCCAGTCACGTGTCAAGTTTGCCTCCCCCTCTAATGACACCGCCTGGTCATGCTTTGGATAATACCTTGAGTTCTAATGTGACAGTAGTCCCTAGATTAAACCATACTTTCCCTCAGGGTGTGCAGGTGAGTCCAGGATTCATTCAGGGTCAGCCAACAGTGCATCGCAGTTTTGGAACAGGAAAGCCCGTGAATCAGACTGTACCTCTGACAAGCCCGTCTGCGGCCAGTGGCATGTCTGGGCCCCAGCAGCTGATGGTCCCTCAGACGGCCACCCAGCAGAATAGAGAGAGGCCCCTCCTTCTGGAGGAGCAGCCTCTACTTCTGCAGGACCTTTTGGATCAAGAGAGACAAGAACAGCAACAGCAAAGACAGATGCAAGCCATGATCCGTCAGCGGTCTGAACCGTTCTTCCCGAATATCGGTAGGAATTCCTCAGAGTTTCAGAAATAATTACTGTGGGCATGGGGTGGGATGCGGTGTGCTTACAAGATTTGTGTATTAAATTACATGTGGACTAGAGCACTGAGGGCCGTCTTTCTGTTCCTCCTTCAGCTTTGAAATGAACGTGATTAAGAGTTTTAGATTCCTCCCAGGTTCATCAGGAGATTCAAAACTCTGAGTTTCAGACTTTCTCAAGTCTGTCTTTTATGGGATTGTTTAATAGAAATAAATCTTTTTTAGTTCCTGCCTTCTAACCATTATTACCATGTATTTTCAGAGTCACTGAAAGGTGAATTTAAAGGAACTGTGCTAGGAGTAAACTTCTTACTGTCCTATTATGCACAATGAATGCTTGGCATTTTTTTTTGGTTATATGAAGCTCTTTAACTTACTTCCAGTAGTTTACTAATTTGGGGAACGCCCCCCTCCCAATAGAACAGCAATGCAGTAAAAATACCTGAGTGCCTCTAAGAGAAAGAATTAGCAGTCAAAGGACATGTGTCCAAGGAATGCTTTCTTCTAAACAGTAAAACTGACCTTCTGTCCTTCGTACATTACCAATTCCATCATATTGGTCCATTTCTTTTTTATTTATATGCAATGAGGTCTTTTGTCAGTAGCCTATGTTTCTTGTAAGAAATTGATACATTTTTCTCATAAAGAGTAATAACCAATTTAGTGGAATTCCTTAGTATTGGTAATAACTGCAAATTCTCATTCATGGTGGAACATTACTAAAGAAGCAATTCTGCTTAGAATTGTGAAAGTTTGGATGAAAGGAATTGCATTGCTTTAGATTACTGGTACAATCGCTCTCATATTTGACAAGCACCTTGTTTTGATTCTTGCAGTACTAACGTATTAAAAGTGTGGGTCACTTAGATGGGATTAAATTCAGGATGAGGTTCTTGCCATCTCATAATTCCTTCCTTACCTGGTATAGAGACCTACAATAGTGATGATTAAACAGTGAGGACTAAGAGTCTGTAAGTTACATCATGTTTGTGATAGTTATGTTACCTTTTAGTGTCACTTGAACCAAATACTATGAAATAATAACTTTAAAATATATTTCTTCTTTAGATTTTGATGCAATTACAGATCCTATAATGAAAGCCAAAATGGTGGCCCTTAAAGGCATAAATAAAGTAATGGCACAAAACAATATGGGCATGCCACCAATGGTTATGAACAGGTAGGTGAAGATATTTCTCATTCTTACTGTGCATCAAGAAGTGCATGAAATTATTACTGGTTACTAGAAGGAGCATAGTAACTCAAAACTTGTATTCTAGGAATGAACAATAAATATTTCAATTGGTTGTGATGTCAGCTGAATATGATCAAATGCAAAATGCTGTACAAATGTAAAGATTAAATTTCCATTCGTTTCAGGGTAAACATAATAAAACATCATAGAATGGTTTGAAAGATTGACTTGATTAAGCAGGAAATCCAGAGTATTTAAGTGTATGCCTGTTTAAATACCTTTAGACTAGTTAATGCTAACCAAAAGCTGCATGGGACAGAGTTCCTTCATCCTGAATAGGCGAGGGTGAGAGGATAAGCAGGAAAATAGAAGTTAAACTGTTCTGTGCTGAGAACAAAAGATAGTTTATTTCAGCCTGTGACTATTTTTTATTCCATCAGAGGATGTTTGAAAGTTAGCATTTGGAAACTTTTATAAGCCTTTTCACTATTAGCAGAAAAAATGGAAAATTATACATTAGAGAAAGATTATGAGTTATTTGAGTATCTGAATTTCTGAAATTAGGTATTTACACCCCCTAAGGGGTATTAAATAACCACAGGTAGTGTTTCTTAAGTTTTGCTCATGGACCATCATCAGAATTATGTGGTAGTTTTTTAAAAAAATGCAGGTTCATTTACTCAACCGCAAACCTACTGAATCAGAATATCTGGAGATGGTGCTTGTATGTCTGTAGTTTTAGTGAGCGCCATGGGCAATTCTTACGCATATTGCCGTTTGAGAACCTCTTTCGATAGAGTAGGCATAGAGCCGCAGTGTAGCTTAATTATCTTGTTGAATGTGGATGATTATGGAATTGAATATGAAATCTACATGAATTTATGATAAACATGATCTTTCAAATAAATTGGGACTCCTTAAAGGTGCTTTGTTGAGATACTTTGGAAATGGTTAAGAAGCATTTTTTTGGTTTGTTTTTGTTTTTTAAATTAATTTATTTATGTCTGCGTCACGTCTTTGTTGCTGCGCGTGGGCTTTCTCTAGTTGCGGCGAGTGAGGGCTACTCTTCGTTGCGGTGCGCAGGCTTCTCATTGTGGTGGCTTCTCTTGTTGCAGAGCACGGGCTCTAGGCACGCGGGCTCAGTAGTTGTGGCTCGCCGGCTATAGAGCGCAGGCTCAGTAGTTGTGGCGTACGGGCTTAGTTGCTCTGCGGCATTGGGATCTTCCTGGACCAGGGATGGAACCCATGTCCCCTGCATTGGCAGGCGGATTCTTTTTTTTAAACTATATTGTCTTTTCTTAAGTTATTTATTTATTTTTTTTAAACTTTGGGTTTATTTATTTTATTTATTTATGGCTGTGTTGGGTCTTCGTTTCTGTGCGAGGGCTTTCTCTAGTTGTGGCAAGTGGGGGCCACTCTTCATCGCAGAGCGTGGGCCTCTCACTATCCTGGCCTCTCTTGTTGCGGAGCACAGGCTCCAGATGCGCAGGCTCAGTAATTGTGGCTCACGGGCCTAGTTTCTCCACGGCATGTGGGATCTTCCCAGACCAGGGCTCAAACCCGTGTCCCCTGCATTGGCAGGCAGATTCTCAACCACTGCGCCACCAGGGAATTCCAAGAAGCATTGTTGAGATCAAAGAAGAGAGTGTAGTTTCTAATGATTTTCATTATTTTATTATTATTTTTTTAAAACACATTTGATATGTTTCTTAATCTGTTGCAGCTATTAACCTTAGCGATGTTCAAATTGACCATTCTTGGCCAGTGAGAGCTTATTCTGGAAGGCTCCTCAGTTTTTTTTTTTTAATTAATTATTTATTTATTATTTTTTTTTGGCTGCACTGGGTCTTCATTGCTGCGTACAGGCTTTCTCTAGTTGCGGTGAGCGGGGGCTGCTCTTGGTTGTGGTGCACAGGCTTCTCATTGCGGTGGCTTCTCTTGTTGCAGAGCACAGGCTCTAGGTGCGCGGGCTTCAGTAGTTGTGGCACGTGGGCTTCAGTAGTTGTGGCTTGTGGGCTCTAGAATGCAGACTCAGTAGTTGTGGCACACAGGCTTAGTTGCTCCACGGCGTGTGAGACCTTCCTGGACCAGGGTTTGAACCTGTGTCGCCTGCACTGGCAGGTGGGTTCTCAACCACTGCACCACCAGGGAAGTCCCGGTTTTCATTATTGCACAACGTCTGTTAACACTATTTCTGTGTCACAGGCCTTCTTAACTTTTTTATGTCGTGAACTTTTTTGACATCCCAGTGAAGCCTGAACTCCTCAGAATATTTTAATGCAAAACCAAAAACATTGGTTTTACAGAGGAAATCAATTATATTTGAAATATAGTTAAATATAAAAGTTACAGCATATGGTGCTTCTCTAATGCATTAATAAATTTGGCAGTAGGTCTAATAACTACCATAATTTCAAAATAGTGATGAACTTAAATGACCAATTAGGTATGTGCAACAACTTTTGCTATGAAAATGATGTGAGTTCTCTTGGTGCAAAGTCACAGTACTGTCGATAATATTGTAGTTTGCTGCGCATAGTCAAAACAGAAGGAAATGCTAAATTTAATTCTGTACGTACTTTAAAATATGGACCTGATAATCAGAACCCCTGCTCCTTCAGCATCATGTCTATATCACTCAGGTACACTGATCTTAGTCATCAGGTGTGTTGTTAGTCCTTCTGCTGAGCACTTTGAAGAAGTAGAGGTGATGGCCCTTCCTTCAGGTGGTGTCATAAGTTGACTGAGGGTGATAGACAGTGAGTGCTTTTGGGATTATGAGATTATTCCACACCAGGGCTGTAGTGGAGCCAGGGGGTAACAGATGAATCAAAAAGCTGAGTAAAAATATTAAAAAGCATATGTTCCAAATTCTGATAGTACTCAGATATTAAGGTACAGTGTTTGATAAATAATTTGCAAAATATAATCTTGTTATGTTGACGCATTTGGTAATTCTAGGGGCAGTGTTTTCATCAAAGCAGTAATGTTTCTGTGAAGTTTTT
This sequence comes from Balaenoptera acutorostrata, assembly GCF_949987535.1. NCBI lineage: Eukaryota > Metazoa > Chordata > Mammalia > Artiodactyla > Balaenopteridae > Balaenoptera > Balaenoptera acutorostrata. The sequence continues at coordinate 5,370,680 of NC_080070.1, forward strand.
AATTAGAGTAAGTAACGTTTTGCCAGATATTTTGAACCATACAGACTTTTTCTTGGTCAGTGACCAGCTTTTGGTTTGCTTTAACATTTAGATATAAAAATGTATGAAACTTTTTTCTTTTTTATTGATTTATTTTTTTCACATCTTTATTGGAGTATAAATGCTTTACAGTATTGTATTAGTTTCTGCTGTACAACAAAGTGAATCAGCCATATGCATACATATATCCCCATATCCCCTCCTCTTGAGCCTCCCTCCCACCCTCCCTATCCCACCCCTCTAGGTCGTCACAAATCACCGAGCTGATCTCCCTGTGCTATGCAGCTGCTTCCCACTAGCCATCCATTTTAAAAAATGTATGAAGTCAGAATCGCCATCATCAAAAAATCTAGAAACAATAAATGCTGGAGAGGGTGTGGAGAAAAGGGAACACTCTTACACTGTTGGTGGGAATGTAAATTGATACAGCCACTATGGAGAACAGTATGGAGGTTCCTTAAAAAACTAAAAATAGAACTACCATATGACCCAGCAATCCCACTACTGGGCATATACCCTGAGAAAACCATAATTCAAAAGGAGTCATGTACCAAAATGTTCATTGCAGCTCTATTTACAGTAGCCAGGACATGGAAGCAACCTAAGTGCCCATCGACAGATGAATGGATAAAGAAGATGTGGCACATATATACAATGGAATATTACTCAGCCATAAAAAGAAACGAAATTGAGTTATTTGTAGTGAGGTGGATGGACCTAGAGTCTGTCATACAGAGTGAAATAAGTCAGAAAGAGAAAAACAAATACCGTATGCTAACACATATATATGGAATCTAAGGGGAAAAAAAAAAGGTCATGAGGAACCTAGGGGTAAGACAGGAATAAAGACACAGACGTAGAGAATGGACTTGAGGACACGGGGAGGGGGAAGGGTAAGCTGGGACAAAGTGAGAGAGTGGCGTGGACATATATACACTACCAAATGTAAAATAGATAGCTAGTGGGAAGCAGCCGCATAGCACAGGGAGATCAGCTCGGTGCTTTGTGACCACCTAGAGGGGTGGGATAGGGAGGGTGGGAGGGAGGGAGATGCAAGAGGGAAGAGATATGGGAACATATGTATATGTGTAACTGATTCACTTTGTTATAAAGCAGAAACTAACACACCATTGTAAAGCAATTATACTCCAAAAAGCTGTTTAAAAAAAGATGTATGAAACTTCTTAACTGAGATACATCTTTTGTTTTAGGATACAAGAATTTTTTGTAAGCTACCAACTATTTTTAAATGAAGATTGGAACAAATAGTTTTAGTACATAAATTCTAAGAAAATTGTCTTCCTGGTATCTTTCATCTAAAAGGCTTGAATTAACTTTGAGGTACAATGAGACGTAAAACCGCGTGGAGCCCCTGGGACAGCCTCATTGGCATCGCCGCCCCACTCGTCACTGTGGGGAAAGTCACTTAATCTCTCTGAATCTTCCTCTTCATCCAAAGTAAAATGAGGGTAGTAAGAATCCACACTTCACAGAATTGTGTAGTGAGGTTGGGATACCAAAAAACAGGGCTTTAGTAAATGTTTTTGATGAGGAAGACACTGCCATTACTCTTTCTTCCCTGGAAGATAAAATTGTTAAGCACTTAAAAAATAATGTTAGTTCCAAATGCTTATCATTTGATGCTTAGTACTTCCTTTTCACAGGTTCCCCTTTATGGGCCAGTCGGTGACTGGAACACAGACTGGTGATGGCCAGACTCTCCTTCCACAGGCAGTTACTCAGGTACTGCTGCTTGTAACTAGTCGCTTAAGAATGCACGTTTTCCTGTGTCTCTCGCTCTTCTTTATGGTGAGGCCTCTTCCAAAAAATAGTAGAAGTCCTAGAACACTGCCAGGATGTACCAGTATTATCGGCTCAGTAGAAATAAAGACATTTTATTATTTTTTAAGGGAAAGACAAAGTTTAAAAATTGACAATTTCTGAAAAGGATCCATATATTTAAGGGTAGAAGGTCACTTGGAGGGAAGCCAAATGCTTAGGGTTTGGGGGTTTGCTTTTATTTACTTTCAACTCCACAGAGATATTTTCATGTCCTGCATTTTAGAATTCATTCATTACATTTAAATGTAAAACTGCTATAAAATGTAGAAAATAATGATTATAATCATTTTATTTAGCTACAGATAGTCATGTTCTACAGTTTATTCCTTGGAATAATTTAGTTTTTGAAATATTTACTGTTCACAATAATCGGCTTTAAAAAGTGTAAATATTTAAATATTTAGTGTCAAGCAATATCCAGGAAAGTAGAACTGCTCATTTCATACTGTGTTTTCTTCTTTTTTTTTTTTTTCTCAAATATCTGCCTGGGTGGGGGGAAGAAAGAGAGAAAGCTACCTGTTTTCTTTATGTCTTTTTGGCACTTTCTTTTTTGCCCTGCCAGTTAACACTTCAGATTTATTATGCTGATAATTATATTCTTTTGATTAAAAAAGAGAGACCATCTGACACAGTGGAAAAAGCATAGGCTTCACAGCTGAGTTTTAAAATAATCTGAGTTCCCCTATGAGTTTATTGTGCAACTTTGGGCAAATTTTTTAACTTCTGTTTCCTGATCTGTTAAATGTTACACCACCTGCTTTGCAGTATTATATGGTTTACATGTAGTGCATTCTGGGTGCTGGTATCATTTTTAGTCATTACCTTGCATACAGCTCATATCTAACAGAATTTGTGACAACTCGGTAAATGCTTTTTCAAAGTTAATTCTATTTATCAGACTTGCCAGGGAATTGTGAGATGATGACTGTTTGGTCTCCCTGGAAAATATAAGACATTTAATGAGAAAATAAGAGTAACTTTTTAAATTAGTATATATTTGTTTTATTATTTGTGTCTGTTAGATATATTGGTTTTTGTTCATAAATAACTTTGTGTTGTGGAGTGGAATTTAGTAAATCTGGAACCCATGTTTCAGTCTTAGTTGCAGAAGAAACCAGGTAGATTTCATCAAAAAGTGGGGTTTTACATGGATCTTTAGCTAAGTATAATACGAACACTATTTGATTTGCCCTACATTATATTTCTGATGAATAACCCCTTACTTCAAACATAATTGTTTTTCAACTGAAATCTAGCAAATATAACAGTTCAGAGATAGTTTAAAATGTTCAGAAATTAGGTTGTCACCACAAAATTCATTCTACTTTTTATAAAAATAAAAGTTTTAAAGATGTCATAAGAAATTAAAGTTCTTCTCTCTTTCCATTTCTTTTTTTCCTTTTTCATTTTTTTAAAGTTTTTTTCCCCTTGAACTGAAATGTGGAATAAACCTATTTGTAAATTTTACTTATTTTAGGATGGCAGTATAACACATCAGATTTCTAGGCCTAATCCTCCAAATTTTGGTCCAGGCTTTGTCAGTAAGTATAAATCTAATTAGTTACCTGTTCTCTGGGGATTGCTTGTTTGCACTATATTTGTGTTCTTTTAAAATCTTGGAGTTAGTTTAGGTGTGTTATTTTAAGTCGAAGTGCCCTCATCTTTTATTAAACATCACTGCCCTATTAGGCATCTTTTCCTCAAGGCATGTATTTCATTGCTTTTTTTTCTGTGCATGAATAATTATGGTTAGAGGTAAATATTTTAATACAGAAAAATCATCTTCCCCATTCTCTTCAGTGTTGCTGCTGTTTTTGTATATAGATTGGGCACTTTACAATCTGTAGAATTAAACCACTTCTTTTCTAATGACTGTCTGCCTAAGTGACCAGGACACTAAATGGGAACAACAAAGGGAAGGATAAGCTGGGTTAGCAGCATGGTGTGAAGTCAAGGATGCAGGATGCCATTGATCCTTTCTGGTTACTTTCAGGGGTCCCAAGGTGGTTCAGGATAGCGTTTAAAGTTCTCCCCAAACTGAACCTTTCTGAAATCTTCAGACTGTTTAGCTAACTTTTTTTTCACCATTATTTTTCATTTTGCTCACCTCTGCTCTCCTGGTTCCAGAAACCAGAAAGGCTTTCCTTGCGGTAGGTCTCATTCTACCAGAAGCAGAACTTCTGAAATCTTGTGAAAAAGCCTGTTCTGAAAAATGCCCTTCAAATTTAGTAGACTAGATTTCAAGTTCATACATGTACTGGAACTTCTGGGTTTAAGAACAAACCCAAAGTCTGACCTTTTGAAATTACCCCTGCACTAATTATTATAATTTGCATACATATTTGCATTAAAAACAAGTAAACAGCTGTAACCAACTGGCTTTTTCTGGCTTTATTGCGCCCATTGGCTTTGGTTGGATTCTTATTGTATGACGATATTCTGTTATCATTGATGTAATTTTTCAGCTAATGTCCTTCTTGGAATTGTATTTATTTATTTCTTTGTCTTAAAGTGAGTCAAAAAGGTATGTTCTGAATTTCACAACCATAAGGTGACTTTTTTTTCTTTGAACTTGGCATCAGTGAAGTAAAGTGCCCTTAAAGAATTAAGAAGGAATATTGCTACAAGATGAAGAGATACAACTATTTGGGGAGATACTAATGACAGTCATACAAGTAGAGAAGATTTTACTTGATTAATGGCTTATTTATAGACATATAAATGACAAAATTCATAAAAATTACCAATGTTTTTAACTTACGGATTTCCTCTATAAAACAGACTTCATTTTGGTCCTTTCTAAAACTTTCTAGGTTCCCTCCGTCATAGTTTAGGACATATTTTCACCATTTAGAAATAGGGGAAACCCATAAACTTAGGAAAATTAGCATGGGAAATGATACCTAATCCATGCTCTGGACCTTAATAGGATATGTCTTACTTTGTCTCTTCAAAATCTGTAAAGTTGAATTAATCAAATACAAATATAGTTCAATATATAGTTTGGCTTATGGGTTAGAGAATTTGATAGTTTAGTAGATAAAAAGTGTTCCATTAGATAAATCTTTTGCTTTTCAAAGATTGGGTTTATAATATTTATAAGTATGAAGTTGGCCTGTGTCCTAAGAACATGCATTCTTTGGTTTTCTTAAATATTTTTCTAAAATCTTCTACTTTATATAGTTATTTACTACTGTGTTTTCAAAATATCTATTACAAGGTCATGATGAAAATGTTTCCTTACAAAATGGATTTGTGCAACTTATATTGGACTCCTTAGAAAATTAACACAGGTGAATTTTAATTTTTTTCCTCAGATGATTCACAACGTAAACAGTATGAAGAATGGCTTCAGGAGACCCAGCAGCTTCTTCAGATGCAGCAGAAATATCTTGAAGAACAAATCGGTGCACACAGGAAATCCAAGAAGGCCCTTTCAGCTAAACAACGTACCGCCAAGAAAGCTGGGCGTGAGTTTCCAGAAGAGGATGCAGAGCAGCTCAAGCACGTCACTGAGCAGCAAAGCATGGTTCAGAAGCAGCTAGAACAGGTAGTAAATGGGTTCGCGAAATAGAAACAGTTGTTCACGCATAGAATGTTTGGGTCTGTCGTCGATCAGTGATAAAGGGTCTCGACTGGTGTTAACTGGCACACAGAAGTGCGCTGTCAAAAGTGACGGCTCTGAGACCTCTTACTGACTGAAGACATAGCCCCTGTCCTTGCCCCGGAGTCGCGGTCACACAGCACATACTTTCAGTAAGCGCCACTGACGAGGTAAGTTCTCATAATCCTGACCTAGAAGAACTGTTTTCATACTGGTTTAGCTAATATAGCTGGGGAAATTCAGTTACTTTCCCTGTTCTGAGAAATCACTGTGCAGAGTCTTAGCTTTCCTGAGGACAGCTCATGGGGAGATGGTAGGCTTTTCTACTTGGAGTTGACCGTTGCTTTGCCATGTCCTTCGGTTCCCTAGTTTCCAATGGAATTTCAGATAGCGCATTTGAATCATTCTGGTGGGGGTTTTTTTTTGTTTGTTTTTTTCCCCCCATAGTATGTTTTTATTAATATTCCTTCTCAATATCATTTTGGTCTTAAAGTACATTGGTGTATCTTATGTAAAGGACTCATTCCTGAAAAATGAGATCATTTTGCTGTTACCTTCCATTATGAACCTGATGTTTCTGAAAATGCTCATACTGAAATATCAGTTATACTCAAGAAGAAGTAAAATTTAAAATTTTTATTTAGTGTCCAAAATGTATTAAGTGGCCACTCTTAGGTATTTACTCAAATGAATTAAAAACTTAGGTTCACACACAAACCTCTACACAAATATTGACTGCATCTCTTAACACACTCACCAAAAACTGGGAACCCCTGGACTGTCCTTCAGTATCTTGACTGTGGTTATGGCCACACTAATCTCCACCCATGTTAAAGTTCCTAGAATTGTACACCAAAAAAGGTCAATCTTGCTTTTGATTGTCAATTTAAATCTTACTCCCAATGTTAATAGTGGAAAGGGAGGAATTCAGAGCAGATTGAATCAGTAAAAATCACAGCAGTGCTTTCTGTGTAGTGAACACAGTTACATGCCCTGTCTTACCTAACGTTCTCTATAACCTTATGAACCAAGGTAGTATTATCACCATTTTACACATGAGGAATCTGCTGAGTCATTGTGGAGGTAGGTGACGTAGCTGATCATTGGAGTAGGGATTTCGACTGTGGCGTTTTATCTCCAAGCTATAGCTCCCACAATAATGTCCCAACAATAAGCTGATTACAATATGATTTCCATTGTTTAAAACCAGGACTATTCTGGAATGAGGGTTTCCTTTCTCTTTAAATTTACTTTCTGGGGCCATGTTTATTTCAAGTAAAAATGCTTTTAAGGATTTCTTTATAACTTATTTTTAGCCTTTTTATTGCCTTCTGGTATTTTTATATAAATTTTTTATGACAAGGGCCTAGTTTTTGCATATCCATGGATCAAATCCTATTGAGAAGCTAATACTGTACTTGGAAAATAGGACACATCATCTGCTACAACATAGTTGCCAGCAGTCCAGTGTAATCTTATTAAGATAAGCAATTCATGACAATGCTTTTAAGAGAATTTTGAAATGTCATGGCAAAGGCATGGATCACCACCTTCCGTATTCCAGTTAGTGTCCCGGTGCTTCACGTATGTTCATACTCATTCGCCAGTCCAACGGTAATTCCTCAGTTCTGGCCAGTAAGCCAGTCAGGAAAGAGAAGAAAATAAGTAGCAGTTGCCAGCTACAGGAAAACAGACCAAAACCATTATGTGCAGAGAATATGCTAGTCTGCCTGGGAAACTGTTGAAAATAAGTTGAAAACCTATCAGAACTGGCTCAGTGTACTAGTACAGTACACAAAAATTGAGTGATTTTGGAGGGTATGTACATCACCTTGCACCCCTTTCTCCCAGCTCCCTAAGTGAGGCGGTGTGTCCTCAGGACACGGGTTGTGTCTTCATTGAGATTGGTCCGTGGCGTCTGCCCATGAGGGTACAAAGGCTTTTGGGGATTGATTAACTGACACAAGTCAGTCATTATATTAGGAGCCTTTTAGGAACTGTTCAAAACATTACCTCAGAGCTTTTACATATTTCAGAAATTATAATTTGAATATGTTACCCATTAAATTCAAGGAGTTTTATTACCAATCTAGTCTTTATAACCTGGAGGGGGAGGGTGTGGTATATGTACTGGTAATTCATCTTGTCTTAACATGTTGTACACTTTTGTATACTTAAGAAATGAAATCTTAACACATTTAAATGGTTAAAGTTTGAGTTAAATCTCACAGTTAGTCTAACCTTATATATTAATGTAACTTCTAAGACATCACAATTAGCTGATTCCTGTGTAGCCTTTGTTTATTGTTTTATTTTTTATATGTAGTTTAAATAGTTTATGACTCAGAGAAAGATTTTCTTAAATATTTATTTCAGAAAACTGTGTTTCAAATTTGTTTTTGGTATTTCATATTTAGAAACATCCTATTATTGAAAAGCTTGGCAGTTTTAGTTGATCAGTCCTTCCTTCCCTTTTTTTTTGTTCCCTTGGTGATTTTTGCCATTGCCTAAGCAAGATATTTTTGCCTCTGCCTGATCTAACTGCCTTCTGTATAACCTCCACCATAATCGTCAGCCAGTGTTTTTATTTGATACCCGTAGCACATACAAGTGAGTAAGATTTAGTTTTGCTCTCCCAGATTCGTAAGCAACAGAAAGAGCATGCCGAGTTGATTGAAGATTATCGGATCAAGCAGCAGCAGCAGCAGCAGCAGCAGCGTGCCATGGCCCCGCCCACCGTGATGCCCGGTGTCCAGCCCCAGCTGCCCCTGGTTCCAGGCGGCCCCCCGCCCACCATGAGCCAGCCCAGCTTCCCCGTGGCGCCGCCGCAGCTCCAGCACCAACAGCACGCAGCGCTCCTGTCTGGCCACACGAGCCCTGCTAGGATGCCCAGTTTACCTGGATGGCAGCCTCCCGGTGCCCCTTCTCACCTCCCCCTCAATCCTCCCAGGATCCAGCCTCCAGTTGCCCAGTTACCAATAAAAACTTGCCCGCCAGCCCCAGGGGCAGTGTCAAATGCAAATCCACAGAGTGGACCACCACCACGGGTGGAATTCGATGACAATAACCCGTTCAGTGAAAGTTTTCAAGAACGGGAACGTAAGGAACGTTTACGAGAACAGCAGGAAAGACAGCGGATCCAGCTCATGCAGGAAGTAGATAGACAGAGAGCTTTGCAGCAGAGGATGGAAATGGAGCAGCACGGCATGCTGGGCTCGGAACTGAGCAGCAGGACACCTGTGTCCCAGATTCCATTCTACACTTCTGACCTGCCTTGTGATTTTACGCAACCTCCAAGACCCCTTCAGCAGCCTCCTCAGCAGCAACAGCAAGCGGGGCTGGTTTTACAGCAGCAGAACATACAGCAAGGGTCTATTAATTCACCCCCCACCCCAAACTTCATGCAAACCAATGAGCGAAGGCAGATGGGACCTCCCTCGTTTGTTCCTGACTCACCATCGATTCCTGGTGGAAGCCCAAATTTCCATTCTGTGAAGCCGGTACATGGAGGTGTTCCTGGGGCCAGCTTCCAGCAGTCCCCGGTGAGGCCTCCTTTCACACCCGCTTTACCCGCGGCACCTCCCGTGGCTAAGAGCAGTCTCCCCTGTGGCCAAGACCCGGCTGTAAGCCGTGGACAGAGTTACCCAGGATCAGCCCCGTCTCTCATTCAGCTGTATTCTGATATAATCCCAGAAGAGAAAGGGAAAAAGAAGAGAACGAGGAAGAAGAAGAAAGACGACGATGCGGAGTCTACCAAGGCACCTTCTACTCCGCATTCGGACGTAACCGCTCCACCAACCCCGGGTGTCTCGGAAGCTGCCTCTGCTCCCGCCGTGAGCACACCCGGCGAGCGCCCTCCACCCGGCGAGCCCCCTCCACCCGGCGAGCCCCCTCCACCCGGCGAGCGCCCTCCGCAGGGAGAAGCCGAGTCAGCGGAGTCAGGCGACCTGTCGCCTCCTGACCCGGCAGCGGGCCCGCTGCACACAGAACCGGAGAACAAACTGCCCAGCGGTGACTTCGCACGAGGAACCCCAGGTCAACAGGCCTGTGCGAGTTCAGAGGTGGATAAGCGCCCCATCGACGCCCCTGCCCCCACTGGGGAGATGAAACTGGAGTCAGCTGAGCCGGAGCAGCGCCCGGGCCCAGATGGGCCTGAACTGGAGGAGCGCCCTGGGGATCGGGCCAAAGAAAGGGCTGTGGCCGGCGCTGCCTGCCCGGGGCAGAGTCCTCCCCGACCTGCCAGCGCTCCTGCTGCCAAAGGAGATTCAGGCAATGAGCTTCTGAAGCACCTGCTGAAAAATAAAAAGGCATCTTCCCTTTTAAATCAAAAACCGGAAGGGAGTTTTTGTTCAGAAGACGACGGTACGAAGGATAGCAAACTGGTTGAGAGGCAGAACCCAGCCGACGTGGTAAGTGTGGCTCAGGAAAACAACTTACTTTTTTCCCCTTTTATTTTAAATTATGGTTACAACAGATTAGTGCCAACTGCTGTATTGATTTCAACGCCATTTTATAACCCTTTTACTCTGGAGTAAAAAAACGCGGACCTCATGTTTTGGTTTATACCCATAAACTATATCAAGTAATAATTTGTTTACTGTATTTTTCAAAAATCAGAGAGCTGTAGGGTCATGCGTTTCATATGTAACATATTCCTGTCAGCTGATTATCACCACATCGAGTTGATCTAACTAAAACAAAGAAGTAAAACATCTACATGTCCTAATTGCAAATAGAGTGCAGTTTCCATTAACCTCTTTGAAATACAGAAAATAGCTCACGCACCGTTAATACTCCTGGGGCCTCTCAGGAATAACCCATATTGGGAATCCATTCTGTTGCAAAGTATTAATACTTAATGTTATACAAACACAGTTTTACAGGTAGATGCTGTTTCCTCTTTGTGGTTTTCCATGTGTTGATATTTTGCCATTTTCAAGTTTTTTTTTTAAGTTTTTTTTTTTAAGTGTTAGACTTTTTTTTTTTTAATTTATTTTATTTTATTTTATTTTTGGCTGCGTTGGGTCTTTGCTGCTGCGCGCGGGCTTTCTCTAGTTGCCGCGAGCGGGGGCCACTCTTCGTTGCAGTATGCGGGCCTCTCCTGTTGCAGAGCACGGGCTCTAGGCTCAAGGGCTTCAGTAGTTGTGGCGCACGGGCTTAGTTGCTCTGCAGCATGTGGGATCTTCCAGGACCAGGGATTGAACCTGTGTCCCCTGCATTGGCAGGCGGATTCTCAACCACTGTGCCACCAGCGAAGTCCCCTTTTTAAGTTATAAAACATTGGATTTGCTTTTGTTTTTTCATTTGTATGAAGAACTTTGTTGTAAATATACCTTTACAAGATTCAATCTCCTGCATTTCAGTGAACTTCCTTGACATAATTCCCAAACCCGGGTTTTCTAGGTTGTAGGAATCGGCTAACTTGTCTTATCTTTCACATGCTACACTACCATATGGCTATTGTGTTCATAAAGCTTTCCCTGTAGTGCTTCTCAAATTAGATTTTAAATTTTTCATTTTTTTAATTGAATGAGGTGGAGCGCTATATTTAGTTGTCCAAATTTGCAGTTTTAAGATTGTTAGTGAAGCCATTTGTTTTGCAAGTCTTGGCTTACTCTTTGTTTTATTTGTCCGATTCAGTAGAGGTTGAGTGGTAACCCCACAGAGTCATGTAATTTTTGTAAATTTTGGTGGTGATAACGTTTTCAGTCATATTTGTCATCAGCAAATAGGCCTGATCTCTAGCTTCTTTGTCCATTGCATCCTCTGCCCCTAGGAATACTGGGCTACTTGCAGGCCCTGAGTGTCCTTCTGATTTTACCCTTCCATATATGGCCATACGCTGCTGTTTCTGCCTGCTCTACTCTCCCTTCTTTTTTTTTTTTTTTTTTACATCTGGCCAATATCTGTATCTTTTAAGACTCAGTTCTGGAATCGTCTTCCCCAGATACCTTACTCAGCTCAGCCAGTCTCACATAAGTGAATGCCCGTGTGCTTGCATAGCAGTTTCTCTAGTACCACTGAGCATAGACGGCTCCTTGAAGGGTGTAGACGGCGTCCTGAGCACCTTTCTGTCTCTATGCCTTTCTATCTCAATACCACATAGTTGGTACTCGGTGGAGTTAGGTCCTAATACTGGTGATTATATGTAAAAAAATATTTATATTGGGTGTTATGATAGAAAAAGGGATGAGGTCAATTAGTATATGTATAAATGTTTGGACTGTCACATGGTCTCATATCCATCTGGGAGGGCAGCAAGGGGCGGGGGCCCTGGATTATTAGGGGTGATGCCTTCTTAACCACATTCTAGGGGTTACACTGTGCTCAGCGCTTGCCCTGAGGTACGGCAGGCACAATTATTATTCCCATTTGACAAATGATGAAATTCACCTACTTTCTAGTCACACTTAAGGCAGAATTGTTGTGGCAGTAGCTGGACAGGCCCAGTTTTTGCTCCGTGCTGAGGACATGTGTTTTCTCACACATAAGTTGGCATTAGTTGTAGTGTAGGGGTAAAGCCTTGGGGGGCTTTGAGAGCTCACATCACTCAGCTTGTGTCAAATCCATGTTTCACCTCTTTCCAGCGTGCAGCCTGGGCAGGTCAGGCTTTCTGTGCCTCAGTTTCCTCATCTGTGAAACAGGATTAATAATGCTCCCTGTTACTGGGTTGCCACAGGGATTAAAGGAATTAGAGTACACCTTGTGCTTGTGATATGAATAAAAGGTGGTGCATACCCATGACTACCAATGACATATCTAGGAATTTTACAAGAGGAATGTAAAATTCTAATATGTGCAAAGGTGTGACCACATGAATAGCTAATGAATGACTTTATCTTTACTAATAGATAAAAATGAGAGAAAACAACCTAAATCCACTACTGTAGTTATTGATTGGATTATTGTTTCTGTATATCTATATCTGAATATACAGATTTTTTGCAGCCATTAACATTTGTTATGTATGAATGTTTAATGTCACGGGGAACAAACCACATGTCAAGTTTAAAAGGCAACCACCAGAATAAAAGAATATTGAGTGTGATTCATTGTGTTTTTAACAAAATATATGTAGGCATAGATAAAAGATCGAAAACAAGTACATTAAAATGTGAACTGTTCCTATCTCAGGCAAACTTTTGGATGGTTTTCAATCTTTTGTGTTCTTCTGTAATTAAAAGTATTCTTTGAACTGTAGTACCAGCTGCTCTTTAGGGTGGTTGTGGGGATTGGCGAAGTCTGTTAAGCACTTAGAGTGCCTGACCCTGCTGCACACCTACTAAGCGGTTGCGTTGTTCTTCTCTCATAAGCCAGTCAGAAGTGCTCGGGCCCTGCTCTGTGCTTCTCGCAGTGCAATCCTGGAGGGTTGGCAGCCTCAACCTTACCCGGGAGCTTTTTAGGAAACGGGACGTTGGGCCCCAGCACAGGTGGACCAGTCAGAATGTGCTTTTCAACAAGGTCCCAGGTGATTTGCATTCATATGGACATGAGAGGCATAGCTCTAGGCCAGGGTTCTCTGAACTTTAATGTGTCAGAATCACCTGGAGGGCTTGTTTAAGGTTTGGGTTCAGTAGGTCCGGGGTGGGACCAGAGAACGTGCGTTTCTAACCATCCTAGGTGGCGCTCATTCTGCCGCTCTGGGGACCACCGTTTGAGAAGCACCGATCTAGCCCTGGGATGGGCGCTGTGTTCCTGCTTCCGTATCCCCTCTTTTTTGTACGAGCCAGCAATGGTTTTTACACTTTTTCATGGTTGAAGAAAATCTGAAACAGAGTAGTGTTTCACAACATGTGAAAATTATATGAAATTCAAGGTTCAGTGTCCATGAATTTAAAACATCTTATTAGACCATAGCCTAGCTCATTAGTTTATGAATTGTCTGTGGTTGATTTTGCAGTACCAGGGCAGAGAGTTGAGTAGCTATATTTACTCTTTGGCCTTTTACAGAACAACTTTGCCATCCGTGCTCTAAGTCATTTAGATATATATAAATGGAAACTATAATCTGCAAACCCTCAAAGAGTCAATGCAGAGCACATTAAAATAAGTTTAGCAACTATAGTTGCCTATAGCAAAGTATAGCTGTCAAGTTTAGAAATAATGGCCCCTAAAAATAGTCCCATATTTTTAAGTATTGATAGTACTACCCTTAAAAACCTCTCTAAGGACTGGTTTGTTCTTAGCCATAGAGACAAAAGTTAAAGAAAAGGCTTATTTGCTATCCTGTAGGTCCTCTTTTATTTTTAAGTATGTAGCAGTTATTATTCAGTCAAATGTATGACCATGAACTAATTTGAATGAACAATGTTGTTTGTTTTTAGTGATCTCTGAGGCTAGCTGTTCCTCTCAACTGAGATGCATCGGCTGTGAAGCTTTTCTGGCGCTTAGCAATGGTGCCTGCACACCTTGTATTTCACCCATTCCTAAGGGGAGCCCAAATAAGGTCCCAAGACCACCGTGCAGAGACCACCACAGCCATCTAGCTTAGAGCACCCCTTCCTCCACAGCCGCCAGTGGGCAGGAATAAGGAGCTCCGGGCTGTCACTGGCCCAAGTATGGGCAGGCCTGAGGAGTAATGCTTCCTCTGAAAGGGAGAATAGCCACACTTAAGAGTTCTGCTCTCTCCTCAAGCTTTGCAGCTTACTGATTTCCATACTTGAGAATCATGTTTGAAAAAAGGGATGCTGTTTTCAGAAAACAGGCCATTTGATGCCACCATTTTCCCTCCTTAACTTTGGGTACCCACGTTAGGAATGTTGTGTCTTAGTATGGAACTGGATTAGCAGGAACTGGAATTCAAGCGTGTGGACAGTTCACTTATTTCTTAACCTTTCCAATTACATTAGCAAACTTTGGGGGCTCAAGTGCAAGGTGGTTTTGGATGTGGCAACAGCCAGTTGCCAAAAACAGATGGAGGAAGTGAAACCAAGAAACAGCGAAGCAAAAGGACTCAGAGGACCGGAGAGAAGGCAGCACCTCGGTCGAAGAAAAGGAAAAAGGAAGAAGAGGAGAAACAAGCGATGTTCTCTACCACCGACACCTTTACCCACCTGAAGCAGGTGAGTCTTCTGGAGCAGCCCCTTTAAAAATTCAAGGAAGTGAGACATCAGATGCTTTTTCAACCCTCTTAAACTGAAACTTTCCCAAAAGTAGAGAGTTAAGGGGTAAAAGACATCTCAACAAGCAACCTAATAGATTTCCTATTTGCAAGCAAACTTGCACCTTATCCTATTGGCACCCCAAAATTTTAGTAAAATAGATGGATTGGTTGGCGCTGGTCAAGATTTACTTATGTTCAAAGGGAGCAGCCTCAACACCAAGAAAAATTCTGTCCACGTTACTTGTGACTCTGGATGCAAAGAAACACAGGCATTGGTCTCTCCCCCTAGTAGAGTGCATTCTTACACCTTTGTGGCTGTTACAGAAGGTGGGAGACAGCTGCTGAAGAGTGCCGTTGGGGGCACCTAGCCTCAGTTCAGCCCTGATTCTTGCTGAGCGAAGATAAGGAAGGTGTTTTTCTTGTTAGAAGCCTGGCAGCATCCCTTTAAGACAGATGAGAAAAAGGCTCATTTTTAAGTATATCTCAAAGATTCTATAGTCTCTCTCACTTATTCCAGCATTTTGATACTTGAAATTTTTAAGTCTTATTTTTCTCAAGCCTTATTTGACTAAGTTGCCTTGGGTCTTAGAAAAATTGAGAAACACTTGTTTTGTTTACCGTGTACATTACTCTTAAATGTGTTTTTCAATAGCAGCTCTCTCTGCTCCCTCTAATGGAACCAGTCATTGGAGTGAACTTTGCCCACTTTCTTCCTTACGGCAGTGGCCAGTTTAATAGTGGGAATCGACTTCTAGGAACTTTTGGCAGTGCTACCCTTGAAGGGGTTTCGGATTACTATTCTCAGTTGATCTACAAGGTATGTTTCTTTGCCAAGGTGTTACCTTGCTTCCTCTTTGGATGCCATATCAGAATTGGTAGAGCTTGTCTTGTTTTTCCATCTAGTTTACATCTATCTAATCTTCCAAGTTCCATTTAAACTCTAGTTCAACTAAAAGGTTAAAATTTTACCAGGTAAAGTGTTTCCAATATGAACATTTGAAATTTTTGTATAGGTCAGAATACAAATTGTGAAAAACATCCATTGTATATTTCTATGGTAGGGAAAATATTTATTTTCCTATAATCTTTATTAACTCTTAAGATGACTCCAAATTCATAGTAAATAGAGTAAAAAATGTAGTTAGGGATTTACCCTGAAAAATACAGTGAAAAAACCTAAAAATGTATTTTGTCTAATAATTTAGGTACTAATTGCACCTGTGCATTAATTCTTAGGCTGCAAAAATAATATCAAACTGAACCAAGTTTATCTTTTGGTAATATTTTTTTAACAAAGTTGTATGATAGGCTCATTAGATACTCTTTACTTCACATCTGACTTGTGTAAAGTGATCTTTTTTGCAAAAAATATTTGAGAGTATCATCAGTTTTTCTGAGGGCTTCTCTTCTTTAGTATTAAAATCATTCTCTTGTGATATTCAATTTATTATCGTTGTTGGCTTTTCTCTTCAGTTAGAACCTCTCCTAACTCTTGTAAATGCCTTCTCTTCTGATGCAAGCTGTTCTCCACGCAACTTCATCATCTTCAGAAATCCTAGATCTTTGCAAGATTTGTAATTTTACCTTGCACTTGATTTGCACGGTATTATTGGTAGATTCCAGCAGTCCCTGAGAGACTAGTCAATGAATCAATGACAAATTGGTGACAGATGTTAAGCAGGGAGAAATGTTTGGGGGGAAACTACATTTGTTAAGGTTCAGTCCATTTAGTTATTATTGCTACTCCTTTTGCTTCTTTCTGAGATTTTAGACAATCCAGATTCTAATATCTAAGATACAAGTTGCAGTTATGGATTAGGATCTTAAATTCTCAAGTTTTTGATAGAACTGGGGCATATCTTAATTTAATAAAGGAATTTTTTGAGAACTCTCTACAATTTATTGGTCGAATTTTAAAGCTATCCTTCACTGGCTTTAACAGTGAAACTTGAAAAGAGTTGTATAGAATCAAATCAGGCACAGTATAAATTTGCTTCTTAATTTCAAAGCTAAGTACTCAAGCTGGGGAAAGTGAGCCAGTGGGTGGTATGTCCAGAGGATTATGGGTGTTTGTTCCACTGAAATGCCTCCTGGCCTGTACGTTTCTTTTTCTTCTTGGTGTGCATTTTAGGAATGAAGGTGCCTCTGATTACATTTCTGTACCTTGCCTCCCTGTGCTGAAAATTCACAGAACTAAGTTTTAGCAAGGTCGTGGCATATTTGCTCAGTAGCATATAATTTAAAATTTTTTGGTCTCCTGCAGCAGAATAATTTAAGTAATCCTCCAACACCCCCTGCCTCTCTTCCTCCTACACCACCTCCTATGGCTTGTCCGAAGATGGCAAATGGTTTTGCAACAACTGAAGAACTTGCTGGAAAAGCTGGAGTATTAGTGAGTCATGAAGGTAGGATGCCAAGCCTCCAAGTCTTGTACCTTTGAGGAGTTTGCCGGCTGTGTGTGGTGAAATGGCAGTCGGATTGTAAAGTTTACCCATTACCAGTTTTGACTGACTTATGATTTTGTGTTCTTGCTCTTCCAGTTACCAAAAGCCTAGGATCTAAACCATTTCACCTGCCGTTCAGACCGCACGATGACTTGTTGGCCAGAGCGATTGCTCAAGGCCCAAAGACAGTGGACGTTCCTGCTTCACTCCCAACACCGCCTCATAATAATCAGGAGGAATTAAGGTAGAAGTTCCTTTTTCTCAAGTATGTTTTAGTTATTTCATTTATTAAAAAATGTATATGTGTTTGTATATAGCATAATGTCTGTAGGAAAAGCATGTAAAAACACTTAAGAGGTGAAATTTGGTGAATAATTTTCTTCAGAATTGAAAGTTTATAAAACATTCTTACTATTAAAAAGAATTCATTTGTGCACTTTAGAAATCTCATATGATATAGGAGGTTCAACAAGTAATAATGATCGAATAGACATTAAGGCATTGGGACTCTCCATGCAAAATATTTCAAAGATCATTGTCCTTTATAAGCTGTTAATGTGATTTACTGGGTTTATTGATGTTTGCAGATGTCAAAATAAAAGAGCGGCAGTCACAGAGCAGAGCATGCTTTTGTGGAAGAGAATTTAAGGGCTGTCCTGTCCACAGTTTGTAACTCCGTTGTGTCAGTTCTTTAGCCCCAGGATTCTGATTAGGGAACATCAGCTTCTCCTAGTAGATTGTCACAACCCAGCCAGTTAGATCCAGGGGAGGTTCTTATATAGCTCATCAAATTATTCTCTCTTCTTGGAAAATCTGCTAACCACCCTCTCTTTGATAAGACGTCATTTGACTAAGACCCTTTACTGTATAAATGAGAAGACTGCGGACCAAGGGGAAGTAACTTGTCCAGAGTTAGAACCCAGCTCTTTGTCTCTCCTGGACCTTACCGCTAGATGTATGCCGGAGTTGTCACTCAGGAGCAGCTGTGGGAGGTGGCCTCCTGGGTGCGCGTGTCTGGGGCCCACTCCTGGGTTCCACAGGGGCTCCTTGGAAGCCTCTCTTGGGTCTCCTGTTAATGCTGCTTCTCACAGTGTTCCTTCAGCCTGGCAGCGTCTCCTGTGGGGTGGGGTGGGCGGTGTGAGACCCCAGGTTCTCGAGCTGCCGTACCACGGTTAGCCCAAGACCACACTCACCCTACAGCCCCATTTGCCTTGGTAACCTTTAGCTTCTTGGACTAGACCAGTCTCTTCCTTTTTTCACTTCGCTTTATCAGTTAAGAAAAATGAAGGCCTGTGAAGCCATAATGGCCAGGTTTTTTCCGTCTTGCCGCTGTAAGTAAACGGCAGCCACAGGAGAGCTCTGTGCACGCGTGCCTGGGTGTGTGGTGGACTGCTCTTTCCTTTTTCAGCCACAGGAGTGTTCCCTAGTCTCAGTGATCTGGAGCTTTGCAAAGGTGTGAGTATCCATTCTTTCTATGCTGTGTTATAATCTCAACGTCTTCCTCCTTTGGCAGGTCTTTAAACTTGGATGCTAAAGCTTTAGTCAGAAGGAAACACACCATGTAAATTACTTGATAGTGAAACATACTTCTTATTTTTTTCCCAAGAGATGTCCTGTCTGGCCCTGAGCTGAATCTTTGGCTTCTCAGCTTGTTGCCACTGTCCAAAGGTCACACACGTAGACAGGGCTGGGCTGGTGTGGGGAGCCCCCAGCGGCGGCCTTGCACCCGCTGATGTGCGTTTCTTCTGCTCCCAGGATACAGGACCACGGGGGTGACCGGGACACCCCTGACAGCGTTGTGCCCTCGTCCTCTCCTGAGAGTGTGGTCGGGATGGAAGTGAGCAGATACCCAGACCTGTCCCTGGTCAAAGAGGAGCCTCCAGAGCCCGTGCCGTCGCCCATCATCCCAATCCTCCCGAGCAGCACCGGGAAAGGTAGGGGGCGCCGTGCGGTGGGAGGGTTGGCTAATGTGAAGGCGTAGAAAAGCTGTTAACACTCAACTCATCCTTCCTTTTTTAAGGGTTGGAATCTAGAAGGAATGACATCAAAACTGAGCCGGGCACTTTATTTTTCACGTCACCTTTTGGTTCATCACCAAATGGTCCCCGATCGGGTCTCATATCTGTGGCAATCACTCTGCATCCTACAGCTGCTGAGGTAAAGATGGACTGGCTGTTGGACGTTGTAGAATATTACCCATTTCTGAAGGAGTGTCAGGTGGCTCCCAGTGACACGTACAGCTGGGTCACCGCGGATAAAGATTAAAGTTAGGGCTTGGCTCAGCAGTCCCTTCAGACATCTGCGCTGCCGTGAGTACTGGAAATTGATCTCAGCCTCAGTCAAGACAAAAAGGGCAAGTCGAAGTCAGAGATCTCATTTTTTTACTAAAAAATGTATATGGTAGAGAACTCTTCAGAGAGTTGATAACTGTTTACACGTAGAAAACGAAGCAGTGAAGAACTTTGTCAACAGTGAAAGTTTTCCAGAAGCACTATGTTCAGGTGGCAGCTGCTCATATCAAACACTAGTACATGGCTGAGGATTTTTGTAAACTCTTACTTCTTGATGACATTTCGCTGGCCACCAGACTCATAGGCCATTGACGGGGCGTCTTGGTCACCCGCAGAACGTAACAGTGGCAAGTTCTCGTGGACTGTGTCAGACTTCTGCCCAGAGCTGGGAGAGTCCACCTGAAGGAAGCTTCTGACCAGCTGTAAAAACCAGGACAAGGTTTATAACTCATTCCTTGAATTAAAATGTCTAAAATAGTTTAATGTTCTCTCAAATATTTAACATTAATTGGAATCCCTGTATGAGGATTTCTGTATATGGAAGCTTTGTTTGGGTATTGGCCCATTAAAACCCTTTTTCCCCGCCGAGACTCTTAAGTCGAAATAAAAATGGTTGGATTTGCTTGAGGTGCACGCACCGTGCAGATAGCATTTATCCGAATGTGACTTTGTCTTCGGCGGTTCTCTGTTGCCGTCTGGGTGGGTAACGCAGCCTTTGCGGTTTCGTTTTAGAACATTAGCAGTGTTGTGGCTGCGTTTTCCGACCTCCTCCACGTTCGGATCCCTGACAGCTACGAGGTTAGTACTGCTCCAGATGTTCCATCCGTGGGTTTGGTCAGTAGCCACAGAGTAAACCCAGGTTTGGAGTATCGACAGCGTTTATTTCTTCGTGGGCCTCCACCAGGATCTGCAAACCCTCCCAGACTAGCCAGCTCTTACCACCTGAAGCAGCCTACTGTGCCCTTCCCTCCAGCAAGCAATGGTGAGCTGGTTTGCATTTTGTTAACCCCAGATTCATCCTTGATTCAAAAGTTACGCCGCTTCTCTTTAAGATCTCGCTTTGATTTTAAGGGAATAAGAGGTCACGTGTTGGCACTCAGTCCTTGGTGACTTAACCACCACCCCCCCACCCCCCCCCCACCCCCCCGGGTTCTGTCTTCTGAGGCGTGACTGGACCTTTAGTGCCTGGGGCCTACGCCACACCCTCTTGTCAGCCACGAGGCGTTTGAAGCAGGCGCTCTCCGACCTGCTTACCCTTGAGCCGCGTTTGTTCTCCTGCGCCCCGAGCCTCCCCTCCTACTTAGCGCTGTGTCACACTGTGCAGATGAGGCCGCCACCTCTGCCCGTGTTCCTGTTCCCTTTCCTTCTGCGGCATCTCCGGGGCCCCTCTCTTCTGTAGGTGCGCTCACACCTTCCCCATCACTGAAAGGTGGGCCCGTTCCTCGCACCTGTGTGGCGTCCCTTCCCTCCCCGTCTTCCTGGTCTGGCCTCACCCTCACCCCGCTCTCCCCGCCTCTTCGCTCACCAGTTTCTTGGCTGTCTTGTCTCCGTCCTCACCTGCTCTTAGAGCCCAGCCTCTCCCCACGTCTCGCCCTTGAGCCATGCTGACAGTCGCTCATGCTGGGTTTGAACTCTCAGCCTCTGGCTGCTCTGTCACCCTTGCTTTCTCCCTGCTTCTCCCTTCTGCCTTCATGGCCACGTGAGCGATGTGCTCTGAGATCATCACATGCTTTCCAGTCTGCGTCCTTGCTTGCATTTTTATCTTGGCCCTGGAACTTCTTCATCCCTCTTCGCCTTTCCAAATCACGCTCATTGAAGACTCTCGTTCACATACCTCTTCATCTTTCATAAGAGATTTCGTACCCTCTTCACCCTGGAGCAAAAGTATTCTCTCTCCCCCGACTCACTTTGCACTGAGACTGGAGACGACCCTCCGCGCGTCCCGGTTTCCCTCCGCACTTCTCACAGCCCAGCGTGTTGTCCCAGCCGTGTGAGAATAGCTTCCTTTCTTTGTACCCCAGTGTCATGCACGTAATAGATGCCCCGTAACCATTGCTTAGAAAATAAGATGTTTATTAATTACTAAAGACTAGCGTGTGGTAAATTAAATGAACCATATTGCAGTCAATCGATGCAGTACAGCTTTACACCCTGGACCGCCTTTGTTAGTGGTCAGCTTTAGTCCCTAATGAACGTCTTTTGTCTTTAGGCCTTTCTGGGTGCACGGGCACTAGTCACGGTGTCACAGAAAGTGCGGCTCTCAGGCCACAGTGGTGCTGCCACTGTCATGTCGTCGTTCTGGGCCACGGCGTGAGGAAGCCGGCCAGAGACCCGGCCTTTGTGAGCAAGGTACTCGCACGTCCCTTCCCTGGCCCCCGGCTCCCCGCCCGCCCCCGCCGTGCCTGGGCAGCGCCCGCTCCTGCGTCAGGAGGAGTCGCTTCTGGGGCTCCGCAGGCGCCTCCCCCAGAGGTCGCCGTCAGCACGTTTCACGTGCTTGAGCTTAACACCAAGTAGCTGCAGCAGCCTGTTCAGGGGGTCCGATGAGAGCCGCGTATTTTTAAACGGTGAAATATGGAAAGTAAAGTTTATTTCTGCAAATGTAGTTTCTCTGTGGCTAAATTATTATATACTAAATACTGGCTCGTAGTTACCTTTTTACTACTTTTAGGATTGCTGCTTTCACTTTGAACAGAACAGACCCAGCCCCGTGCAGATCTTGTTCTCATTAGATCCTGACTTGTCGAGCTCCCCACACCTTTCTCTTTGCTTTTCAGGGTTCCCGAGACAGCTCCAGCAGAGCGGAGAAGGACATTGTCTTCTGTAGTAATAACTGCTTTATTCTCTATTCATCAGCTGCACAAGCAAAAACCTCAGAAAGCAAGGTAAGATGGGGACAGTTTCGGTCAGCAGTCTGCGTTGAGTGGCGCCTGTGTTTCGGGGGTGTGTCCGCTTCCCGCACCCAGAGCTCCCCCCGGGGGAGTCTGAGCGGAGGCTCCCCGGCGTGGGAAGGAGTGGTCGGTCCAGCTGTCACTGCAAACTAAGTAACGTCAGCTTATTCAACAAGAGTGGGCAGATTTGAACTGCGTCTTAAAAGTTCAGAATTGAATAAAACACTACTATTAAAATCTGTAATTTTACTTATTTAATTACAAATAATTTAATCACAACTATAAAGTATTGCTTCAGTGATCTTGTCCCAATGGGAAAACCTGTTCACAACCACAGTTCAGGTCTATTCATGTATTTTGGGGGGAAAGTATCTGTCTTGTACCAGGTTGGAAAAGGTCTGTTTGTTTTTTGTGTGATTTAAGTGTATCTTTGAGTGTGTAGCTGATGTGGACGATACGTTTTTAACCGTTTGCGCTGAAGGAAGTTTTTCCCGTGCTGTGATAGTCAGTCTCTCCTCCCTCCACATCATTGCTCTTGCGTCTTTCTCAGAAGAATGTTCTGGAGACTCTTATTTTTTTAAAAAGGCAGTAGCGTCCAGTGTAATAAAATTCAAGCTACTTGCCAAATAAATTTATACTTTAAGATGTATCAGCCTAGACGAGAGAAGGAATTTTTTTTCCACCCCGTAGTTTCTTGAGTCCGTGTGCAGTGTCTGCCTGCTTCTGGACTTGCTGTGAGGGCGTGTCCTTTTTCAGAGCTGTGTAGGGTGGGGTGCATGAGAAGAGGGAAGCCTGTGGGCTTGCTGTTGATTTGGTTATGACGACACTTTGTATCTAAAAAGAAACTAATGGAACTTCTGTCTCAGCTCAGCCCTTTCAGCAGTTGGATGGGAACCGGGCAGCCTCTGAGAAAAGTTAAATATGCTTTGTTTTGTTGACAGGGGACTTCTTCCCCATCTTTCACACTTATGCCAATTAATTAAGCCTAAGGTTAACAAACAGGAATTTCAGAGGGTGGGATGAGCTCGTAGAAAATTATGGTCCAGAGTTCTTATTTGGTTTAACAAAAAGCTGTTCCATCTTGTAAATTAAATTAGCTCCTGTGACATGAAAAGTCTTAAGAGCAGAATACTCTCCAGAGTTCAGGCTTTGCAGAGAACACGCTCGCTCTCTGTCGAGACGCAAGCACCATCGACCTCCGCTGTGCGCCTGTCCTCACCTCTCACTTACAGAGCCAGAGCCAGACACCCTGCTGTTGGAACCCTACTGCTTGGCTTCTTGTTGTAGCAAGAATTGCCCTGGGGGCTTTGGAATTACTCTTTCTTGTGTTTCTTTTTTTTTGTGCAGGAATCCGTTCCTTCATTGCCACACTCGCCCATAAAAGAGACGCCTTCCAGAGCGTTTCATCAGTACAGTAACAACATCTCCACTCTCGACGTGCGCTGTCTGCCGCAGCTCCAGGAACAAGCTTCGCCCCCAGCCTCACCGCCCATCACTTTCCCTCCTGCTTTTGAAGCAGCCAAAGTGGAGGCAAAGCCAGATGAGCTTAAGGTAACGGTCAAGTTAAAGCCTCGGCTACGAACTGTCCACGGTGGGTTTGAAGACTGTCGGCCGATCACTAAAAAGTGGAGAGGGATGAAGTGGAAGAAGTGGAGCGTCCACATTGTGGTCCCCAAGGGGACCGTCACGCCCCCCTGCGAAGAGGAAATCGATGACTTTCTGAAGAAACTGGGCACTTCCCTGAAACCCGATCCTGTGCCCAAAGACTATCGCAAGTGTTGCTTCTGTCACGAAGAAGGCGACGGGTTGACAGATGGACCAGCGAGGCTGCTCAACCTCGACTTGGACCTGTGGGTCCACTTGAACTGTGCCCTGTGGTCCACGGAGGTGTACGAGACCCAGGCTGGTGCCTTAATAAACGTGGAGCTGGCCCTGAGGAGAGGCCTGCAGATGAAATGTGTCTTCTGCCATAAGATGGGGGCCACCAGCGGGTGTCACAGATTTCGATGCACCAACATTTATCACTTTACTTGCGCCATTAAAGCACAATGCATGTTTTTTAAAGATAAAACTATGCTTTGTCCCATGCACAAACCAAAGGGAATCCACGAGCAGGAATTAAGTTACTTTGCCGTCTTCAGGAGGGTCTACGTGCAGCGTGATGAGGTACGACAGATCGCCAGCATCGTGCAGCGGGGAGAGCGCGACCACACCTTCCGTGTGGGAAGCCTCATCTTCCACACGATCGGCCAGCTGCTTCCCCAGCAGATGCAAGCGTTCCACTCTCCCAAAGCGCTCTTCCCCGTGGGCTACGAGGCCAGCCGGCTGTACTGGAGCACGCGCCACGCCAACCGCCGCTGTCGCTACCTGTGCTCCATCGAGGAGAAGGACGGGCGCCCCATGTTCGTCATCAGAGTCGTGGAGCAGGGCCACGAAGATCTCGTCTTAAGTGACACCTCCCCCAAAGGTGAGGCCCCGCCTGCAGGCTCCGCCGAGCCAGTCGCTCCAGCGTTCGGCTACATGAATGTTTTATGTCAGTATTTCTGTGGTTTTTCTCACGTCTGTTTCATATTTTATCACAACAGGTGTGGATTCTTCATTTACAAGTGCAAGTCTTAACTTCTTTGTATTGTCATACCTTGCTGTCTTTTTCTAAACACTTGCTAGAACTACTCTAAATCAGAATATATATTCCAAAAGAGTTTATAAAATAAATAGGAGAATGATTTGCAGATAAAGGTTGCCTGTCACTTACATTGGGGACCCTCTTTGTTAATATCACCTAGAAGGTGGGAACCGTATTTAAAGCCATATTGTCTTACCTCAGGAGCATCAGATATTAAACAGATTTAGAGCCAGAAATGAGACACTTAATTTCGGCCTCTAGGGTTAAGCCTAGATTGTCCTTTTTATTGACGTAGAAAGTGCTGCAGAACTGCTTTTTTTTCTTTTCCAAGTTTAGCAGTTTTTTTTAAAAAGTATGAAAATGCTCTAAAGATGATTCCAATGAAAATATCAATTTCATATTTTAATTTAACTCTGAGAGGAAAGGATATATCTACAGGTACTACTTAATTGGATTAATCATTTGAAAATCTAATATGCTGCTTGGCCAGCATGAAAGTGAGTTAACTACTTGTACGAATTTCAGTTATATTTAACTTTCTTTTCCTCTTCTACTGTTTAATTTCCTTAATGTAACATATTCTTTTCCCCCAAACTTCATAAAGTCTTTAAAACTACTGCCATCCGATAAGCAGGTAATACACCAGGCTTGTTAGATCACTGCCCACAGGCTTTATTTACTTGGATCTGGTAAGTCTTCGTGAGTGGTTGGTCTTCGTTTCGTTCTTGTTTTTATACTGTATCCTGTTTTCCTCTCTGTTTCGCTAAGAGCAAGTTTGTCATTAAAAAAATGTCTTTTTGTCCATACGTAGGTGTTTGGGATAAGATTTTGGAGCCTGTGGCATGTGTGAGAAAAGAGTCGGAAATGCTGCAGCTCTTCCCAGCCTACTTAAAAGGGGAGGATCTCTTCGGCTTGACCGTCTCTGCGGTGGCACGGATCGCAGAATCAGTGAGTGCCGGGGCCGAGGCCGGAGAGCCACCCCCTGTCGCACGACGCACCTTACTTAACACGGGGCTGTCACTCTCACAACACTTGAAGGTAGTGGTTTTGTCGGGGGTGAACTCCTGCCGCTCTGAAAGAAAACGAGGCATCGGTAGTCGTAGGTGTCTCCGTGCTCACTCGGTCGGGCAGCTCACCAGGCTCAGCGCCCAGCGTTAATGGCTGCTTTCCTGCCCGGGGCCCAGGGTTGGTCACCAGAGCGCAGTTGGATTTCAGGAGCCCTTACTGTCTGATGCCTGCTTGTTACACGCACATGTGCCAATGAGTCTACACACAGCGCTTTTGGAAAACTGCATGATTGTAAGGTATTGTTTTCAAGAAACAAGTCACTGATGGGTTTTCTTCAGAGAAGCAGCGGACACCCCGAAAGCCACTGAGTACTGTACCCAGTTGCTTCCTTTGGTGGAGCCCTGCCTAAGTGATGTGCATCTGTCGTGTCTCCAGAGGACAGTGTCCACAAGAAACATATTCTAGAAAAGACCTTTAACACGAATGGTTTTAGGAGTTAACCTAAGTTACCAGCCGTACTCCCAGGCCCCCGAGGGAGGTAAGCGCATCATACATAGTCAGGTGCCTGAGTGCAGGCTGCTTCTGTTAACATGGCTTGAAAGAGCCTCTTGTTCCCAACATTTTGAAAATGTTGACAAGTTATTTTCATGGAATTCAAGTCGGGCCATCCTTTGGCCGGCTCAAGATTGCCTGGAGTCTTGAGCCAGGTGAGTTAATGTTTCGTTTATTTTGCTTCTTTCCAGCTCCCTGGGGTTGAGGCGTGTGAAAACTACACCTTCCGGTACGGCCGGAACCCTCTCATGGAGCTGCCCCTGGCCGTCAACCCCACAGGTTGTGCCCGTTCTGAACCTAAAATGAGTGCCCATGTCAAGAGGTTTGTGTTAAGGTATTTTGTTTTAACTTCACATAGTACAGCCCAGGGTTTCCAGGCCTCTTAGGGGTTTTCTGTGCTTGATCTGTCTGCTGCTTACAAACCCTGCTGCCTCTGGCTGTGTGTGTGCGGCCGCGCCAGCTAGGCGGCTTTCCCCGCGTGCGCCGTTGGTGAGAACTGGAACCATCCGGGCCCCTCAGAGGTGTCTCCGGTCTCCCTTTGTGTCCCCGTCGGCGCGCCGTCGCCTGCAGGCCTCACACCCTGAACAGCACCAGTGCCTCCAAGTCGTTTCAGAGCACCGTCACCGGGGAGCTGAGCGCACCTTACAGCAAGCAGTTCGTCCACTCCAAGTCGTCCCAGTACCGCAAGATGAAAACCGAGTGGAAGTCCAATGTGTACCTGGCCCGGTCTCGGATTCAGGTGAGTGGGGCTTGGCTTCTGGGAGGAGGGGAGGCGGGCTGGGAGGGCGCTGGCGTCCGGCACAGGGGACAGGAGACCGCGGGCCGCAGGGAGAGAAACCCCGTCAGCCTGGGGCGCCGGCCGCTCCGTCCGCGGTCTTGGAGGGCGGATGCTTTACTCCCCCGCGTGGAAGGACGGCTTCTGGACGCCCTCTCTGTGCGTCTTGATGAGAGCTCACGGGATGCGGGGAGCGCTGTATCTTCCACACGCGGGATCCGCGGCACGCTCACTAGGGCTCTTTCAAGGCACTTGTGCA